>NC_140998.1:165952812-166083416 GCF_052327205.1 Somniosus microcephalus
TTTTTTATCTATATATATTTTTTTTCTCTCTATATATATCTTTCTATCTCTCTCTATATCTTTTTTCTCTCTCTATATATTTTTTTATATCTCTATATCTTCTTTTTTCTTCTCTATATCTTTATTTATCTATATATTTATTCTCTATATCTATATCTATTTCTTTCTATCTACTATATCTATATCTTTTTTCTCTTCTATATCTATCTTTTTTTATCTTCTATATATATCTTTTTTATCTTCTATATCTTCTTTTTTTCTCTTATATATCTTATTTTTTTTCTCTTCTATATCTATTTTTTTTCTCTAATATCTTCTTCTTTTTTTCTATATATCACAACACACAAACCACCACCACTAATATAATCAATCTCTCTCAACCCCCCCCCACCACCCACCCACACCCCCCACCACCCACACCCCCTCACCCCCCACCCCACACCCCCCCCCCACACCCACACCCCCCACCCACCCCACCACACCCCCCCCACCCACACACCACCCCCCCACCCCACACACCCCCCACACCCACACACCCCCCCCACACAACACCCCCCCCACACACCCCACCCCCACCACCCCCCCCACACCCACCACACCCCCCCCACACCACACTCCCCCCCCCACACCACACACTCACCCCCCCTCCCACCCACACACTCCACCCCCCACCACCCACACACCCCCCCACCCACCCCACCACACCCCCCCCCACACCACACACACCCCCCCACCCCACCCCTCACACCCCCCCCCCACCCCCCACACACCCCCCCCCCACCCTCACACCCCCCCCCCCACACACACCCCCCACCCCACCCCCACCCCCCCACCCCACCACACCCACCACCCCCCCCACACACCCCCCCCCCCACCACACCCCCCACCCCACACCCCCCCCCCCCACACACCACCCCCCCCCACCCACACCCACCCCCCCCACCCCCCACACCCCCCCCACCCACACACCCCCCCCCCCCACCACACCCCCCCCCCACCCCACACCCACCACCCCCACCCACCCACACCCCACACCCCCCACCACCCACCCCCCCCCACACCCCACCCACCCACCCCACCCCACACACCCACCAACCCCCCCCACCCCACCCCCCACCCACACCCCCACACCCCCCCCCACCACCCACCACCCCCCCCCACCAACCCCCCCACCACCCCACACCCCCCACCCACCCACACACCCCCCACCCACCCCCACACACCCACACCCCCACCCACAACCCCACACCCCCCACACACACACCCCCACCCACCCCACACCACAACACCCCCCACCACCCCACAACCCCCCCCACCCCCCCAACACCCCCCCCCCCCACACACACCCCCCCCACCCCACACACCCCCCCCCCCCACAACACCCCCCACCCCCACACACACCCCCCCCACCCCCCACACACCCCACCCCCACCCACACCCCCCACACCCCACCACACCCACAACCCCCCCAACCCACCCCACCACACCCACACCCCACAACCACCCCCACACCCCACAACCCCACCCCCCCACCCCACACACACCCCCCACACCCCCCCCCACCCACACACCCCACCCCCCACAACACCCCCACCCCCCACACCCCACACACCCCCCCCCACACAACACCCCCCCCCACCCCCACCCCACACCCCCCCACCCCCACACAACCCCCACCCCCACACACACCCCCACCCCCCCACACACCACACCCCCCCCACCCACACCACACACCCCCCACCACCCACCACACACACCCCCCCCCACCCCCACACACCCCCACACCCCCCACACACCCCCCACCCACACCCCCACACACCCCCCCACCCACCACACCCCCCCCACCACCCACACACCCCCCACCACCCCCACAACCCCCACCACACCACACCAACCCCCCACCCACCCCCCACACACACCCCCCCCACCCACACCCACACACCCCACCCACCCACACCCCACACACCCCCCACCCCCCCCACACACACCCCCCCACCACCACACACACCCCCCCCACCCACCCCACACACCCCCCCCACCCACCCCCACACACACCCCCACCACACCCCACACACACCCCCCCCCCACCACCCCCACACACCCCCCCACCCACCACACACACCCCCCCACCCACACCCACACCCCCCCACCCACCCACAACACACCCCCCCCCCCCACACACCCCCCACACCCCACCCCCCCCCACCCACCCACACACCCCCCCCACCACCCCACACCCCCCCACCCACACACACACCCCCCCCACCCACACACACCACACCCCCCCACACACCCACACACCCCCCCTCCCACCCACACACTCTCCCCCCACCACACCACACACACCCCCCACCCACCCACACACCCCCCACCACCCACACACCCCCCCACCCTCCACACACACTCCCCCCCCACCCCACACACCCCCCCCCACACACACTCCCCCCCCCACACACTCACACCCACACTCCCCCCCACTCCACTCACACTCTCACCCCCCCTCCCTCACACTCTCTCCCCCCCTCCCTCACACTCTCTCTCCCCCCCTCCCTCACACTCTCTCCCCCCCTCCCTCACACTCTCTCTCCCCCCCTCCCTCACACTCTCTCCCCCCCCTCACCACACTCTCTCCCCCCCCTCCCCTCACACTCTCTCACCCCCCCCTCCCTCACACTCTCTCTCCCCCCCTCACACTCTCTCCCCCCCCTCACACTCTCTCTCCCCCCCCTCACACTCTCTCTCTCCCCCCTCACACTCTCTCCTCTCCCCCCCCTCACACACTCTCCCCCCCTCCCTCACACACTCTCTCTCCCCCTCACACTCTCTCTCCCCCCCTCACACTCTCTCCCCCCCTCCATCACACTCTCTCTCCCCCTCCCTCACACTCTCCCCCCCTCACTCTCTCTCCCCCCCACACTCTCTCCCCCCTCTCCCTCACACTCTCTCCCCCCCCTCACACTCTCTCTCTCCCCCCTCCCTCACACTCTCTCTCCCCCCCTCCCTCACACTCTCTCTCCCCCCCTCTCCCTCACACTCTCTCTCCCCCCTCTCCCTCACACTCTCTCTCCCCCCCTCTCCCTCACACTCTCTCTCCCCCCTCTCCCTCACACTCTCTCCCCCCCTCTCCCTCACACTCTCTCCCCCCCTCTCCCTCACACTCTCTCCCCCCCTCTCCCTCACACTCTCTCCCCCCCTCTCCCTCACACTCTCTCCCCCCTCTCCCTCACACTCTCTCTCCCCCCCTCTTCCTCACACTCTCTCCCCCCCTCTCCCTCACACTCTCTCCCCCCTCTCCCTCACTCTCTCCCCCCCTCTCCCTCACACTCTCTCCCCCCCCTCTCCCTCACACTCTCTCTCCCCCCTCCCTCACACTCTCTCCCCCCCTCTCCCTCACACTCTCTCCCCCCTCTCCCTCACACTCTCTCCCCCCCTCTCCCTCACACTCTCTCCCCCCCTCTCCCTCACACTCTCCCCCCCTCTCCCTCACACTCTCTCCCCCCGCTCTCCCTCACACTCTCTCCCCCCCTCTCCCTCACACTCTCTCCCCCCCTCTCCCTCACACTCCCCCCCGCCTCTCCCTCACACTCTCTCTCCACCCCCCTCTCCCTCACACTCTCTCCCCCCCTTCTCCCGCACACTCTCTCCCCCCTTCTCCCTCACTCTCTCCCCCCCTCTCCCTCACTCTCTCCCCCCCTCTCCCTCACTCTCTCCCCCCCTCTCCCTCACACTCTCTCCCCCCCTCTCCCTCACACTCTCTCCCCCCCTCTCCCTCACACTCTCTCTCCCCCTCTCCCTCACACTCTCTCTCCCCCCCTCTCCCTCACACTCTCTCTCCCCCCTCTCCCTCACACTCTCTCTCCCCCCCTCTCCCTCTCTCTCCCCCCCCCCTCTCCCTCACACTCTCTCTCTCTCCCCCCCCCTCCCTCACACTCTCTCTCACCCCCCCTCCTCTCCTCTCACACTCTCCCTCCAGGCCCGACCGGACTAACCTCGGTAGCACCTGCTGGTGAAGAAGGCGGGCCTTTGGACCCTGTTGGCAGACTCCCGTGTCCGATTGAGATCGGGGACAGCCGTTTAAAAAAAAAAGCCAGAGCGGGCTCTCGCAGGCGGGCGGCGCCAGCGGCGCGAGGCAGCCCGCGGGGAGTAGGCAGGGAAACCCCGCGGGCTGGCGGCCGTTAGCAAGCGGATCACTTCGCGTGTCCATCCCGCGCTCTGGCCCCGACACCGTCAAACCTGAGAGCGGGAAGTAGAGAGAGACAGAGAGGGAAGAGGAGAAGGAGAGCGAGGGAAGAGGAGAGAGAGGGAAGAGGAGAAGGAGAGAGAGAGAGAGAGGGAAGAAAGAGAGAGGGAGAGAGAAATTTTGAGAGCTTCAGGCCCCGAGTCCCCCCTGCGCGAGGGTGAGGAGGAGTGGGGGGGGGGTTGCTAAACACAATATAAAACACAAATAAATTGTTATTTAATTCCCTAACACATCATTAAAATATTTGCCTTAGTTCCCTAACACACAGAAAGTGTGGGGAAAAAAAATCGTGAAAAATCAAGATGGCGGCCACTCACCTCGGTTCAGAAGGATAAGGCCCGCCCACACACGCACCGATTGGTCGACCGGTCAGGTCACCGAAGCGTAGGATTGGTCAATCGTCGAGTCACTCGAAACTCAACTGTAGGATGGCACGCGCCAGGAACCCGCCGTCCGATTGGTCGACCTCGACGTCACACGGTCGCTAATGAGAGGAACGCTGAACGTTTTTCGGATACCGCGGGCGGGATTTTTGTCCGGCCGAAACGTAAATACGCCTATGACCGGTCTGGAATCGCAAGCTTTCTTTTGAGGCGACACGCGCGTCGGCACGCTCTGTAACTTTCAAACGTATAGAACACGGACAGACAGACATCGGGACAGACAGAAGAGCCGCTTTATATATATAGATGTGGCCACAATATGATATCTGATTTTGGAAAAATTCGCACTTGGGGCGATTCGCTCGTAGGCCCCGTTCTTTCAGCCTAGTGAGCACCTGCTCCAAATTGGCAAGGTGCTCGTTGTCGTTTTCTCCTGTTACAAGGATGTCGTCTAGGTAGCATCGAGTCCCCGGAATCCCTTGCAGGACTTGCTCCATAGCTCTTTGCCAGATAGCTGGAGCTGATGCTATTCCAAAATCCAGTCGATTGTACTGGTACAGGCCTTTGTGTGTGTTTATCGTGAGATACTTTTGAGGCCTCCTCAACCTCCATCTGTAGATATGCCTGTGCCAAGTCAATTTTGGTGAAACGTTTCCCTCCGGATAGTGAGGCGAAAATATCTTCTATCCTCGGAAGAGGATACTGTACTGTGTGAAGGACTGGGTTTACAGTCACCTTGAATTCTCCACAGATGCGAATTTTTCTCTGTTCTTCAGATTTATCTTTATTCAATGCTTTTTTCATGACTGGAACGATGGGTGTTGCCCACTCGCTCCAATCTATTTTGGATAATACGCCTGCTTTTTCCAAATTCTCCAGCTCTGCCTCGACTGCTGGACGTATTGCGTATGGCACCGGTCTTGCCTTAAAAAATTTGGGAATTGCTGCATCTTCCACTTTTATTGAGGCGGTGATGCCTTTCAAGGTTCCTAGTTTCTCTTGAAACACTTCTTTGGCGTTGGCCAAGATGTCTTTTAATCGTTCAGGTATGATGTCATCATTGTTTTTTTTCTTACTGGTCACCGTCAGTGCCTGAATGGAGTGCCAGTCTAAACTTATCTTTCTGATCCATTCACGTCCCAACAACGGTGGACCACCATCTTGTAGAATGTATAAATACAACTTTTGTATTTCTTTGCCGTTGTATACAACAGGCACCCTTATTTTTCCTTTGGGGTATACTTTCTGCCCCGTATATGTTTTTAAGATGATGGATGTGTCTTTTAGAGGTATATGCGAAAATAGCCTCTCGTAATCCTGTCGATTTATTACGATCCTGTATCTAGCTCCATTTTAACTGGGGACCCTGCTATCGTGAGGGTAACCCAAATGGTTTGGTAATCATCTTTGGCAAGTACATTATGTAATTTGAGACAGCTTAGTCTCTTGTTTTCGAAGTCGCTATCGCTCTTCTGGTCTTCGGAGTTACTGTCCGTCATCATTTGTACCTTCCTGTACTTTTCTTTATTGATTTTTTTTTTTCTGTCTGTGGATTTATTTTGTCCAGATCGACATACCCGTGCAATGTGTCCAATCTTTCCGCATTGCCTGCATGCTTTGTCCTTGAACCAGCAGTCCCTCTGGTTATGGGTGGATCTGCCGCAGCGCTAACATCTTTCGAAACCCTGTGTCATTTCATGGGTGCTGAAGTCCTGTGTCTTTTGTTGTATCTCTGCAGCTCCTCTTGCTGCTGCTTCATATGATACAGCCATGCTGAAAGCTTTGTCCAATGTTAAATGTTTTTCAGAAAGCAGCCTTTTTTGTGTTCCTTCACTTAAGAGACCGCAAACGAATTTGTCTCGAAGATAATCTGATAGTCCTGCCCCGAATTGGCAGTACTTTGATAGCTTTCTTAATTCGGTTAGGTAATCAGCGTTACTTTCATTTTTGTGTTGATTTCTCTTGAAGAACTTGAATCGTTCCGCTATCAGCAGCGGTGTTGGGTTTAAGTGCTCCTGCAGGGTATCAACAATTTCTTTAAAATTCTTGTCCTTCGGTTTGGCTGGAGTGATTAAATTTTCTAACAGCCCGTATGCCTTTGCGCCCATTAAGTTCAGAAGTACTGAAGCTTTTTTTTCATCTTCTATTCCATTTGCAGTGCAATATACCTCTACTCTTTCCACGTATGTGGTCCAATCCTCTATTTCGCTATCAAAAGCATCAATATTGCCAGACTTAGGCATTTCAGAAAAGATATGGCGCTTCCCGCGCTTTTTTTTCTTTCCTGCAGCAAAGATATGGCGCTTCCCGCGCTTTCCCGCCGCTGACAACGCTGTTTACTGCGGTTTCCGTTCTTTTTTTATTTATTTTTTTATTTACTGTTGGAGACTCGTTCCCGCCGGAGTTTCTCTCCAGGTCTGAACGCTGACCTGCTTGCCGCGCCGGCCGTCTCCCGAGTGCTCCCTCCCAGTCCGTTATTGCTTGCCTCCGATTTCGCTGCCTGTCTCAGCTGTAGAGCCAGTCGCTGGAGCCCCAGCCTGACGCCCAGGAAGGATTAGCGCAGTACCTGCCACCAGCTTGGCCAGCTGGTGAAACCACAGCTTCTCTCACTTCCTTGAGTCTTCTGGACGCCCGAGGAATCGATGTCCTTGAGGTGCTGCTGAATTGCAGGTAAGTCCGTTTCCACTTCGTCGCCACTGTAATGTCCGTGTGTTGATAACGACACTGAAGACAGGAGTTGGTTCATAGGTATTTACTAAGCAAAGTCTGGGGGGGGTTCTAACGGATATACACAATATACAGGCTTATATAGCCCGAGTGGCAATTACCGGCATTACAGCACACCTGGGGCTTTTAAAGGCACATACACCACAACATGAATGAAGATATTTCCTGCCACCTAAATTCTGCATTCCACTATTCTCAGTATGCTCATTGCCTGTACTGCCCTTGTATTAAGCACATGACATAATTGCACTCAGCCTCTCAAAAATCTAATACCTATTGCTTAGAGGTGATGGAAATTTCTAGCACTATGCAATTTGTCACACAAAGCTCAAATCAGTCACAACAATTATGAGAACTGTTTGAATCACTCTACTAATAGATCTGATGAAGAAATTAACATTCCTATAATATATACACCATGGCTCAGTCTGAGGATCGGTGACAACAGATGGCTAATTATCTTACAATTCTACTTTTGAACAGGAATTCTTTTTGGAACATTACTAAACTTAAGCATTGACAACTAACACACTCAGGAAATGTACAATGCTTAGAAAAATGCTGGGGTGGGGAGGTATAGTGTTAACATAGAAACATAGAAGATAGGAGCAGGAGTAGGCCATTCGGCCCCTCGAGCCTGCTCCGCCATTCAATGCGATCATGGCTGATCATCCAAATTCAGTACCCTGTCCCTGCCTTCACCCCATATCCCTTGATCCCTTTAGCCTTAAGAAATATATCCAACTCCTTCTTGAATATATTTAATGAATTAACACTCAGTGTGGCACAGAGGGCAGCTGGATGCAGATTTGAGTCTTGCTCTACTCAGTTTCTTATCTGAATTGCATTGAGTGAAGAGGCACCGAATGGAGATTGCAGTGATTGGAGGAGGTACTTGCACCCAGGCAGGTGAATGCAGCCTGTCCTCAGATGTGGAAGTCAGGGCAGACTAGGACAAGGAGATAAAAATTCAAAACAAATGTCTGGCGAAAGCCAACCAAATACTCCATTAAAAATATGCTGGGCTAGTTTGAGTGCATTTTTCCTTCAAGAATACAATGAATTCAGCAAGGTTGATGAATGGGCCCAGATGAAATGGAAAGCTGATTAGTACATGGTTGAAGTGTAGAGACCAAGCTTACATTAAATAGGTTGCATAAAGTTGCCACCTTACAGTAATAATTTTGAAATGATATCCTTCAGTTGACTACAGTATACTGTTTAGAAAACACTGGGCTATATTTTAATTTTTGAATTAAAAAATGAACTCATTTTAATACCGTAGAAATTATTGATATAGGACAAACTATTGCAAAATGTGAGACTGCGATAAATAGTAAGGCAAAATCTTGAGTTATTTTCAAGTTTCATTGACAATGGCATTTAATAATCCAATTAAATGTCACATTTAGTTACTTCAGATAGTACATCTTATCCATTACTTCCAAGTAATTTGCGTGCAGACATTGTTGAAGGCACCCTGCTCTTTTTGAGACTATATATAACACAATTCAATTCCAGTAATTAGAGTTGGTAGGCTCATCTTTGAACATGGCAGGACAGATTGAGAAGGATGTTTAAAAGGCACACTGGATCCTTGGCTTTATAAACAGAAGCATAGAGTACAAAAGCAGGAAGTTATGCTAAACCTTTATAAATTACTGGTTAGGCCCAAGCTGGACACCACACTTTAGGAAGGGCATCAAGGCCTCAGGAGGGGATGCAGAGGAGGCTTACTAGAATGGTACCAGGAATGCAAGACTTCAGCTACGTGGAGAGACTGGAGAAGCTGGGGTTGTTCCCAAAGTTCCCTGTAATTTTTTTTGGATGCGTGGCCCCTTTAAGTAGCTGCACGGCCCATTCAAAGTTTTGCGCATGCGTGGTTATTGTAATTGAAAAACCAACGAGCGGCCTGCGCGGGAGCTCCAGACTGCTGCACGACCGCGCAGCTTAAAGGGAACATTGGTTGTTGCCCCCCCCGGAGAGATTTAATAGGTGTTCAAAATCATGAATGGTTTTGAGAGTAAATAAGGAGAAATTGTTTCCAGTGGGAGAAGGGTTGGTACCCAGAGGACACAGATTTAAGGTAATTGGCAACTAGGTTAACTTGTGCTGTAGGGGAGGCTTTAAACTAATTTGGCGGGTGGAGGGGCACAAGGATGAAGCATTAGAGAAGAGGCTTAAGGTGCACAGAGGACTGGAAGACACAAACAGCATTAGAATAAAGAGTAGTTCCAAAATAGGAGGGATCAGACAGGAGGGAAATGCGAGGCAGATTAAGATGGGTTTGGAGTGCATGTGCGTAATTGCACAGAGAGTGGTAAATAAAGTTGGTGAGCTGCAGGCACAAGTAGCCACATGGGGTATAGTAGCAATAACGGAGACCTGGCTCAAACAAGGAGGAATGGGCACTTAATATTCTTGGCTACAACGTATTCAGGAACAATAAGGAAGGGGAAAAAAAAGGGGGTGGCAGTACCAATCAAAGATACCGTTACAGCACTAGAAAGGGGTGATGTACTTGAGGGTTCAAAAACAGAATCTATTTGGTTATAATTAAGGAACAATAGAGGAGCTATTAGGCTGCTGGGTGTATACTACATACAGGAAACTCTTTGGTACCCGGCACCGATGGGACTGGGATGGTGCTGGTTGATTAAAAATTCCGGATAACGAAGAAGGGACATGGAGTGACAATGGCCCAAGGTACAAGAGCTCCGATCACACAGCCAGAAGTGCCGGAGCCCCGATCACACAGCCACAAGTGCCGGAGCCCCGATCACACAGCCACGAGTGCCGGAGCCCCGATCACACAGCCACGAGTGCCGGAGCCCCGATCACACAGCCACGAGTGCCGGAGCCCCGATCACACAGCCACGAGTGCCGGAGCCCCGATCACACAGCCAGAAGTGCCGGAGCCCCGATCACACAGCCACAAGTGCCGGAGCCCCGATCACACAGCCAGAAGTGCTTGAGCCCCGATCACACAGCCACAAGTGCCGGAGCCCCGATCTCACAGCCACAAGTGCCGGAGCCCCGATCACACAGCCACAAGTGCTGGAGCCCCGATCACACAGCCACAAGTGCCGGAGCCCCGATCACACAGCCACAAGTGCCAGAGCCCCGATCACACAGCCACAAGTGCCGGAGCCCCGATCACACAGCCACGAGTGCCGGAGCCCCGATCACACAGCCACGAGTGCCGGAGCCCCGATCACACAGCCACAAGTGCCGGAGCCCCGATCACACAGCCAGAAGTGCCGGAGCCCCGATCACACAGCCACAAGTGCTGGAGCCCCGATCACACAGCCAGAAGTGCTGGAGCCCCGATCACACAGCCAGAAGTGCTGGAGCCCCGATCACACAGCCACAAGTGCCAGAGCCCCGATCACACAGCCAGAAGTGCTGGAGCCCCGATCACACAGCCAGAAGTGCCGGAGCCCCGATCACACAGCCACAAGTGCCAGAGCCCCGATCACACAGCCAGAAGTGCTGGAGCCCCGATCACACAGCCAGAAGTGCTGGAGCCCCGATCACACAGCCAGAAGTGCTGGAGCCCCGATCACACAGCCAGAAGTGCTGGAGCCCCGATCACACAGCCAGAAGTGCTGGAGCCCCGATCACACAGCCAGAAGTGCTGGAGCCCCGATCACACAGCCAGAAGTGCTGGAGCCCCGATCACACAGCCAGAAGTGCCAGAGCCCCAATCACAGAGCCAGAAGTGTTGGAGCCCCGATCACACAGCCAGAAGTGCTGGAGCCCCGATCACACAGCCAGAAGTGCTGGAGCCCCGATCACACAGCCACGAGTGCCGGAGCCCCGATCACACAGCCACGAGTGCCGGAGCCCCGATCACACAGCCAGAAGTGCTGGAGCCCCGATCACACAGCCAGAAGTGCTGGAGCCCCGATCACACAGCCACGAGTGCCGGAGCCCCGATCACACAGCCACAAGTGCTGGAGCCCCGATCACACAGCCAGAAGTGCTGCAGCCCCGATCACACAGCCAGAAGTGCTGGAGCCCCGATCACACAGCCAGAAGTGCTGCAGCCCCGATCACACAGCCAGAAGTGCTGGAGCCCCGATCACACAGCCACGAGTGCCGGAGCCCCGATCACACAGCCACGAGTGCCGGAGCCCCGATCACACAGCCAGAAGTGCTGGAGCCCCGATCACACAGCCAGAAGTGCTGGAGCCCCGATCACACAGCCACAAGTGCTGGAGCCCCGATCACACAGCCACAAGTGCTGGAGCCCCGATCACACAGCCACAAGTGCTGGAGCCCCGATCCCACAGCCACAAGTGCTGGAGCCCCGATCACACAGCCACAAGTGCTGCAGCCCCGATCACACAGCCACAAGTGCTGGAGCCCCGATCACACAGCCACAAGTGCTGGAGCCCCGATCACACAGCCACAAGTGCTGGAGCCCCGATCACACAGCCACAAGTGCTGGAGCCCCGATCCCACAGCCACAAGTGCTGGAGCCCCGATCACACAGCCAGAAGTGCTGGAGCCCCGATCACACAGCCACAAGTGCTGGAGCCCCGATCACACAGCCACAAGTGCTGGAGCCCCGATCACACAGCCACAAGTGCTGGAGCCCCGATCCCACAGCCACAAGTGCTGGAGCCCCGATCACACAGCCACAAGTGCTGGAGCCCCAATCACACAGCCAGAAGTGCTGCAGCCCCGATCACACAGCCACGAGTGCCGGAGCCCCAGTTACACGGCCATGAGTATAGGGAACCCGGTTACACAACCAGAGGTGCAGGAGCCATGGTTTGCGGCAAAAGGTATGAGAACCCCGGTTACACAGCCGCAAAGATACAGTATACGGAAGCCACAAAACCTACTCCTAAATTTTGCCGGTTATTAGAGAATTCCGGATAATTAGGTGCCGTTTAAATGAGAGTTTCCTGTACTACCAAATAGTGGGAAGGAGATCGAGGAGCAAATTTGCAGGCAAACTGCATAAAGATGCAAGAACTTTATCGTGATAATGGGCGACTTCAATTATCCTAATATAGACTGGGATAACAACAGTGTAAAGAGCAAAGAGGGGAGGAATTCCTGAAATGTGTGCAAGAGAACTTTCTTGAGCAGTATGTTCCGAACCCAAGGAAGGAAGCTGTGCTGGATCTAGTTCTAGCGAATGAAGTGGGGCAAGTGGAGCATGTTTCAGTGGGGGAGCATTTGGGAAACAGCGATCACAATATTAGGTTTAGAGTAGTTATGGAACAGGGCAAACAAGGAAAAATCAAATGTGAAAATACTCAACTGGAGGAGAGCTAATTTCAGTGAGTTGAAAAGGGAACTGGACCAGGTGGATTGGAATTGAAGATTGGCAGGTAAAACAGTACATGAGCAATGGGAGGCCTTCAAAGGGGAGATAGTTTGGGTACAGATTAGACATTCCCACGAGGGGAAAAGGAAGGGCATTTAAAGCTAGAGCTCCCTAGATGACTAAAGATATACAGATTAAAATGAAACAGAAAAGGAGGCTTATGATAAATGTCGGGTTCATAATTCAGTAGAGAACCAAGCTGAATGCAAAAAGTACAGAGGGGAACTGAAAAAGGAGATAAGAGGGGCAAAGCGAGTGTATGAGAATAGATTAGCAGGAAACATAAAAGGGAACCCAAAAGTCTTTTACAAACATAAATCGTAGTCAAAGGGTGGGGCCGATTAGGGAACAAAAAGGAGATATTCTTGTGGAGGCAGAGGGCATGGCTGAGGTACTAAATGATTACTTGTCTTCACTAAAGAGGGTGCTGCCAATGTCACAGTAAAGGAGGAGGTAGGAGAGAAATTGGTTAGGATAAAAATAGATAAAGAGGTACTTAAAAGGTTGGCAGTCCTTAAAGCAGAAAAGTCACCCGGACTGGATGGGATGCATCCGAGGTTTTTTAAATCCGCTTATATGTTTTAGGTCATTTAACCCGATGGTTTACATATTGAATTTGAGGGAAGTAAGAGTGGAAATTACAGAGAGTCTGGCCACAATCTTACAATCCTCCTTAAATATGGGGGAGGTGCCAGAGGACAGGAGGATTGCAAATGTTACTCCCCTGTTCAAAAAAGAGGGAAAAACCCTGCAACTTCAGGTCAGTCAGCCTAATGTTTGTGGTGGGGAAACTTTGAGACACAATAATCCAGGACAAAAGTAATTCGCAGTTAGAAAAATTAGTTAATAAATGAAAGCCAGCACAGATTTGTTAAAGGCAAATCGTGTTTGACTAACTTGATTGAGTTCTTTGATGAAGTAACAGAGAGGGTTAGCTCAACTCAATATACCCACCTTTGCCCCATATCCCTTAGTACCCTTGGTTAACAAAAATCTATCAATCTCAGATTTAACATTAACAATTGACTTTGCATAAACGGTCATTTGTGGAACAGAGTTCCAAACTTCTACCACTCTTTGCATGTAACTTCACTCCTGAAAGACCTGGCTCTAACGTTTGGGCTATGTCCCCTAGTCCTAGACTCCCCAACCAGCAGAATGTTTCTCTCTATCTACCCTATCTGTTCCCCTTAATATCTTGAAAAATTTGATCAAATCACCCCTTAACCTTCTAAATTCCAGGAAATACAACCCTAGTTTGTGTAATCTCTCCTTACAATTTAACCCTTGGAGTCCAAGTATCATTCTTGTAAATCTACACAGCACTCCCTCCAAACCCAATACAGGTAGACTATCCCTTATCCGAAAACCTTGGGACCAGCTGTGTTTTGGAATTCAGAATTTTTCGGATTTCAGAACGTTATTACGGGGCAGCACCCCGTAAGCAAACACATTAATATTTCTGCAGCGAACCGTATGAATATTCACACTGAGTGGGATAAATAAAGACTATAAATAGTATTACAGTTTATTTGTACAGTAATAATTTGGTAAATTAAATAGTGGGAGAAATGTAGACCATAAATACTCTAGTACAGTTTATTTGTAAGGAAAACATTCAGTAAAACTTCAAACATATACAGGTATAAACTAAGCTAAATACCTGTACATATACATGCAGTAAAGGTACATTACATCTGGCTTGAGGATCTTGGAGAAGAGGGTACATCAGTGTTGTCATCAGGTTGGAGTCGGACATCTGAAGATGGGCCAGGAACAGGATTCTCAAGTGATGAAGCAGCACTACGACAGGCGGCCTTTTTAAAGATTTCTTCCAGTGTCATCTGTCTCATTAACATTGGTTTCTGTCTAAGCAGTCTCTCTTTAATTGAGTAAACTTGCATAATCTCTTGCTCACTGATAAATGCACGTTGTTCAAGGCCAGCAATTAACTGATCACACATTGTCACCATATCGTCTATGGGGATTTTTTCACCTGTGTTCACAATGTCATCATCATCATCACTACTATCCTCATGCTTGTCTTTATTTAACACCATTTCAGCAATTTCCCCATCACTCAACGAATGCACAACAGGTGCATCATTGTCAATGTTCAGCACTTCTTCGATGTCAGCTTCCTCTAACTTATTTACACTTTCGGATGCTAAACCTTTGGTGTAAGTAAGGAGGTTTGATATCTTCTCCTGACAGGAAATCCTTCAAAATCTTCATCTGCAGGTCCATCTTCATCAAACATCGTTGTAAGCCAAAGTCTGTGCCAAGCATTTATTAATGTTGGTTTATCAACATCGTTCCAAGCATTAGCAACTGCGTAAATGGCATCCTTAACATTGAACTCTTTCAGGAAGCTTTGGATTCCTATGCCTCTGTTGACTGCATCAAGCATACAGTTCAAAAAAACGTCTTTATACTTGCTCTTCATGGAGCGTAAAATTCCTTGGTCACAAGGCTGTATTAAAGATGTCACATTAGAGGGAAAGTTAATGCCGAAAACATTACTTTTCACAAGAAGTTCAGGAGGGGGACGTGCGGAGCAGTTGTCCAGGAACAATAAAATGTTGCAGTTTTCTTCCAGTCCAACTTGCCTGCAATGAGCTCGTATCGCTGGTACGAAGTGGTTATTGAACCAGTCAGAAAATATTCCTCTGGTTACCCATGCTTTCTTGCTCGCATAATAATGCACAGGTAAATTGCATACACCTTTCAAACATCTCGGATGTTGGCTTTTTCCCATCACTACCAACTTTAACTTGTGTGTGCCTGCAGCATTGGCACACCCAAGAACAGTCAACCTGTCCTTAGCGTCCTTAAAACCTGCTGGTGCACTCTCATCAGCCGTTGTTAATGTTTTTCTAGGAACGTAGCACCAGGACAGAGCTGTTTCATCAGCATTGTAAATTTGTTCAGGACCGAGGTTTTCATCAGAGATTATTTTGGCAAATTCGTCTATGTAATTTTCAGCTGCTTCATGATCAGCAGAAGCTTTTTCACCACAGATTTTCAGATATTTTATACCATGACGCTTCTTAAATTTATGCAGCCAACCTTCTGAATATTCACACTCAACTTCAATGTTCAGTTCTTCATGGTATATTCTAGCTTGTTTCATGACCATCAAACCGGTCAGTGGCACACGTTCACCTCTTCGTTGTCGAATCCACTCAATCAGCACACGGTCAAGATCTTCACTTTTTGCCCTATGCAATGTTTTCCTACTTTTCATTTGTTTATGGTCATCACTGTCAGTGTAAAACTTCAACAACTTGTCTTTCTGTTTCTTTAAGTCATACACGGTGGTAGTTCCCACACCATATTCTTCAGTAAGACACACCACGATCAAGCTTCTACAATAACTCCACTTTCTGCGATATCGATAATGAGAGATGCTTCCTTTTCTGCTTCTCACTGTTACCCATAGGGGTATCTGCAGCTCTTTTTAACATTTTCACAAATCACAAAAAAACAACAAATATCAAAGAGAGCAGTAGACGCACATGTGACAGCGCTGAGACACAACTGACGCCTCACACCTGCGTGGGTCAAGCATCGGCCGCGTCGGGTCATGTTTTGCGCCACTCGGGTCATGTCGTACGCACGACTTACGCTCCACGAAAAAACTTTCAGTTTTCAGAAGTGCGGATAAGGGATAGTCTACCTGTATATCCTTCCTAAGGTGTGGTGCCCAGAACTGAAGACAGTACTCCAGGTGTGGTCTAACCAGGGTTTTAGCACAACTTCTACCCCTTTGTATTCCAGTCCTCCAAATATAAAGGCCAGCATTCCATTAGCCTTTTTGATTATTTTCTGTACCTGTCCATGACATTAACGGATTTATATACATGGACCCCATAGTCACTTTGGACCTCCACTGTTTCTAACATGGTGGAAGCAGATTCAATAAGTAGTTTCAAAAGAGAATTGGATAAATACTTAAAGGGGAAAAATTTGCAGGGAAATGGGGAAAGAGCAGGGGAATGGGACTAATTGGATAGCTCTTTCAAAGAGCTATGTTATATGATTCTGTGATTCCCGGTTTGCTAATGTATACTGCAACTGCAACACATTCTGATACACATTATGATGCAGCATGTACATTGTGGTGCTATGCTATAATTGTTGGAATAGCCAAAGTTCATGTTATTAAAGACACATCCTGTTCCTCCCCCCACCACAGCCCAAATTTAAATTTTCGTTCTGTACCTTTCTTGGTGTCCTGCATTTGTTTCATGATTTCTTCTCGCTCTGCTTGTTCAGTTGCTGTGATTACCCGAAAGGAACCTTCCCTGGTGAATGTGGTTCGGTTGGCATCAAATGTGGCGGTAACACCACACTCCTTCTCACGCTTCTGCTTCCTCTCCAAACATGCCGCAAAAGCACAGCCCACAGCATGGCTTAACCGCTCACCCTGAGGAACATTGCAATATTGTTAATGCATGCAATCATCAGGGACTTCATTTCCTAAAGAATACCACTCATCAACTACAAGCAGCACATTCAGCATTATCTATCTTGAGCCCAACTGTATTGCTTCTACTATCACCTTGGTATAGATAGGCTAACACAACTCCCTGATTACTCAGTGAGTAGCTCAGCCATAAAGACTAGCAAGATCCCATGTTCAATCCCCTGCACCTGTGGAACCATATCCCGAAGAGTCAACACCTTTCGGGGGGTGGGGGGCGGGAATTGGCAAGAAAATGGTATGGGACGAGCCAGGGACCTTTCTTAACTGTATGCTTCGGTACCGCACCACATGGTGTATTTATGCACACAGCTATTGGAAAAGCAGAGAGCAGACATTATGGCACTTACCGTCTTTATTTTAAAGTGGGGGTGAGAAGAAAGTCAGGCAGCAGCTGGGTGATCATAAGCTTCTGCCTGAAGGGGAAAGTGCACCTGTGGACATCAGGTTAGAGCAGGGCTGGTCTTGGGTGCAACATCTTCCAACATTCACTGACCAGATTCACACAGTGGATGAGATACTAGAAGGAATTGTGCCCCAGAATGAGTCAGCACCTTCATGAGAAAACTAATTTATAAGAAAAAAGGCCAGATATAAAAATGCAGATGCAATGGAATACTTCTGCAATGTCTAAAAATGTTACTTCAATAGACATGCATGCTATATCTTTTAAATGGTTAGAGTGAGGGGGGGGGAAGCATCCATCCTCCACAATGCAGTTGGAAAGGTAGATGACCTACACAGAGGCATCGAGAAGACAGTTAACCTGCCACAAAGTACAGTGCAAGAATGGCTAATGGCAACTCCAACCAATTTTACCTCACCACCCCCCTCCCCCACCCCACGCATCACAACTGATGATGTGAATACTGTGCAACCCCACATCTTACCACTGTGCAATGGAGTTCCAATGTGCTGGGGCATTGAACTACCTCATTCTAAAAAAACAAGTTTTCTGGTTTCAGCAAGTACCGATACCAATTTTGTAACCTGGCAATCAAGTTGTAATGCTGCTCACATCAACAGGTCAAAGGTCCTCCCTCTCTCTCTCCACCAGCTTTAAGAGCACCGTATGAACTAATCTCAGGCAATCTGAACTCAATTTTGCATCTCCCCCCCCCCCCCACTCCTGCTGGTCAACTTTTGCCCCCATTAATATAAAGGAAGTGAAAAGGGCTACCTTACCGAATCTCTTACAGCCAAGAAGCAGTGACAGATCCAACGCCTGGTTGTACCATCTCGACAAATGTATGAGAAGGCCTTGTCGAAGTTTCGGTCAGGGGCACAGAAGGATACCTTCTCTATAGTTTGATCAACAATAAGGTCCTGTAAACAAAAGGGAAGAAAAAGAATACAAGAAAAATGAAGAATTTAACACTTTGCCAATATGCTGTGATCTTACATACCCAATCCAGCTACACTGGAATAGTCCAAGATTTGGCCATCCTCCAGAACAATTTTAATATAAATCCATTTTTCCCCCAGTCAGACACCAGATGGCAGTCTTGCACTATATATAATTAAATATTCTTAGCTGGTAGATTTATGAAGCATTCCTTTGCAAAAGAAAAGCAACTGTTTCCTCAGAGCTTGTTGTCGTAGATATACACATTTCTAAACAGTGTGAATCTAAAAGGTACATTTTGTTTGTAACGGTGATACTTCCCATCTGTTGAGTGCTATTTTTTTTTTTAAACTGACCCAGTGGATTGTTAGTTAAAAACAATCCATTTTCTTTATACAATTTCTTGTGTCTGTTGTCGACATAATGATCACTGAGCCAGTCAATTTTCCTCTTCCTCACTGGTTAAGTGTCCATGTTTTTTCCCCTTTTCTAATTGGTGAATACCAATTACATTACACAAAACTTTCCTGCATAATTTTAATTTTCGCAATCATGTTCCACCAAAAAGAAATGATACCTAATCATATTTTTTTTAAAAAAAAGCTTTCACCACTGGAAAAAAAATATTTCTACAAGATACAGGCTTGACAGGCCCCCTATACATCCCTTTATACACATCCAAAAAATTGTTTGTATTATAACACACAAACATTTCAACAACTCAAAAAAAAAAATCACAAGCTACAAAAATATCAAACTTACCCATCCCACCTTCCACTCAGTCCAATTCTCCTGCTCCCATGCATGGCCCAATACACCCTGTTGTGCCTCATGAACATTACAGACCTTGGGCACGCCCTCATGATGTTTCACTGCTCAGCTGAGGGCAGCAGTTCCAAGCTGAGCAACCACACTGAACTTCAATGAGTTGCCACCTAACCTCCATCACAGCATGTGCACGAAAAGCTTGGCTAAGTCACATCAGCCTCACAGTTGTGCTGCGAGACGGATGCAACGTAACCAAGCAGAGTATAACTCCCAGGAACCACCACATTGTCGAATACTCTGGACACCCGCACTCTCCCCAAAGCAACTTCAAGCCCTACACTTCACTGCCTCATCTCATCTCAAACCAACCTGACTGCACTCCCATTTCATAGGCCACTCTCACTCCCCACATTAACCTGCTGCTGCCACTCACCCTCCTATAGGAGCTTTCCTTTCATCAACTTCAAGTGTCTTGCTATTCCCACCTCATTCTCTCTTCCATCCCTTGTTTTAAAAAGAGTACAAATCTTTCAATTTCTGCTGTTAAGGTGCAAGTGCATCAACTAAAAACTTACACACAAGTTGCAAGATACAAAGCTAAATGTAATTGTGCATAGCAAACATATTTTAAAGCAATGGAAGAAATCACAGGAGTTTAATTACACCAAGTGAGGATTGCAAGCCAAAATTTTAGAATATTTGAAAACAAAATAAAAATTAGGGGAGAAGAATAATTTTTATATTCAGTTTACTATTTTCAAATTATATTTTGTCTGTGAGCCGCTGCACAGGGATTAAACTGCAAGAAACTGGTGTTTTGCACATAGCTGGGAGTTTTCTTCATGGTCCACAGAAAGCATCAAAGCAGACATTGCTCAATACAGCAGACGGTTTTGGGGGGGGGGGGGGGGATTATATATTTGTTCCATTTTCTACTTAAACCAGTTGGGATGAATAAAACCAAAAGCCATCTTATTGATGGGTTTCTTTATTGCCCACTCAACATAAACATTGATGGGCTAATTAATATGCCTGAAATCTGGAACTTTCTTCCCCAAAAAGCTGTTAAGGCTGGGGTTCAATTGAAAATTTCAAAACTGAGATTGACAGATTTTTTTATTAGGCAAGGGTATTCAGGGTTATGGAATCAAGGCGGGTAGATGGAGTTAAGATACAGATCAGCCATGACCTAATTGAATGGTGGAACAGGCTCGAGGGGCTGAATGGCCTCCTCCTGTTCCTGTGTTCCGCTTTCACTCCTGCAAACCAGCCACATCTCAGTGGTAGCACTCAACTCTGGGTCAGGTGGTCACAGATTCAAGTCCCACTCAAGACTGGACCACATAATCCAGGCTGACACTCTCAGTACAGTACTAAGGGAGTGCTACACTGTTGGAGGTGCGGTCTTTCGGATGAGGCTCCATCTGTCCTCTCAGGTGGATGGAAAAGGTCCCATAACACTGTCTGAAGAGGAGCAAGGGAGTTCTCCCCAGTGTCCTGGCCCATACTTATTCCTCAACCAACATCACAAAAAAACAGATTAGCTGGTCATTATTTCATTGCTGTTTGTGGGATCTAGCTGTGTGTAAATTGGTTACCACAGTTCTTACATTACAACAGTGACTACATTTCAAAAGTAGCTCATTGGCTGTAAAGTGCTTTGGGACGCCCTGAGGTTGTGAAAGGCGCGATATAAAAAGTTTGTTGTTGTTCTTCTGCTTCAATCCTGATGAAACAAGCAGTTTTCAGAGATTCTACCAGGGATGTAGCTCCTTTTAGAATTGAAACACAGCAAAATTTACACATCCATCAGCGTGAAGTTTGCATGCACAGCAGTTTGGGGAAATGCTGCATTTTTTCCTAAAGCTCCAATTTTCAAAGCTGAGACAAATCCCAGGTAGCTCTTTCAAAAACTACTTCAATTCCAGCCTGGACAGAAGAGAGAAAAGGACATGGGACAGCAGTCACGCAAGCAGTTGCCAGCAGTCATTCTTTGCTCCTTTCATCCCACTGTACAAACAGGGCAGCGTCAAGAATGGGGAGCAGAAACTGAATGGTCAACGCCAAAATTCCATTGAGGCTCTGTAACATGAACACGGCATCAGCACACACTGTTGTGCTAAAACCTGGCCGTACAACTGTGCATTCACTATGGCTAACCGATTACTCATACGTTTTTTGCCACGCACAGTGTTTACTACTACCTGGCTAAATACAAGTTAAAGTCAATGCAGGAATTTTTACTATTCCACAGGTACCAGCTTGCCCAAGCTTCATTGTTTGTTTGAGAATTTGGTTGTTATTGAGTGTTGGCTGCTATTCAACTGTCTGGGGCATCACAGCCAAGCCTGATCCTGTCCTTACATGTCCACTTTACAGCAAGAGTCACTGTGTAGCAATCAAAAACTGGAACCTTGTCCGATTCTTCCCCTTAATCTAAGGACACTCACCAAACGCAAGTACTACAGCAGCCCTTGCAGAGATCAGTCAACTGCACAGAGCAGAAAACAAACTAGGGACCTTCTAATCTGTGTGACTTAGCATTACAACAGGCTGTACCTTTACACATTAGGCCACTGGTGTGTAATTTTTATCTTGGACACCACAAGAACAAATGCAAAGAAAAAAGTAAAATGTTTGATGCTGTAGCCCAAATATTGATGCTTTAGAACATCTCATTAATTCTACCATATCTTTATTGTGTTCTTGTTTAAGAGTGAAGTAAAGCAGAGAGATATATCCTCAAATGTGAACTGTTTCTACAGGTTAGTCCTAGATCAACTTGCCAGGAATCATTGCAAGTAATCTCTCCGCAGCTATTTTCTCTCAGTTTCCCAAATGACACAGCCAAGATTGGAAATCGCTCTTCTCGGGAAAACTAAGGACTGATTGTCAATCAAAACTGCCACTCAGAATCTGATCTCCTAGTCAAGTGCCTGATGCTTCAGCTTGCATTTGTTACAAGTCAACCTCAGAAACCAATTTACTGTTTCGTTTTACAGCTCTGGAGGGCATCAGACTGCTAGATTCTCTTACTTATAGATTGCTGTAACAGTCAATAGGGCATCAAAGCCTGCAGATTGAGATATCAAGCAAAGTGGTAACTTCTGACTGCACACAGATCAATATGTAAAAATATTAAATTTAGCTTAAGCTCAATCACACAATGTCCATTTTTCACCTTGTAATTAACATTCATATATATTCACCACAGATATGTGGGCAGCTTTCTTCAGCTGAAAGACAATTTGTAGTCTCAGAACCAAATTCACAGTTATAAAGCTATTATGCTTTATTTATAAAATGGTTTATTACAGTTCTTTTTTGGCAATTGTTTCAAACAGCAAGTCATTTGGCTGCTGCAGGAGAATGAGATTTACAGTTGCATGCTGCCAAAGGCAATCCATCACATTACTTCCTGCTCTAAGGTCACACATCCTTCTTATAGCATTAAGCTATTTATAAGGAATGAACATAAGACCAATAGATAGACATCATAATTTCTTTGGGAAATTAAACTAGTGATTATTCTAGTCGATATCAGACTGCCTCCAATCCCATTTAATTAAAACATCTATTTAGCTAGTTAAATGACTATAATTCTATTTAGGTTTAAGCACCTTAATTGTCATATATGTAGAATATTTTTAAAAGAAAGAGCTTAACTGAGTGATCTGCACTTCAGAAAAAGCTATGTGCAAATGTCTGGAGCAATTTTTTAGTCAGTTCAGTATCATAACCTGTGCAGCAAGGTTACGGTTATATAGTGTTGTAGAACATGAGAAGATGGCCATGCAGATATGCCCTGTATATCTCCCCTGGCAGCACCTCCAGTGAAGAGGTTGTCACTACTAGTGCTCAAATGTTTTCTACCAATTGGAAAACCAGTTTTATGCTGGGCTCCCTTCCCTTTCCAGGATTAGGTGACATCCATGTATATCTAACACCGTTGCGTACATCTCCAAGGAGTGAATTGTACAGGTAAGGTTAGATCTATTCAAGGAGGTTGGGTATTCATGGTAGCCATGACAAACGGTTACCCATTGCAAAATGGACTATGTGAGGGCGGCCACTGGCGAGGTATCAAAGGCTTTGTGAAGGGCAGAAACGGTCAAATCATAGGCCGGAAGGAAACTGAGAAGTGATTCTGATGATCAGATATGAAAGATCCAGGTGTGATAGTTATTACAGCAGTCATTATATGGATGATCTAGGTCAAGAAGTACATCTTCCTGCAGCTTTCAAAAAAACTACAGATGAGTCAGTTCTCCTGATACACTTCTATGAAAGACTTTTGTTGACTGCCCAGAAATCCAAAACACACAGCTCCTTAAGGCAGTAACAAGAAATGAGGATGAGAGCTTCCAGTTTCTGCTTCTCCTACCCCCGAATATGTGGGTTTATTGGAAGCAGAAAGTCAAATCAGAAGTGATAACCTTAACGTAGTACAGTCCTAGATAACATATTCAGAACACAATGATGTTCTCATGAATGTTACCGCTTTCAGTGCCTCCCACAGACTTGAAAGGTGAATAGGACCAACTACAAAGGCTGTAGACATTCGCATTTTCAATTCAAAAATTGGTGCAATATCATTCTTGAAATAAGAAAAATCAAATACCAGCCTTTGAAGGATAGCCAAGTTATTTTGTCCAGTTCCTTCAGCCACACAGAGTCCTCGAGACATGTGCATTTAACCCATTATCTAGAGACTTAATCTATAATTCCTAGGAAACTGAATTGTTCAAATTTTACTGTTACTTGTACTATTTCTCAATTGTTAAACACAAGTTGGCTATTTTATCTCCATCTTTACATAACTAATATTCCCAAAAAAAGGTGGCAGACAGGGGGCCCACTCCCAATGCTCTGCTAATTAAATAACCGGATGCATAAGTATATAAAATTCTCTCAAAATTCACTAAGTAAAATCATTTTTAATGCTTGATCTTACTAGGACCATCAAAATGGAATTGTAACATTTCGTTTTTCTCCACTTAAGCCAGCTTCCGTAGATCTAAATCAAAACATGATATGCTTCTGCAATGAGTACCAGTAGAAAATTAATGATCCTTTGTGCATTAAACAATTTGGAAAGAAAACCATGCTGTGATTTTAAAGAGCCACATTAAGATTAAAAGAAGAATGTTGACAATAACTTATAAATCAATGCTAGGCTGCAAAAGTGAGAACTAACCATGGCACAGGAGTAAACAGAATAGTAAACTTACCTTTGTTTTCTCATCCACCACTCGCAGTCCATCTGCTGACACCCACAACACAGCCTTAACTGGCTTCTTTCCAGTCTTAAAAGGGAAAAAAATGCAAAGATTTAGATAAACAGCTAATGAAACCAGTGTATCCAAAGGAAAAACCAGCAAAGACACAAGCAAGAATAGCAGTGAGGGAGATCAGATTCCATTGCCAGATAGCCCAGCACACAGAATTTTTGAAGAGTAGCTGAGCACCATAGCTTCAAGGCACTGAGGGAAAAAAAGGAAAACCACACCATTAAACACACAAAGCGTTGATCTCTCTCCCTATTATTAAACCAGAATAGCAAAAATAACTGGAAGCTTGGGTAAACTGACTCTTAAGGAGTTACACCACTAATATGGCAGGCAGTTTTTCTGCTACTGGGGAAACAATGCGATTTTAATTCCACACTACTCACATACTTGTTGGGTTAATTTAGCTTTAGAGTTGATTCGGCAATTTAAAAGCATTTACATAGCTAGATTTGAAAGGAACATTACTCACCATCTGACAACAGGTCACACAAAAAGACTTGTATATCCATGGTCTCCTGTTTACTGCAATTGGGAAATTCAATTTCCATGGCCTACTTCCACTCAAGCCCCTGACTACAGCCTTATAAACACGCACATTAGTTTTTTCAAAACTTTTCTTCAAAGATTGACACACTCACAGGGATGCCCATCTTAACTTGTGAAAGACGGTGTCAGCTACCCAAAGGAAAACAGTGCCATCATTTCAGAGAACCTTTCTATTAACATACGGCAACAGAAATAATTTGCAAGCAAGTCAATCAATACAGAAAAATTCAGAAAAGTGACAGATGGACAGAAATCCAATGGCCTCACGGACTCCAAGGGAGCCCTAGGACTTCAGTTTTGCAAATTTATGCTACACAGCCAGTTGCAATTAAGGGTCAGTGCTCAGAGTTGGAAGGTGGGAGAGATTAGATGTGCATATGTACACCCTCTTTCTGAGTAATGCAATTACTAAAGTGAGAAATATTTCCACCTCCTTCAGATTGGGGCTGACCAACACCATTAGGTAATGGACAGGGGAGTAAGTAATCTTTCACTAGCGTAAGTTAAGAAAGAGGACCAAAACAAGCTATTTAGAAGAATTCATGTCAGCCAAAGTATGACTTTATCAAAGAAATTTACCCGTGGCAAAGATTAATGTACGTATAAAGAATATATGAAAGGAGTAGCCTGTCAACACTGGAGAGAACAAAGCCATAACTGCCACAGAAGATGCAGCATTCTGGTTGAAAAGCTACTCACATTCAAATGAGAAATACTGCGTTCACCAATGATCAGAAGCAGGGAAAACAATCTGCTTTGTGCAGGCGAGCATTTGTCCCAAATCTGAAAAACATGCCAACTTCAGTCAGGGCAATGGAGTGAGCACTCGCATCACAAGTGTTGCTGATCCTTATGGAACCCTATCCTGGCAGGAGTCAACACTTCGAGAAGAGATGAGTCATAAACAGGACAAGAATTGGGGGAAAATTCAGACAATACAAAGTCTTCAGAAATAGTCACTATATGGAAAAGACAAAAGCCTGCAAGTGCTTATCCTCAAAAAATAGTCCAAGTACACCACACCTAGATGGTGAAATTTCCATTCTTTCTATATTAGATTGACATACCAAGTTAGTGGGCTTTCTGGGTGGGGGGGGGGGGGGTGTTGGAGTGGAAGTGAAGATGAAGAGTGGAAGTGAAGATGAAGAGTGGAGTAACTAACCAATTAACATGGAATTCTGAAATCAATTTGAGTATTTGAGTAAGAACACAGCTAGGTGACCTGGATTCAGCATTCTTCTGAAATGACATGAATGGGAAGATACAGCCATGGCACATGGTCTACAATCCTTCTGACTGAGGAAGGGAGGATATGCATTGAAAAAGATAGCGCTAGTGGAGGAAACACCAATGTACCCAACTACACTTGCATTCAAATATCCAACAAAGTAAGTAACTGGGTGTTCTCTGAAATAACAAAAAATGAATCGTCTTCTCTTCTGGTCAGATACATCCTGATCGGCCAGTAAATGCGATAAAGGTACACATACACAACTGCTAGCTCGCCAGGATTGCAATCCACCAATAACAGTAAGTTGGGGATGGGTGAGCTGTGATGGACCCACCCATTCTGCTTAAGATCATAAGATTCTCATTTTTTGTTTGGAATTTATAGCTTACTATTATTGTAATAAGTTTAAAGGTTTAAAGCTTACTGGGAGAGCTGTCTGTTTTTCTCTATGGGGAAAGGTGTAAAATACACATTGTTATTTAGCCTTGATTACCAATAACTATTCAAATAGTGCAACTTTTAAAAGGACAGTGTATCTTGTATACCTGTAATTATATTGAACTAACCGTTAGATGGTAGTATTTTTGCCCTTTTGTCTACAAGATGATGTTAGAGTCATGGGGGGAGAAATTCAGTTGTTAGCGCCAGCCATTAGCAAGAGGGCGATAAGTGGGCGCGAAGCGGCTAGTGCCCGGGTGCGGCGAGACCTGCGCCTCTCGCGAAATTGAGCGGACATTTAGCGGCAGCGCAAAAATCGCAACACCCGCTCAGCTGCGCGCGCAGATCCTTACGTCATTTCATGGTGCAACGCCCTTGGTGTGCCCCGAACCGGAACTTCAGTGGCGCCCCCCTTCTTTCCGCCTGGCGCTCCCAGCGACTGGTTGACTGGAACGGTTCCCAGTCGCTGTGGGGTTGGGGGGGGGCGCTATTTAAAGGGGGCTCTTCCTGGCTTCTTGGTGGTAGCCATTTTTGGACCACTCCTGTGTGAGAGACAGAGAGATTTGCAGAGACAAAGGGAGAGAGCTTTCTGCATTGAGTCAGTGCTCGCACAGGTACTTCTGGCTTCAGCCCAGAACTTTGCAGTTGCAAGCCAAATCGACCCTCCCCCTTTAAGAGGTGACCGGCGCCAGCGTGTCTGCCTGCAATCGCTAACTGGCTGCACCTGCGCTGCGCCCGCCCTCGGTGGTAGCGCCTCGCCTCTCTGGCTTAGCGCCTTAGGACAGTCGTGCAGTGCCTGCTTTAGCGCACCAAGCACCTCTTGGGGCAAAGCAAGTCAATTTCACTGAAGGTGGCGATAATTTGCGCCGGGCGCTAAATTTAGGGCACGCTCGACTGTAACGCCCCAAACGTGGCGATACTGAATTTCTAGGCCATGGTGTCTGCAGGGTGCAAGTCAGCCTACATTCAGTAGGTTATCCAACTATTGCCTACCTAGGCTTATTTGTTTACACCTTGCTACAGCATTATTTGGATATCCAAGACCTATAAGGTGTGGAACAGTATTCAAGTCAGTTGGTATCATAGTACAAGTGTCCGAAATCTATTTTTGATGGATAGTTTTGATCAATTGGGCAGGTTCCCTTTTCATTTTTCCTTTGTTATCAGCCTAAATGCAAAATGAAGAGTGTGGCAAAGCCATCAAGAGACTCTTGCAGTAACGTTTATAATTGTTTTCAACCATAGTTGTTACCTTTAAGTGTTTGCTCTGTTCAAACAGCGCGGGATCGATAAAATCGCGATCTGACGCGATGATGTCATCACTCGGGTCACGTGACGTTCCCAGCGGCGGGAAATGTGATGACGTCAGGGGGGTAGGGCGTTTCAGTCAGTCCTCGTGGATCCAGCTAGTGTACAGACCTGTGTGGAGTTTCTCCTGCGTTCTTCTGTTTGTAACTGTTTCAGTACATTAAACCACGTTTGTTTAACTGTCAGTTTCAACCGCAGTATTTTCGTAGTAGTGTGAAGACACCTACATTAGTGACCCCGAAACCTCGCGAACGTTTTTCGCGGTGGACACGGAACGCAGGCCAGTGATGGAAGCCAACGCAGTGGCTTTGAAGCTCCCCCAATTCTGGGAACAACAGGCGGCCTCCTGGTTTGTGCAGGCTGAGGCACAATTTGAGCTCTGCAACATCGTGCAGGAGCAGCTCCGATATTTGTACGTGGTCTCTGCCCTCGACGGCGTCGAGGATCAGCAGCCTTCTGGAGAGCACCCCGACCGCTGACAAGTATGTCACCATCAAGACACAGCTGCTGCAGGTATTTGGCCTTACAAAGGTGGAGCGCGCTCGCCGTCTACTTACACATAAGAATATAAGAACATAAGAAATAGGAGCAGGAGTAGGCCAATCGGCCCCTCGAGCCTGCTCCGCCATTCAATAAGATCATGGCTGATCTGATCCTAACCGCCAATCCACTATCACAGAACCATCTCCTGAATCTAACAGAATTAGACACATGAAATAGGAGCAGGATCAGGCTACACGGCCCCTGGGCCCGCTCCGCTACCCACAGGGCCATGACCGATCCGAACCTAGACTCATGTCCAAATTCCTGCCCGCTCCCCGTAACCCTTAATTCCCTTTACTTCTAGGAAACTGTCTATTTCTGTTTTAAATTTATGTAATGATGTAGCTTCTACAGCTTTTTGGGGCAGCATATTCCATGGACCTACCACCCTCTGAGTGAAGTAGTTCCTCCTCATCTTAGTTTTGAAAGAGCAGCCCCTTATTCTAAGACTATGCCCCCTAGTTCTAGTTTCACCCATCATCGGGAACATCCTCCCCGCATCCACCCGATCCAGCCCCTTCACAATCTTATGTTTCAATAAGATCGCCTCTCATTCTTCTGAACTCCAATGAGTAGAGTCCCAATCTACCCAACCTCTCCTCATATGTCCATCCCCAGGATTAACCGAGTGAACCTTCTTTGTACTGACTCGAGAGCAAGTATGTCCTTTCTTAAGTATGGACACCAAAACTGTACGCAGTATTCCAGGTGCGGTCTCACCAATACCTTGTACAACTGAAGCAATACCTCCCTATTTTTATATTCTATCCCCCTAGCAATGAAAGCCAACATTCCATTGGCCTTCTTAATCACTTGCTGCACCTGCATACTAACCTTTTGAGTTTCGTGCTCAAGGACCCCCAGATCCCTTTGTACTTCAGTACTTTCCAGTTTCTTGCCATTAAGATAACTTGCTCTACGATTTTTCCTGCCAAAGTGCATAACCTCACACTTTCCAGTATTGTATTCCATCTGCCAAATCTCTGCCCACTTACTTAGCCTGTCGATGTCCCCTTGCAGGTTTTTTATGTCCTCCTCACTCACTACTTTCCCTCCCATCTTAGTATCATCTGCAAACTTTGATATGTTACACTTGGTCCCCTCCTCCAAATCGTTAATATAGATTGTAAAGAGTTGGGGACCCAGCACTGACCCCTGCGGAACACCACTAGTTACTGATTGCCAGTCTGAGAATGAACCATTTATCCCAACTCTCTGCCTTCTGTTAGATAGCCAATCCTCTATCCATGCCAGAATATTACCCCCAATCCCGTGATTTTTTATCTTAAACAATAATCTTTTGTGTGGCACCTTATCAAATGCCTTTTGGAAGTCCAAATACACTACGTCCACTGGTTCCCCTTTATCCACCCTATATGTTACTTCCTCAAAGAACTCCAGCAAATTTGTCAAACATGACTTCCCCTTCATAATAAACCATGCTGACTTTGTCCTATTAAATTATGATTATCCAAATGTCCTGTTACTGTCTCCTTAATAATGGACTCCAAAATTTTACCTACTACAGATGTTAGGCTAACCGGTCTATAGTTTCCAGCCTTCTGTCTACTGCCCTTTTTAAATAAGGGTGTTACATTAGCAGTTTTCCAGTCTGCCGGGACCTTTGCCGAGTCCAGGGAGTTTTGGAAAATTATTGCCAATGCATCCACAATCCCTACCGCCACTTCCCTCAAGACCCTAGGATGTAAGCCATCAGGTCCAGGTGATTTATCCGCCTTGAGTCCCATTATTTTACCGAGTACCACTTCCTTAGTGATTTTGATCGTGTTTAGCTCCTCCCCCCCTGTAGCCCCCTGTTTGTCCAGTGTTGGGATATTCTTAGTGTCTTCTACTGTAAAGACTGATATAAAATATTCATTCAGTGTTTTTGCCATCTCCATATTTCCCACCATTAATTTCCCGGTCTCATCCTCTAAGGGACCAACATTTACTTTAGCCACCCTTTTTCTTTTTATATAACTATAAAAACTCTTACTATCTGTTTTGATATTTTTTGCTACCCGGGTTAGGCGACTCCAAACCCTCGGAACTAATGAGCCGCATGCTAACGCTCCAGGGGTCCGAACCCCAATGTTTCCTGTTTCGCGAGCTGTTTCTTAGTCAGCTTCCCGAACAGGTCCAAGCAGCCCTCGCCAGGTCGGACACTGGGGATTTCATCGCGCTCGCCGAAGAGGCGGATAAAATATACGCGATCCGACAGCAATACCGCGCCATTGCGCAACGCCCAGCCCCGAAGGGCCCCGCCTCGACGACCGGTTACTGTTATTACCACGCTCGTTTTGGCCTGAAAGCCCGCTGCTGCCGCCCGCCTTGCAGTTTCGCGCCCAAACCGTCAAACAGACCGCCGTGAGTCAAGAACACCGGAACCAGGGCGTGCCCCGCGGCCACGATGGCGATCGGCGATTCCGGGAATCTCCTGTATTTAACCGACTCCATCTCGGGCCGTCGTTTTTTTGTGCGACACGGGGGCACAGTGCAGCATACTTCCCGCCTCGGTCCTCGACCTTCAGACGGGGTTCCCCCCTCCAAGCTGCCAACCGGGGTGCGATTCGCACTTCCGGGAACCGGCGGGTACAAGTCTGTTTCGGTGGCCAATGTTTTAGCTGGGATTTTGTCACCGCTCAAATTTCGCAGGCTCTCTTGGGTGCCGACTTTTTCGTCGCCTCGTTCACGCAGCCACACTTGACGGTATTTCATGTGCGCGCAGCACGGCCGCGCTGCACTCGGTCTCCTGCGCTCAGCCACCTCCCGACGACTTCTCCCGCCTTCTTGGGGATTTCCCCGAACTGACCAAGCCCACCTTTTCAGCTTCGACCGCCAAGCATTGGGTGGAGCACCATATTTCGACGACCGGCTCTCCCGTCTACGCCAGGGCGCGACATTTAGAGCCCAGCAAGCTCGTGGCGGCGAAGGCAGAGTTCGCCACGATGGAGAGGATGGGGATTATTCCCCGGTCCAGTAGTCCCTGGTCTTCGCCGCTCCACATCGTCCCCAAGCCGGGCGGGGGATGGCGGCCCTGTGGCGACTATCGTCGCCTCAATGATATAACGACGCCCGACCGCTACCCCGTCCCGCACATCCAGGACTTCTCCGCACATTTGACGGGGAAGTCAATCTTCTCTAAGGTTGACCTCGTCTGTGGGTACCATCAGGTGCCAGTGCATTCCCAGGATGTTCAAAAGGCGGCCGTCATCACCCCTTTTGGACTGTTTGAGTTGCTCCACGTGCCCTTTGGGCTTAAAAACACGGCGCAGGCGTTCCAGCGCCTTATGGACTCAGTTCTGCGGGATCTCGATTTTTTGTTCGTCTACTTGGATGACATTCTGATTGCCAGCACCACAAAGGAGGAACACCTCAAGCATCTCAGTGTTCTTTTTCGTCGTCTTCAGCAGCACGACGTCATTGTAAACCCGGCCAAATGCTGTTTTGGCCTGTCGCAACTCGACTTTTTAGGCCACCGCATAACTTCCGAGGGAGCAATGCCGCTTCGAGCTAAGGTGGAGGCAATCATGGCTTTCCCGAAGCCGCAATCCGTGAAGGCCTTACAGGAGTTCCTGGGGATGGTTAATTTTTACCATCGGTTCGTCCCCAGGGCTGCACAGCTCATGCGGCCGCTCTACGAGGCCCTCAGAGGCAAGACGGGAAAGGAGCCCGTGGGTTGGTCCCGGCCAGGAGCTACTATCGCCCTCACGACGGACGCGTCGGACTATGCCGTCGGGGCTGTCCAGGAGTAGTAGGTCGACGGCGCGTGGCAGCCACCGGCATTTTTCAGCCGCCAGCTGCGGCGGCACGAACGCCGGTACAGTACCTTTGACAGAGAGCTGTTAGCTTTGTTTTTGGCCATCCGCCACTTCCGATTCCTCCTTGAAGGGCGCCGCTTCATTGTGTTTGTCGACCACAAACCGATGACGTTCGTGAAGGCCAAGACTGCCGAACCGTGGTCGGCTCTGCAGCAGAGGCAGCTGACATACATTTCCGAGTTTACCACCGACGTCCGGCACGTGGCCGGCAAGGACAATGTCGTAGCGGATTGCCTCTCCCGCGCCGCCGTCCAGGCTGTTCAATTAGGCATTGATTATGCGAGAATGGCTGCTGACCAGGCTGCCGACCCGGAGACGCAAGCTTTTCGTTCTGACCCCGCCAGCCTTCAGCCGAGAGATGTACCGTTCCATTCCATCCACTCTCTTCTGCGACGTCTCCTTGGGTGATCCACGTCCAATTGTTCCGTCGACCTGGCGCCGAGATGTTTTCGACGCCATTCACGGGCCGTCGCATCCCAGGGTGCGTGCATTGCAGAAGCTGCTGGTCTCCAAATTCGTATGGAGAGGGATACGCAAAGACGTCCGCGACTGGGCGAACACTTGTGTGGTTTGTCAGCGGGCCAAGGTGCAACGGCACGTCAGGGCCCCTCTGGCCACCTTCGAGGTACCAGAGCGGCGGTTCGACCACATTCACGTCGACCTGGTGGGTCCACTTCCACCGTTCCGTGGTTTTACACACCTTCTGACGATGGTGGATCGCACCATGAGGTGGCCAGAGGCGGTTCCCCCTGACATCTACCACCTCTGCGGATGTCGCTCGAGCCTTCATTTCATCATGGGTAGCCCGTTTCGGTGTTCCGGCGGATATTTCATCCGACCGCGGGCTGCAATTCTCGTCGGAACTATGGAATGCGGTGGCCTCCGCATTGGGCACTAAACTCAATCGCACTACGGCCTACCACCCGCAGGCGAACGGGTTGTGCGAGCGGTTCCACCGTTCATTGTTCATTGAAGGCGTCGCTCAGGGCCAGCCTTCTGGATGCGGCATGGGTTGCTAAACTGCCGTGGGTTATGCTGGGACTGCGCACAGCGCCGAAGGAGGATTTACAATCTTCTGCCGCGGAAATGGTTTACGGCCAGCCACTTCGGGTTCCGGGCGAATTCCTGCCGTCACCTACGCAGCCGTGGTCTGCAGCCGGTCGGCGAGAAGCCCACCGGGATGCGGCTCAGTGCTTCAGACCAGTTCCGACCTCACAGCACGGTTTGCCTTCCTCCAACGTCCCCGTGGAGCTGTCAAAGGCTAAATTCGTCTTTGCACACCAAGGCGCCCATCGCACCCCGCTCGCACCTCCATATGCGGGTCCGTTCCAGGTTCTACAGGCCGGGGACAAGAGTTTCGTGATCGACTTCGGGGGCAAGCCGGATCACATCTCCGTCAATCGCCTCAAACCTGCGCACCTGGACCTCGAACAGCCAGTCGAACCTGCTCAGCCCCCGCGCCGGGGCCGGCTACCGCCGCACCTACCTGCACCGTGCTACCTGCCAGCTCGCCACCCGCTCAGCGTTTTCCTCTCCGGGAATTTAAGAGTCGGTCAAACAGGCTTGTCCGACCTCCTCTGCGATTGACGTTCCCCGTTAAAGACAATTCTGGGGGGGGCGTATGTGGCAAAGCCATCAAGAGACTCTTGCAGTAACGTTTATAATTGTCTTTAACCATAGTTGTTACCTTTAAGTGTTTGCTCTGTTCAAACAGCGTGGGATCGATAAAATCGCGATCTGACGTGATGACGTCATCACGCGGGTCATGTGACGTCCCCAACGGCGGGAAACGTGATGACGTCATGGGGGTAGGGCATTTCAGTCAGTCCTCGTGAATCCAGCTAGTGTACAGACCTGTGTGGAGTTTCTCCTGCGTTCTTCTGTTTGTAACTGTTTCAGTACATTAAACCACGTTTAACTGTCAGTTTCAACCGCAGTATTTTCGTAGTAGTGTGAAGACACCTACAAGAGGATATAATCAGACTGATAGCCATATAAGAAAGCACTGATGCTCCAGGAGAGTTCAGATCCACATAAGGCTCGCCAGCTTGGACTGATGATACAAGTTACTGAAGAGAACAGTTAAAGCTACAGAACAACTGGCCCCAATATTTACGGGAAGGATGCGGGGCAGCGTGTCTAAAACCCAGAAATGCGGCGGTCCGGCTGATGGTAACGGCACGACTTCATTCACATTTTCTTCCTGTTTTCTCTGCCCGGCAGCCGGTCAGACTTGCAGGGTGGGGAAACTAGCGGCAAGAGGCGCAGCGGGATCTCCCGACAATCAGGGTATGATGGTGGCAGCGGGGTCAGAGCCCGGCAGGAAGCTTGGGGTCGCAGCTTGGTGTGGGGGGTGGCTAATCATGGTTGAGGAGAAGCCGCGATCAACAGACGGGAGGACGAGGGCTTCCTTGAGAATTCGAGGAAGCACTCCTGCTCCTCATGGCCCACAAGGAGTGCTATTAAAAAGCACCAACCTGCTGGAGTTGGCAGTTCCCAACTCCATTTTGCTGCTGGGTTTCCCAAACCCTAGGAAAGCCAGCTGGAAGCTGTTAAATTTAAATCAGGCTCCCAACTGCACTGAGAGAGCCAGATTTAAACATGATAATGAAGTGCCCCGACTCTCCCAAGATGGGACACAACACAGGCCATGCAACCTGCCGCTGTATAAAAGGCGGCAGGCGCGTACGCCGAAGTTTGGGGACACTCTGCCACCCAGTTAGGGGGGTTAATATCGAGAAGCGCATTAAGTACTGTAATCTAGGTAAACCTGCCTTTTTCTTTTCTCCTACTTTTATTTTGATAAACTTGCTTCGTAGTTTTCAACCTGACACATAGGGCCTGTCTCCATGGTGTTTGCGGTCAGTCAGAGGTCTGGTGGACATGGTAGTTTTGCTTCCAGTGTATAACTCAACAATAAAAAAGGGTTCATGATTTGTCTGGTTGCACACTAGCCAAGCTACTTTGCACACAAGCTGACATTTTGGTTAATAAAGAGTGACAGCTTGCCTACAGCATTGGACTTTTGCATTGGTCACAAGAAAAAAAGGCACTGGAAAGAAGTCCGAATCCCTAGCAATGTCGGGCATTACTGACCCAAGGTAAGAATACTTCACGTGGATAGCAAACATTCCCAATCAAAGAGCAGAGAAGGCAACAAGGGTAGACAAGCCCATTGTGGATAAATAAACCCACTGTGGGTAGACAAGTTCCGACAGAACTGAAGACAGCTGTAGCCAAATAAAACTTCTCTGAAATTTACACAACCGTTTTGAACTAACCCTACAGAAACACCATGCCTAACTCAATTTGATTGATGTGCCAAAACGCATCAATATTTGAAGAGCACAAAATGGATGGATTCAGTTATTTCCAAAACTTTTCAGGCGCAGAGTTTATAGAGTTTAATCATCAAAACATGACTCGAAGTTTCCTATTGGAGTGCCTATTCTGGTTATAATACCTTTGAAAAACAGTATGTTGAGAAACAGGATTACTTCAGATACCAATGCACAAGGTTATTCATATAATGTTACTCTGCCATTTTTATTGAAGGATAGCGATAACATCCACCCAGGTATGTAACCGGCGGACCCAGATTTAAGGTGACTGGCAAAAGAACCAGAGGCGACATGAGGAAACTTTTTTTTTTTTTTTTAAACACAGCGAGTTGTTGCGATCTGGAATACACTGGCTGAAAGGGTGGTGGAAGCAGATTCAAGAGTAACTTTCAAAAGAGAATTAGAGCAATACTTGAAGGGGAAAAATTTACAGGGCTATGAGGAAAGTACAGGCAGGGGAATTAATTGGATAGCTCTACCAAACAGCTATTCAAAAATACACGATCTATGCTGAGGAAATACAGCAGTTTAATACTAGAATGCGTCTGTGAAAGCTTCTACACTTTAATCTGAAAGCCCCCACTGTTCGCAAGCAGTTTTATTGTGCAAGAAACAAGTTAGGCTTGAAATCATCGCTTCATGAGAATAATGAACCCCATCACATGGTCATCAAAGGAGGAACATTTGACAATTTTTATGCTTAACAATTTACACAGATTGTTTCATGGATCCATTAAACCAATATAATTTTCAGTATAAAGTTTAATAAACTTGGTGATACTTATGAGCGGCCTGTAAACAAATAAGCAGGGACTGTGTGAAGATCATGGATATTGCTTCCTATCTGCATTTTCACACAATGTGTTGCTCCACGGACCATCCATGTGTAAAGTCTGTGTAGCTCCTCTGCACCGCAGTGCTTGCTCCATACTAGGCCTGTGGTAAACTAAGCCTTCGAAATTTCAGACAGCATTTATGTGTAAATCAGTAAAGAGTCTCTATGGAAAGTGTGTCCTGGCAAGTACCTAATTGCTTTGAGGAATTCAAGTTAATCTGTCACTTAGTCATTTCAGTTACGTTGTGCAAATTTCTGTAGTTGCAGCACATCATACTGTATTGAAGGATGAAGCTACTGTGTAGCCTTTTAAAAAAAATGAAGGATAAAATAAAGGATTGCTAATAGGCTTTTTAATTTTTGTGTCAGTTTCAATAAATATATTTTAATAGGTCACCCTTAACAGCCTACAGGGAAAAACTGCCAAATGTGGTCCCCACTACATTTATTTAAGGAATCCAATTGATTGGGAAGACAGAAACCATTGTCTTCGGTCCCTGCCACCGACTTTATCCCACTCCCTGGCGACTGTGAGGCTGAACAAGACTGTTCGCAACCTTGGTGTCATATCTGACCCCGAAATGAGCTTCTGACCACATATCCACGCCATCACTAAGACTGCCTATTTCCACCTCCGTAATATCGCGCGACTCCGCCCCTGCCTCAGCTCATCTGCTGTTAAAACCCTCATTTTGTTACTTCTAGACTTGACTATTCCAACACACTCCTGGCTAGCCTCCCATCTTCTACCCTCCATAAACTCATCCAAAACTCTCAGATCTGCACTTCTCTAATTCTGGCCTCTCAAATATCGCCAATTTTAATCGCTCCACCATTGGTGGCCGTGCCTTCAGCTGCCAAGACCCTAAATTCTGGAATTCCCTCCCTAAACCTTGCCATCTTGCTAACTCTCTCCTTAAAACCTACCTCTTTGACCAAGCTTTTGGTCATCTGCCCTAATATCTTCTTATGTGGCTCGGTGTCAAATTTTGTTTTATAATGCTCCTGTGAAGCGCCTTGGGACGCTTTATGATGTTAAAGGCACTATATAAATACAAGTTGTTGTTGAATTGGGTTATTCTTTATTTCTCTAGCCTGGGGCATTTCCCTCCCCTCCCCAAACATTCGCACATGCATGGCTCAAAACCAGTTGCACCAGTTAAAAAAAAAACTTTATATTCACCTCACACAGTTCAACTTGCAGCAAACAATTCCGGGCCAGTGAAAAAAAACTGCAAACCATACCTATTCAAAAGTTTACTGTATAACTGAACAAATAGGCTTTTATGCAATTTTAGCCAATAAATTAGTACATTGATAATATTTAAATGCAGTGGTGTAACCCCTTAGTGTGTCAACAGAAGTCTAGGCATTCAAACTTACTTTTCCAAACAGGGCTTTGAAGAACTTCCTTTCCTGGAGTGACAGGGGGAACAAGTCAGGAGACTATTACTGCAGGAAGCTACAAGTACTGCAAAAGTTTCAAACCAAAGCACGAGAACTAGTCCAGAAAAGTTCTCCGAAAAGGATGTAAAGAGACAAACGTGAAGATCACCCATAATAATGCAATGCATTACATGGACTTACAGTAAGTTACAAGCCACCGGTGTGATTGAGGAGTGGACAGAGATAGTCCGGAGGCCAGCCACATGCAGAGGCACTAGTTACATTCGATCTCAGCTTAGTGCTCAAGAACACTTCAAGTTCAGTTCAAGTTGGCAGCAGCAGTTTTAGCAGCACTGAGACATTTTGGATCAGAGGCACAAAGACCACAAAGCACAGCTACAGTTAGCATTGCTACACTTAATTTTAACAGAAATTGCAAAACATATAAACTTCACTGCATTATTGTACATTCAATATTTTCTGAAATTTTTGACGAAACCCATACTGAATTAAAACAAAATCAAGAACAAGGTCACCTCAAACAGGACGTGACCCCGTCAGCATTGCAAATTGTAGATAATTTCCCACAGGTACGGCTGAAATCAATGTAATGGTTATGCGTAGTTGCAAACAATTACGTGAGTGAAATGAAATGGGTGCTGCTGCCAAGTCTTATGATCCTAAATCAGATTTATTAGACATTAATGTAAGTAAATCAACCCAACTGAAGAAACTAAGTTAGCTGAGAAATTTCAAAACAGCTAAATCATGCCTAAGTGGGAGTATTAATAATTAATTCAGTTTATTTGGAGAGGATGTTGGCTAGCGACATTAGTACAAGTATCAGACATGCAAGACTATAACTACAGAGCACTACAAGAAGAAATGTGCATTAAAAAAGATTTAATGTTTCTTATACCTGCTGAAACAAAAACAAACATTTTACATCATCACAATATAAAAATTATAATTAATGACACAACAAAGAACAGAGGCACACATACTCTCTCAATACAGGGGAGTCCTTTTTAAAAAAAACTTTGGAACATTTTAAATGTACACATCAACACAAAATGATCGATGGCACAGCACACTAGTATGGCCGTCGAGCCACACAACGTAGATGGGGAACACAGAAAGCAGGCTCACACGCGCAGAGGATTCTGATCCCAGCCAGGACGGTCCAAGCGGGAACTCGGCACTGTCCACAGGGAGTGAAGGATAAAAAGCAATGGCGGGAGAGTAACCTCAGGCAACAATCAAATGCCCAGTTCCAGAGTGAAGCCTGGGAACAGGTCTACCAGAAACTGTGCGCCTTTCAGAGGACCTGAATGAGGAGCAAAATTAATTTCTAAAAATATTTATGAACACAAGCAAATTGCAGTATCAGAAGCCTGACCTTTTATTTCATTCAGAACAGAAAATTGATTTTTCTTTCTTGCAATTTCCAGAAAGCAAAGATAACTTGTAAATTTTCATGACCTTACTTGACTATCTAGTCCACAAAATTCTATTAATTTCCAAAAAATACATTCTATAGCTGAAAGCCGGGATTACAAAAGGTATAAATCAATACTGCCCCAGCAATCAATTATCACATTGCAAAAAGACTTGATTGGAGCACACATGTGAGAAGAGCAAAATCACACTACTATCACCCTAAATTAGATCAAGGAGGAAATTGCTCAAATTTCACTTATTTTACTGTTGCTCTATTAGGTAAAAATCAGTTAAGTGAATGCAATCTGGGGGCAAGCAGGTTAACAGACCTCTAACATTGGATTTGGTATAAAACTACAACAATGATCCACAGTCCAAGCAAGGGTGTGCAAAACTGGAGCTGGGCAAAACAATGAATTTAGTCACACTGCAATCGATACATTTCTTGGTCAACAACTTGGAATACTGCTATGGAGCTTTTATTGTAAAAGTCAGCAATGCCATGTAACAAAATGTGATAATTTATAAGTACATCATGTATAATCACACTCAACATACATTTTTGATTACATAACCACAAAGCATGTTGGGCATTACTTATACCTGAAGGCTATTTAAACAAGTCACAAGTAAAATAGCTTTGGTCATTTCCATTCAGTTCCTAACATGCAGGAGCTCATGTCAAAGATATCCAAGATTAGAGTACCAGACTAACATTGCATGGTAACTATCTACAGGTTATAAGCAGCTAATATTTTGCAACCAACTCAGAACATAGCCAATACCTTACAAATGAATCCAATAGTTAGGTCGATGTTCCATTGCTCAAATTGGTCACTCATGTCTCACTCTAATAAGTGGGTAATCAAGGCAACATCAATCCAGCTGGCAGGTCATAATATTTAATCTGGTCATCAGACCGCAAATGAAGTACTGGGTTTTAAATACAGAAAGCAAAAGAACGTCGGGAATATGCTGCCACGTCTTTTACAATACAGACTGGTATTCAAATTGGTGGATGTAAATTATATGAAGTAACTTGGGTCATAATAAATTATGTGCACATTGTAGGGAGGAGAATGTCTTGCCACAAGTAATTACTGTTATTGAAAGTTTCCCAATTCAGCCATTTTTAAGTTAGCAGGTAATTATAGTTTTCAACGCTTAAACCTCTCCAAGGTTAAGGTTATATATCCATACCAAGAGGACTGAATAAATAGGACAAATGTTGGCATTGGCTTGTTGTTAGAAAATAACGAAAAATGTTTTTAAATAGGAAAGTGATGTAAAGTCTTATAGTTGAGGAAGGTCATGCTAAATCACAGGAAAATATTGTAAGAAATAAAAGATTTTTAAAAATTATGTCAGAATATGCTGACAGCACTCAACACGGAGAGCCAAGCATAACATTAGTATTGATTCAGCAAAAGTGCTATTACATCACTATCAAATCAATTAAATTTCATAACAACTTGCAGTACATGGAAAGCAGGTCAAATCTCTTGAAAAAGCAAAACTGCCCCAAAACATCAGTAATAGTGAATCATGTTTAAGGGAACCGCCACAAAAAAAAACACATTTTAATAAGCTGAAGAGTTTTTTTCTTTAAGGGAATTGCAAGGTTCCAGTGAACAAAAACAACATTTGGTATTGAGATGTAAGTTAAGATCTAGTACCGACAGAAAGAGAACACACAAGATATATGGCACAGAAACAGGCCATTCGGCCCAAACAGTCCACGCTGGCGTTTATGCTCCACTCGAGCCTCCTCCCGTCTTTCCTCATCTAAATCCATCAGCATTATCCTCTATTCCCTTTCCCCTCATATGCTTGGCTAGCCGCCCTTTAAATACTTCCATACTATTCGCTTCAACCACTCCCTGTGGTAGCGAGTTCCACATTCTCACCACTCTCTGGGTAAAGAAGTTTCTCCTGAATTCCCTATTGGATTTCTTGGTGACTATCTTATACTGATGGCCTCTAGTTATGCTCTTCCCCACAAAAGGAAACACTCCAATTCCAATTCCAATTCCAATTCAAATGCTTTATTGGCATGAAAGTTTACAGAGAACCATATTGCCAAAGCTTACATAGCAAAAAGGTACAGTTTTCCAACATTCTGTAGGTGTCAATCGATTTGACATTTGTTGGGTACATACAATATTACTTTTAAACAATATTAATTTTAAACAGTCTTTGTACTTCATTTGGTACGTTCAATATTAATTTTAAACAGTCTTAATTTTAAACAGTCCTCAGGTTGTGACATGTTGTTACATATTTGGCCCCAAGGTATGGTCTGTCTCCTTCTCCTAGGACTAATCTCAATTTTGACAGGTCATCCAATTCCTTGAAATCTGGGGTTGTTTGGCTTAGCTTGTTGAATAATATGTTTCTTGATGTGTTGAATTTTTCGCATTTTAGGAGGAAATGCATCTCTGTTTCAACCTAGCCGGCCAGACATTGATCGCATATTCTATTCTCTCTAGGCTGCCAGGATTTCTTGTATCTGCCTTTTTCAATTTCCAGTTGGTGGTCGCTTAGTCTGTACCTGGTGAGGGTCTGTCTCTGTTTTGTGTCTCTGATGGTCGTGAGGTAGTCTGCCAGTTTATATTCTCTTTTTAGGGCCCGGTAACATTCTAATCTGCTTTGGCTTTCGGTTATTTTGTTCCAATGTTCCAGGTAGGTTTCTTTGCATTTTTTAATGATTTGGTTCACTCGGATTGGTGTTTGGACGGCTGTGTTGGTCTGGGGCTGGTCAGGGTCCGGCTGGGTACTTAGTTTCAGTAGCAGCTGACTCAGGGGACTCTTTTCTGGGTTTAGCTCTTGGGTCTGAAAGGCTTTGAAATGAAGGGTGTCTGGGGAGCTAGATTTGAGGTGATTTAGGAAGTTTAGTGCTCGTTTTTGGATGTTTATTATCAGTGGGTATCTGCCTAGTTCGGCTCTGCATGCATTTGTTGGCGTTTTTCTTTGGGTGCGAAGGATGCTTCGGCAGAATTCTGCATGTAGGGCTTCTATTGTGTGTTTTTCCCATTTAGTGTAGCTTTGGTGATTTAGCGGGCCCCATACTTCACTACCGTACAGTGCAATGGGCAGGATTATGCTGTCAAATATTTTGAGCCAGATTTTGATTGGGATTTGGATGTTGTAGAATTTTCTTTTTATTGCATATAGGGCTCTTCGGGCTTTTTCTTTTAGTGCATTCACTGCTATGCTGAAGCTCCCTGATGCTGTAATAGTTAGACCAAGGTAGGTGTAGCTCATAGTGTGTCCCATAGTGGTATCACTGAGGGTAAACTGGTATTTGTTTTCCTGACATCTAGGCCTTTTTTGAAAAATCATGATGTTGGTTTTCTTTAGATTTACTGTTAGAGCCCAATTTTGGCAGTATTTGTCGAGTAGGTCTAGTTGTTGCTGTAATCCCTGTTCTGTGGGAGACAGCAGAACCAGGTCGCCCGCATAGAACAGGGATTTCACTTCTCCATCCAGGAGACGGAGACCTGGTGACTCGCTTTGCTCCAGCATGTCTGCTAATTCATTTATGTATATGTTGAACAGGGTCGGGCTCAAATTGCAGCCCTGCCGGACGCCTCTTCTCTGGGTGAAGAAATCGGTGCGTTTGTCTCCAATTTTGACCCCGCATTTGTTTTTCAGATACATTGATTTAATAAGGTCATAGACTTTGCCCCCTATTCCACACTGAAGAAGTTTATAATAGAGCCCTTCGTGCCATATAGAGTCAAAGGCTTTCTTGAAGTCGATGAAACAGGCGAATATTTTCCCATTTTTTGTTTGGTGTATATGTTTTTCAATGAGGGTGTGAAGGGTATAGATATGGTCGGTGGTGCGGTGTTTTGGAAGAAAGCCTATTTGGTTTTTTCTGAGGATATTATGTTTGTTAAGAAAATCAAGTAATCTACTATTTAGAATACTGCAGAATAACTTCCCTAGACACTCTCTCTGTATCCACACCATCAAAACCTTTCATAATTTTGAAGACCTCTATTAGGTCACCTTTTTTCAAGAGAAAAAAAGACACAAGCCTGTTAATCCTTTCCTGATATGTGTACCCTCGCATTTCTGGTATCATCCTTGTAAATCTTCTCTGCACCCTCTCCAGTGCCTCTATATCCTTTTTATAATATGGTGACCAGAACTGTACACAGTACTCCAAGTGTGGTCTAACCAAGGTTCCATACAGGTTTAGCATAACTTCCCTACTTTTCAATTCTATACCTCTAGAAATAAACCCTAGTGCTTGGTTTGCTTTTTTTTTAATGGTCTTGCTAACCTGTGTCGCAACTTTTAGTGATGTGTGTATTTGTACTCCTAGATCCCTTTGTTCTTCTACCCCACCTAGACTCGCACCCTCCAAGTGATGTGACCTCCCTATTCTTCCTACCAAAATGTAATACATCAAATTTATGTGTTGAACTTCATTTGCCGATTACATACCCATTCTGCAAGTTTATTAATGTCCTCCTGTAATTCCTCCTCAGTATTGACTATCCCGCCCAATTTGGTGTCATCCGCAAATTTAGAAATTGTGTTTTGATTCCAAAGTCTAAACCGTGAATAACAGTGGTCCCAGCACTGATCCTTGTGGAACACCACTACCCACCTTCTGCCACTGTGAATAGCTACCCTTTACCCCTACTCTCTGCCTTCTGTCTTCTAGCCAGCTAGTGATCCATTCTGAAATAACAGAAAATGCTGGAAATACTCAGCAGGCCAGGCAGCATCCGTGGAGAGAGAAACAGAGTTAACGTTTCAGGTCTGGGACCCTTCATCAGAACTGGAAAAAGCTGGAGATGTAACAGATATTAAGCAGGTGCAGAGACGGGGGGGGGGGTTAGGAGGGGAGGGAGAAATAGAAAGAACATCCTGTACTTTTGTAAGAGGCAGGAAAGATAAAAATGTTGCAAATGGGAATGGCAAAAATCATACTGCATGAAAAATGGGGGCAGGGATAATTATCTGAAATTGTTGAACTCAATGTTGAGCCCGGCAGGCTGCAAAGTGCCCAATCGAAAGATGAGGTGCTGTTCCTCGAGCTTACGTTGAGCTTCATTGGAACAATGCAATAGCCCGAGGACAGAGAGATCAGAGTGGGAGTGAAGCGGTGAATTAAAGTGACAGGCGACCGGAAGCTCAGGGTCACCCGTACGGACTGAACGGAGGTGTTCCGCAAAGTGGTCGCCCATTCTGCGTTTGGTCTCCCCAATGTAGAGGAGACCGCATCGTGAGCAGCGAATACAGTATATTAAATTGCAAGAAGTACAAGTAAATCGCTGTTTCACCTGGAAGGGGTGTTTAGGGCCCTGGACAGTGGGAAGGGAGGAGGTAAAAGGGCATGTGTTGCATCTCCTGCGCTTGCACGGGAAGGTGCCAGGTGAAGGAGCAGGGCTGTTGGGGGTGATTGAGGAGTGGACCAGGGTGTTGCGGAGGGAGCGGTCCCTTCGGAATGCTGAAAGGGGAGGTGAGGGGAAGATGTGTTTGGTGGTGGGATCACGTTGGAGGTGGCGGAAATGGCGGAGGATGATCCGTTGAATGTGGAGGCTGGTGGGGTGAAAGGTGAGGACAAGGGGAACCCTATCGTGGTTCTGGGAGGGAGGGGCAGGGGTGAGAGCAGAAGTGCGGGAAATAGAACGGACACGGTCAAGGGCCATGGTGATCCATTCTGCTACTTGTCCCGATTCTGCATTCTCTGACCTTATTCATTCGTCTATTATGTGGTACCTTATCGAAGGCCTTTTAAAAATCCAGATAAATTACATCCAATGCATTACCATTGTCTACTCTCTCTTACCTCTTCACAAAATTCAATAAGGTTGGTCAAGCAAGACTTTCCCTTTGGAAATCCATGATGACTATTCATTATTATATTTTTGGTTTCTAGATGTTCTTCTATTTTCTCCTTTAGTAGGGATTCCATTATTTTTCCTACCGCCGATATTAAGCCGATGCTCGTGGCGCTGCTGCATGTAGCGCCATAATATTTAATGGGAGCGCCCCAAGAGGGAAGGGGGGGCGCTTCCAGTAGCTCCCCAGCTCCTGCTTGGGGCGCTACCATTCAATTTTGGGCACTAACTTTTTCGGGGGGGGGGGGGGGGTGACCCAATTTTTCCCCCTAGATGTTCTTCTATTTTCTCCTTTAGTAGGGATTCCATTATTTTTCCAACCACTGATGTGCAGCTGACTGGTCTATAATTCCCTGGACATGTTCTATCCCCCTTCTTAAATATCGGTATTACGTTAGCTATCCGCCAGTCCTCTGGCACTATACCTTCTTCTAACTAATTATTAAATATGCGTAATAATGTCACGGCTATCTCTTCCCTAGATTCTTTTAAAATGCGTGGATGCAATCCATCCGGACCAGGGGTTTTATCCTCTTTGAGTTTGATTAATTTATTTAATATATCCCCTTTTTTTTTGTTGTTATTTTAAATGCACTTCTCATTTGTAATCTCATCATCCATTGTCATGTCCACCAGTTCTATCTCCCTAGTAAATTCTGAAGTAAAATAATTTAATATTTCTGCCATCTCTCTTATCGTTACCTGTGGTATTATCCTGACTATCCCTTAATGGCCCTATTCCCATCCCAACCTTCCTTTTTTTTATTGATGTGCCTATAAAATATTACATTATTTTTTATGTTCCTTAATAATTTAATTTCATAATACCTCTTTGCCTCCCTAATTGTTTTTTTGACTTCTCTCCTAATCTTTTCGTATTCTCTCTTATCATGCACTCCCCTGCTGTCTATGTACTTAATGTATGCCTCTTTCCTTACCCTCAATTGTTCCCTTATGGCTTTATTCATCCATGGAGTCTCATTATTGTTTAGTTTGTTCTTTCCTTTTAGCGGAATATATTTTTCCTGCACTCTGTTGAACACCGTTTTAAATGTTTCCCATTGCTGTTCTACATCGTTGTTTGCCAATATTGTTGCCGATTTTTCTCCCCAAGTTCTATTCTCAGCCCCTCAAAATCAGACACTATTTGAACTAACTTCTTCATGCAGATGTTGAGGAGGGAGTGCTTTTGCATTTTGTGAACTGGTGAGCCTCACACAGGAGTATGGGCTCACATTAATCCGTTGGTTTCTCTTAAGCAGTAACTTGAGCTCAACAAGTTCACTGTATTGCTATTTACTTTCACAAAGAAAACTTGGCATGTTCTAGGTTTCAACAAGACACACTGGTTTGCAACACTGTACCAAAGGGCATGAATTCGCTTTTCTGGTTGAGCTTCTAAATTAGAGGATGTTTAGATTTGTTGGGATAGAAGCCAGATAGAACCAAAATATGTGTATTTTTCAATACTTCGTCTGAGAAGGAACATAAAGGATTAGGCTTTAGTTTAAACATTAGTAAAAGACTGCATTAGAACCCATAACTGTACAAAGGATGAAGAATTGTTGTGCTCAAGAAGGATCAAAAAACATCTCAACACAAAGCAATTCCCTCAACAGGGCTGGACTTTATTGTGCATGAAAAGAAACCTATGCACACTACCTGCAAGAAATATGGAAAGGTGGGGAGGGGTGATTTATACAAGATACTGCTCATCTAGCATGCTGCAAACTGTTTTGTCTGCATCAGGTTAGACATGAACTATTTAAGACCCTGGCGCTAAGCGTTCATACCCTCAAAGCTATGCATAGTTGAGCTGCGTTACAACTAATTAAAATACTCAAGTAGACAGCAGTCAATGAACTGTAAACAGCCCACCTACACAGTTGTGTTTCCACCAAAAAAACTAAGTCACATTCACCCAAATGTTTTTTGCCATTTATCTTTACATTTTTCCTTCACTTTCTCTTTCCTTTCTAATTTTTCTCCCCCAAACTTATTGACCCCAATTAGCAGCTGGGAAGTTGGATAAATGGAACATTCCTTTATAGAAACATGAATACTTTCTTTGTATTATTAAATTTGTTTCAATTGAGTGTAAAACTAAATAGTTCTCCAGCCAAGTTATCAAGGAGGCAGTTTGGATACTTCAAATGTGCAAAACAATTAGGTTGAGGTAACATTATAACATCTGAATTGCCAGTTATAAATTTTTAATGGCAGTGGTTATAAATTATGTATTTAAGGTTACAAATGTCAACACATCACGTCACAACAGTGAATAGCATGAATTCTGTCCCAGGACCTACTGAATACGACCATCCCCGAGAATACCATAAATCTTAAGTCGTAGGGTAGAATCAGAGACTCATAGAATGGTGACAGCACGGAAGGTGGTCATTTGGCCTGTCGAGCCCGTGCCGGCTCTCTGCAAGAGCACTTCAGCTAGTCCCACTCCCCCCGGCCTTTCCCCATAGCCCTGCAAATTTCTTTCCTTCAGATACTTATCCAATTCCCTTTTGAAAGCCGTGATTGAGTCTGCCTCCACCACCCTTTCAGACAATGCATTCCAGATCCGAACCACTCGCTGCGTAAAAAAGTTTTTTCTTACTCACCTTTGGTTCTTTTGCCAAACACCTTAAATCTGTGTCCTCTGGTTCTCGATCCTTCTGCCAATGGGAACAGTTTCTCTCTATCTACTCTGTCCAGACCCCTCATGATTTTGAGCATCTCTATCAAATCTCCTCTCAATGTTCTCTGCTCCAAGGAGAACAACCCCAGCTTCTCCAGTCTATCAATGTAACTGAAGTCTCTCATTCCTGGAATCATTCTCGTAAATCTTTTCTGCACCCTCTCAAAGGCCTTCACATCCTTCTTAAAGTGTGGTGCCCAGAATTGGACACAATGCTCCAGTTGCGGCCGAACCAGTGTTTTATACAGGTTCATAATAATTGCCACACTTTTGTACTTTATACTTCTATTCATGAAGCCCAGGATCCTGTAAGCCTTTTTAGCTGCTTTCTCAACCTGCCCTGTCACCTTCAACGATTTGTGCACTTATGCCCCCAGGTCTCTGTTCGTGCACCCCCTTCAGGATTGTACCATTTAGTTTATATGTCCTCTCTTCATTCTTTCTACCAAAATGTATCACTTCACACTTTTCTGCATTAAATTTCATCTGCCACATGTCCGCCCATTTCACCAGCCTGTCTCTGTCTTCCTGAAGTCTATCACTCTCCTCCTCACTGTTCACTATTCTTGCAAGTTTTGTGTCATCTGCAAATTTTGAAATTGTGCCCTGTACACCCACGTCCAAGTCATTAATATATATCAAGAAAAGCCATGGTCCTAGAACCGACCCCTAAGGAACACCACTGTATACCTTCCTCCAATCCGAAAAACAACCATTCACCACTACTCTGTTTCCTGTCACTTAGCCAATTCCGTATCCATGCTGCCACTGTCCTTTATTCCATGGGCTTCAACTTTGCTGGCAAGCCTATTATGTGGCACTTTGTCAAACGCATTTTGGAAATCCATGTACACTACATCAACTGCATTACCCTCACCAATCCTCACTCTTACCTCATCAAAGAACTCAATCAAGTTAGTTGAACACGATTTGCCTTTTACAAATCAGTGCTGACTTTCCTTGATTAATCCACACTTGGCCAAGTGACTGTTAATTTTGTCCCTGATTACTGTTTCTAAAAGCTTCCCCCACTACCGAGGTCACACTGACTGGCCTGTAGTTGCTAGGTTTATTTTTACACCCTTTTTTGAACAATGGTGTAACATTTGCAATTCTCCAGTCCTCCGGGAGGTACTGGCCATAAGGAGGATTGGAAGATTATGGCCAGTACCTCCGCGATTTCCTCCCTCATTTCCCTCAGCATCCTAGGATGCATCCCATCCGGTCCTGGTGACTTATCTACTTTAAGTGCAGCCAGCCTTTCTAATACCTCCTCTTTATCAATTTTTATCCTATTATGTATCCCCACTACCTCCTCCTTTACTATGTCTATGGCAGCATCCTCTTCATAAGAACATAAGAAATAGGAGCAGGAGTAGGCCAATCGGCCCTTCGAGCCTGCTCCGCCATTCAATAAGATCATGGCTGATCTGATCCTAACCGCCAATCCACTATCACAGGACTATCTCCTGAATCGAACAGAATTAGACACACGAAACAGGAGCAGGATCAGGCTACACGGCCCCTGGGCCCGCTCCGCTACCCACAGGGCCATGACCGATCCGAACCTAGACTCATGTCCAAATTCCTGCCCGCTCCCCGTAACCCTTAATTCCCTTTTCTTCTAGGAAACTGTCTATTTCTGTTTTAAATTTATGTAATGATGTAGCTTCGACAGCTTTTTGGGGCAGCATATTCCATGGACCTACCACCCTCTGAGTGAAGTAGTTCCTCCTCATCTCAGTTTTGAAAGAGCGGCCCCTTATTCTAAGACTATGCCCCCTAGTTCTAGTTTCACCCATCACTGGGAACATCCTCCCCGCATCCACCCGATCCAACCCCTTCACAATCTTATATGTTTCAATGAGATCGCCTCTCATTCTTCTGAACTCCAACGAGTAGAGTCCCAATCTACTCAACCTCTCCTCATATGTCCATCCCCTCATCCCCAGGATTAACCGAGTGAACCTTCTTTGTACTGACTCGAGAGCAAGTATGTCCTTTCTTAAGTATGGACAGCAAAACTGTATGCAGTATTCCAGGTGCGGTCTCACCAATACCTTGTACAACTGAAGCAATACCTCCCTATTTTTATATTCTATCCCCCTAGCAATGAAAGGCAACATTCCATTGGCCTTCTTAATCACTTGCTGCACCTGCATACTAACCTTTTGAGTTTCGTGCACCAGGACCCCCAGATCCCTTTGTACTTCAGTACTTTCCAGTTTCTTGCCATTAAGATAATAACTTGCTCTACGATTTTTCCTGCCAAAGTGCATAACCTCACACTTTCCAGTATTGTATTCCATCTGCCAAATCTCTGCCCACTTACTTAGCCTGTCTATGACCCTTTGCAGGTTTTTTATGTCCTCCTCACTCACTACTTTCCCTCCCATCTTAGTATCATCTGCAAACTTTGATATGTTACACTCGGTCCCCTCCTCCAAATCGTTAATATAGATTGTAAAGAGTTGGGGACCCAGCACTGACCCCTGCGGAACACCACTAGTTACTGATTGCCAGTCCGAGAATGAACCATTTATCCCAACTCTCTGCCTTCTGTTAGATAGCCAATCCTCTATCCATGCCAGAATATTACCCCCAATCCGTGATTTTTTATCTTAAGCAATAATCTTTTGTGTGGCACCTTGTCAAATGCCTTTTGGAAGTCTAAATACACTACGTCCACTGGTTCACCTTTATCCACCCTGTATGTTACTTCCTCAAAGAACTCCAGCAAATTTGTCAAACATGACTTCCCCTTCATAAAACCATGCTGACTTTGTCTTATTAAATTATGATTATCCAAATGTCCTGTTACTGTCTCCTTAATAATGGACTCCAAAATTTTACCTACCACAGATGTTAGGCTAACCGGTCTATAGTTTCCAGCCTTCTGTCTACTGCCCTTTTTAAATAAGGGTGTTACATTAGCAGTTTTCCAGTCTGCCGGGACCTTTGCTGAGTCCAGGGAGTTTTGGAAGATTATTACCAATGCATCCACAATCCCTACCGCCACTTCCCTCAAGACCGTAGGATGTAAGCCATCAGGTCCAGGCGATTTATCCGCCTTGAGTCCCATTATTTTACCGAGTACCACTTCCTTAGTGATTTTGATCGTGTTTATCTCCTCCCCCTCTATAGCCCCCTGCTTGTCCAGTGTTGGGATATTCTTAGTGTCCTCTACTGTCCTTGGTGAAGACAGGTGCAAAGGTACTCGTTTAGTACCTCAGCCATACCCTCTGCCTCCATGCATAGGTCTGCCTTTTGGTCCCTATTTGGCCCCACCCCTCCTCTTACTACCCTTACTATTTTTATGCCTAAAGACGACTTTTGGATTACCCTTTATGTTGGCTGCCATTCTATTCTCATATCCTCTCTTTGCCCCTCTTATTTTCTTTTTCACTTCTCCTCTGACCTTTCTATATATAGCTTGATTCTCAGATGTATTTGCAACCTGACATCTGTCATACACGCTCTTTTTCTGCCTCATCATATTCTCTAACTCTTTCATCATCTACGGAGCCCCCCCCCCGCCGCCACACCCACGCCCCCACACACCTCCCCACACCCCCCCGCCCGCCCTGTCCCGCACTTCCCCGCCCCCCCCCCCCAGCCCTCCCCAAACCCACGCCCCCCCCCACCTCTATTATTTCTTAACTCTAGCCATATAGATTCTGTCCTTGACCCCTCCAGGACATCATCCTTCTCCAGCACTGTAACATTCTCCTTGACCAATACTGCCACACCACCTCCCATCTTTCCGGAAAACCAGGAATATTTAATACCCAATCCTGTCCTTCTTTGAACCAGGTCTTAGTTATTGCCACAACATGATGTTCCAATGTGGTTATTTGTGCCTGCAGCTCATTTACCTTGGGTGCAGTGTTAATCTACCTTGCGACCATTTAAATTAGCCCTCCAATCATTACCAGCATCAACCTTTACACTATACTGAAATCAAAATGCAACCAGGAACTTTCAGGAAAGAAGCTAAACCTAACTCACTAAATAATTTAATCAACCTAAAAAATTAGCTGCTCAGGTTCCACTAAACAAGGGCTTTGAAACAGCTAAACTTAGTGTTGAAGTAATGCTATCGGACAAGCACCACAGAACCAAGTGTTTTAGCTTTTTGCTATAGGTCTCTGAGGGAACCTGGGGCAGTGTGGGGTCTTTAATTGGGAATGTTGTATAATTGTCACTCTAATCCACCCAGTCTCTAGGTCTTAAATTTATGTGGCCTCTCTTATTGGTTGACAGAAACATTCCCTCAGCCCCAGCATGAGTACTATTACAGTCTGACTACAATAGTCCAATTTCTGGAATAAGCTACAACTTGTTAACCACTGCTCTCAACTAAACCTTTTTCAAATGGGCAATTTATTAAAAAAAGAAAAAATGTAATCTGCAGAGCTCTGATCATTAGCCATTGATGCTGCTTGAAATAGGGTTAGGTAGCTTTGACTGGACAGGGGAGGAGGAGAGCTATAATTAACCCTTTGTTTTGTTTATTTCTTAGTTGGAAAACCTATTTCTTAGTAAATACTCAGTAGGAACAGTCAAAAAAATTGTGCAGTCTGAAAACTAAAGCAGGTACATGAATCACAAAAAGTTAACATGCAATTAAGGCGGCAAATAGTATGTTAGCCTTTATTATAAGGGCATTGGAGTGTAAGAGTAAGAAAGTCTTGCTGCAATTATATAGGGCTTTGGTGAGACCACACCTCGAGTACAGTGCACAGTTTTGGTCTCCTTACCTAAGGAAGGATATACATGCCTTAGAAGTGATGCAACAAATGTTCTCTAGATTGCTTCCTGGGATGAGAGGGCTGTTCTAGGAGTAGAATGGGCCTATATTCTCTGGAGTTTAGAAGAATGAAAGGAGATCTCATTGAAACATACAAGATTCTGAAGGGGATTGACAGGGTAGATGCCGAGAGGCTGTTTCCCTTGGCTGGAGAGTCTAGAACTAGGGGACATGGTCTCATGATAAGGCGTCGGCCATTTAGGACCGAAATGAGGAGAAATTTCTTCACTCAGGGGATCATGAATCTTTGGAATTCTCTACCCCAGAGCGCAGTGGATGCTCAGTCGTTGAGTATATTCACCACTGAGAGCGATAGATTTTTGGGCACGAAGGGATTATGGGAATCAGGCAGGAAAGTGGAGTTGATGTAGAAGATCAGTCATGATCTTATTTAACGGCGGAGTGGGCTCGAGGGGCTATATGGCCCACTCCTGCTCCTATTCCTTATGTTCTTGTGTTCTTATGTACACTGCAAGGAGCACCTTTGTCACACCTAATCTACTAAAATGGACATGCACAAGACTCCGCCAGGGAGCCACAGAAATGCAGTTACCTGAAAATTACATTTTAAAAGACAAGAAATTGCATTGTATGGTGTGGCCCTGTTTCCCATGCCAGGAAGGTCCCAGGTTCAATCTCTGGTCTGTACCGAGTTAGTTCTTAGTTGGGGTAGTGAAGGCTTTAGTAACTCGCGGCTAATGAAGCGCCATGAGGGGGAAGGGGAAGCATCCCCTTTCTGATTGCTATCCGGTAACAACTACTAGAACATGACATTTAAAAGGACAGAGCTCTGCTGGCTCTCAGCATCTAAATTCACATGAAATAGCCGTTTGGGCAAGGTACCAGAGGACTGCAGTGACTGGAATCACATCCCAGCATGAGTTACTGCATTCTGGAGGGAAGGAAGAAAGGGACAGGAAATTGCAAAGTTGTTTCAAAGAATTAGAATAATGAACAACAATTTCTGGTGATGGCTAAGAGTGCAGTCACCTCACAACTGCAATTAATATTCAGAGGCTAAGTTTCTGCTTTGACCAGCAGTTAACAAGCTTGCTAGTCTTATGCACTTTGGAGTTCCTTCATCAGCAAGAATAAAGTGACCGAGAACAAACAGTGTATTCACCAATGGACAAAATGCAATGGCAATGTTGAGAGTGGTTGAGATACAAGTACATACTTGACGTACTTAAAACAAAAATGAATGGAAATAAACAGTCTTTGTCAGTCAACCCCAGTTCAACAGAGCAGCCTTTCTCAAGCTTTAAATTTGACTTCTGTGCATGTTTCAGCCACTTCAAAAGGATCGCTATTGTTTATTTTATCCCCCTTTTGAAAAATGTTTGTGCTCATCAAGAATGTGTGATGTTAGTGCTAGGGAATGAAACTTATTTCAGACACCCTGTGCAACTTACTTCAAAGTCAGGACAACAGCGAGATGCAGAGCAAAACTCCCTATACACTGCCCTAAAATTTTGCACCACCTTCACCCTCAGTAGCAGAATACCCTCTACTGCACCAGTAAGACATTTGTTCTCATTTCCCACACCAGCCATCCCGTGAGTACTGCTGAATTAGGGTCAGTTTAGTACTGTAGGCCCACACCCACTTGAAACGGGACTGAGACTAACCAAACTCATTTCATGTCTGCTGCCAACAGCCAGCATACAGAGCTCTTATGCCATCAGTCTGGAGTGGAACTGAATCCAGATCCCAGAGATGCAAGAACAGCTCCCCCATATTGCTTATTTTAAACCTCACACTAACCCTTATCCCTATAGTTACTGTTCACAACTTCCCACAACATAGCTGAGATCAGAAGCATGAGGGATCAGCTGACCTAAATTTGATCATCTATGGTTCTTTTGATGTGAAGTGCAGGAGCGATACAGCTTGAGGGGAATTGCACACAAAATTCTATGTCTGGCTCGCGTGACTTCTGGTTTTATTACTTATTTTAAATGTTACAGCAACTATTCCAAGTCAGAAGCCAAATATCAATTGATTTTCAAATCATTATTCATTTCTGGTAAACTACTGATTGCTAGAAAGCAGCTACATTTCTTAAACTGGACTAAACTAAACTTTAGAAAAATTACAAAAAAGAGAATAAATTTTGAAACGTTTGCGTGTTCAAGATAAGTTCATGTTTACAAACAGCTAACTTCTACAACTTGCATCAGGTTCAAGGTGCATTTAACATGTGTTTGCAGTTAGTTCCCATCAAAGGAGGTTCTTCTTTTAAAAGGTCACCCTTTCCTCATCCTCAAACAGAAGTTGCTTTCCACCAGGCATTTCCTTAAGATAGAAGGATTAAGGAAAGTGGCCTTGGTTATACTGCACAACTGCAAGCAATGGATACCAGCAGATGCAATCAATGGAAGAGCAAGCAAAATCAAGGACAGCCGTCACTCATACGAGTACTCTCTGGTAGGTGTCACTGAATGACAAATTGGGGTAAGGACTCCAACGGAATTTTTCCCCGTTCTCTAACCCTGGGATGGCAAGGTCAGTTATAATGCCTCTAATACTCTTCGAGATCAGCACAGGCCAACAATCAAACTTGGGATCCCCTGTACTACATCATGTGGAGAAGTTATCCACTGGGACAGAGAATTCTGCTGTGAATTTTTAATCCCTAACTGCACTGCCATTGCCTGATTGTGCCTCAATTTTAATTGCGGTTTTAAAGAAAGGTCAGTGATGTGCTTATCTTTAAAAGGAACAAAGTAGATTTTTCGCACCATCTTACAGAAGCTCACCCTCATGACGCATATATGACGACACCAGTTATTGTAGATTACCATGGAAAATAGATATCTAAATGTGTTTGTAATTTCAGGGCCATTAAAATTAGCTCTAAATTACAATTCATGTTTGTGATCTTTAAAACTGTTTTGTTCATTATTTTAATGTGGTACATCAGAATAAAATATAAATCCAGCCCTTTAGCTTTGAGAGAGTTAATTCAAGAAATTAGCCAGTATAATCGCATCCCTTTATGTTCATAGTTACAACAAAAGATTACGCCTCATTTAATGAACCATCTGATGCATCAACACAAGAATCGCTTGGGAAGCAACAAGCGACTTTGATCATCACTGCCGTCATGCTCAGCTGATTAACTTATCATGGGATTTTTCTTTTTTTTTATATAACCAACAAAACTTAAGAGTTCCTGGAACTCAACAATCGACACCTTTTGCAAGAACATATAGAACTAACAGGTCTGTAATGCACATTTCAGTCTGCCTGGATTTGAAGATCTGCTGTATTTATTTAGCAATTATTATACTGCTTTGTCCTGCGCTGTGCACAATGTGCTCGCAGTACTTGGTTTGGTTTACATGTTGACAGAGTGCTGAACTTTTCAACACCAAATGGAGCGGAAATGCAAGTGGTTTGCTGTGGAACTGGACTATGAAGTGGCTCTAAGTCACTCAACTCCATCACTGACCAATGAGGCCCTCCATGATTGAATAGCCTGTCCACACTAGCAAAATAAAAATAGTCATTAGTGTGAAATACAGAGAGGCTAACTACACCGATAGAACCATATTCCACAACAGTCTACAGCTTCAGGAGAAAAAAAATGGGGGAGGGGGAAACAATAAATGCAGGTGGATAGTGAATACTCCATCTGATCTATTTAATTTCTTTCACCCCCACCCCTTTGTTGCAGGAAGCTACCACCATTTGGGAGCCAATTAGGAATGTTACACACCAGAAAGGCCTAACAATATGTTCATAAAAGCTTTTCCCCCCATAGTAACTTACTTGAAACCAAGGGCCTGGCTAAAACAGCCATCAACAGGTTCAGGATACAGAGGGTTGCTCCGACTGCTGGTCACTCTTTTCAGGCCTTGTACGTGGTCAGGTGGACCTAGAACGAGATTGCGTGGGTGTTCACCGGTACACTTGAAGTCTTCCCTGACCAGTAGGCACCATCGGACATAGTTTGCATCAGTGATAATGGCGAGTTGGCATCCTGATTTAATTATGCAATCTTAGCGTGACTGGGCCATTAGTAGTCGTGGTGGTGCCCTCCTCTTTGGGGAGGCACTTGTAGTATGCATTTTGTCTAGTGGCATTAGGCAAACTCCAGGGTCAATCATTGTTGCTGATCAAAATAGTGCCAAAGTAATGCTCCACATTTAACAAAGTTAGTTCAATTTCTGCTGACCTTTGTATGCTGAAATAAGCTGGTTGCTGAAATAAGCTGGTTGCACTATCATTTTAAATAACATAATGGTGGCAGTCAAATCTGAACACCGACAGTTCTGGAAAAAAAATTACATGTTCTATATAATGTTGGAACAGCATAATGGATAGTTGTGGAGTGGAAGTCTTCCATTAATTTTCTAGCAAAACCTCTGCTCCATAAACATCTTCACATAGCAAACCAACTATTTCAGCATTTTGATTTATTTGGGAGTAAGGACAATTTACTGAATTACAGGACCTTGTATTTGGAAACTACATTACAGATCTGACTTGTTAAAGGTGTGCCTTCTCCACTAAATTAAGTTAACTCTAAATTTGATTTTCTCAATTTGCACTTACTGTAAGTGCAGATTAACTGCAAAATGTTGCATAAAGCGTAATAATCAATCCCAAACTGGGTACGAATTGACCCCAATGGGTGCTCACCACTCAAATTTCAAGTTACTTGGACACATTGAAATTTCAGGTGGGTAGCATTACATAAAAATATAAGTTGACCCATCGATGGGGCTGGCTCTGAAACCAGCCTGATCAAGAACCTTCCCTTCATCAACCATAAGAACATAAGAAATAGGAGCAGGAGTAGCCATTTGGCCCTTCGAGCCTGCTCTGCCATTCAATAAGATAATGGCTGATCTTCTACCTCGTCTCCACTTTCCTGCACTATCCCCATATCCCTTGATTCACTTAATATTCAAAAATCTATCAATCTCTCTCTTGAATATACTCAACGACTGAGCCGCCACAGCCCTCTGGGGTAGAGAATTCCAACGATTCATCACCCTGAGTGAAGAAATTTCTCCTCATCTCAGTCCTAAATGGCCGACCCCTTATTCCAAGACTGTGATCCCTGGTTCTCCAACCAGGGGAAACATCCTCCCTGCATCTACTCTGTCAAGCCCTGTAAGTATTTTGTATGTTTCAATATCATCACCTCTGATTCTTCTAATCTCTAGCGAACATAGTCCTAGTCTACTCAATCTCTCCTCAGAGGACAATCCCCCCATCCCAGGAACCAGTCTGGTGAACCTTCGTTGCACTCCCTCTAAGACAAGTATATCCTTCCTTAGGTAAGGAGACCAAAACGGTACACAATACTCCAGGTGTGGTCTCAACCAGGGCCCTATATAATTGCAGTAAGACGTCTTTACTCTTATACTCAAATCCTCTTGTAATAAAGGCCAACATACCATTTGCTTTCTTAATTGCTTGCTGTACCTGCATGTTAACTTTCAGTGATTTGTGTACAAGGACACCCAGGTCCCTCTGAACACCAACATTTTTCAATCTCTCACCATTTAAAAAATACTCTGCTTTAATATATTTCCTACCAAAGTGGATAACTTCACATTTCTCCACATTGTATTTCATATGCCATGTTCTTGCCCACTCACTTAGCCTGTCTATGTCCCCTTGAAGCCTCCTTACATCCTCCTCACAACTTACATTCCAACCCAGCTTTGTATCATCAGCAAACTTGAATATATTACATTTGGTTCCCTCATCCAAATCATTGATGGAGATTGTGAATAGCTGAGGCCCAAGCACTGATCCTTGCGGCACCCCACTAGTTACAGCCTGCTGACCCGTTTATTCCGACTCTCTAGTTTCTGCCCATGAACCAATGCTCTATCCATGCTAGTATATTACCCCCAATCCCATGAGCCCTAATTTTGTTTAATAACCTCTTGTGTGGCACCTTATCAAATGCCTACTGAAAATCTAAATACACCACATCCACTGGCTGCCCCTTGTCTATTCTGCTAGTTACAACCTCAAAACATTCGAACAGATTTGTTAAACACGATTTACCTTTCATAAATCCATGTTGACTCTGCCCAATCCATTATTATTTTCTAAGTGCCCTGTTACCATGTCCTTGATAATAGATTCTAGCATTTTCCCTACTACTGATGTCAGGCTAACTGGTCTGTAATTCCCCATTTTCTCTCTCCCTCCTTTCTTAAATAGTGGGGTTACATTTACTACCTTCCAATCCACGGGAACCATTCTAGAATCTGTGGAATTTTGGAAAATGATAACCAATGCATCCACTATCTCTAAAGTCACCTCTTTCAAAACCCTGGGATGTAGGCCATCAAGTCCAGGGGATTTATCGACTTTCAGTCCCATTAATTTCTACAGTACTATTTTTTTTTAAACTAATACTAATTTCTTTCAGTTCCTCATTCTCGCTAGACCCTTGGTTCTGCACTATTCCCGGGATGTTTTTTGCATCTTCTTTAATTTCTCTGCCATTTCCTTATTCTCCATTATAATTTCTCCTGTCTCAGCCTGTAAGGGACCCACATTTACTTTTGCTAATCTTTTCCTTTTTACATACCTATAGAAGCTTTTACAGTCTGTTTTATTGTCTCTTGCTAGTTTACTCTCATTCTGTTTTCCCTTTCTTTATCAATTTCTTGGTCCTCCTTTGCTGAATTCTAAAATCCTCAGGTTTACTACACTTTTTTGACAACATTACAAGCCTCTTCCTTTGATCGAATACTATCTTTAATTTCTCGTCAGCCACGGTTGGACCACTTTTAAGGGTTTTTGTGCCTTAAAGAAACGTATGTGTGTTCTAAATTATGTATTAATTCTTTAAATGCTAGCCGTTGCTTGTCTACCATCATACCTTTTAATGTAGTTTCCCAATCTACCTTAGCCAACTCACCCCTCATACCTACGTAGTTTGCTTTGTTTAGATTTAAGACCCTAGTTTCGGATTTAACTAAATCACTTTCAAACTCAGTATAAAATTCTATCATATTATTGGGGTCACTTCCGTAAAGGTTCCCTCAGGTAACACTCCCCATCCCTGATGCCCCGCAATGTCTGCACCTCAGACTCCAGATCAAAAACTCTGAGCTGAAGTTCCTCAAGATGCAGGCACTTACTGCAAACGTGGTTGTCCGGGATCACAACGCTCTCCACAAACTCCGTGTTGCAGTCGCGGCACACTACCTGCACCATCCCTATATGACCTTGTTTTATTTAATTAAATTTGTAAATAGGTAACTTAGTTTAAAGTATAGTTTCTTGACTACTTATTTGATCTAGATTAAGTTAAGGGTACTGAAAATAAATATCTACCTATAACACAAAGCACTACAAGTAGTGTAGGCAAAAAGCAGCAACCCCTTCCCCCTCCTCTCTGTTCATGTCCACTCCGGTTAATCCTGCTCTGTGCAGTCCGCAGAAATGTTTACTTTTATACACTAGGAGCTTCACCCAATTTACAAGTGACGACTCAGCTCCCTGCTCCTGGTGATCAGCGCCTACTCAAGACAAACACTTACAGCTGACTCGATAGCAAAATACTGCAGATGCTGGAAATCCGAAGTAACAACAGAAAACGCTGGAAAAACTCAGCAGGCCAGGCAGCATCCGTGGAGAGAGAAACAGAGTTAACGTTTCAGGTCGAAGACCTTTCGTCAGTTCTGACTAACTCTCCCCTCATCCCGTTAAAAAATTTGGTGTCTTCCGCAAATTTAGAAATTGTGTTTGATTCGAAAGTCTAAATCGTTAATATAAATTGTGAACAACATTGGCCTCAGTCTTGAAAATTTCAGTTGACCCAGCAACCACAGTCTTTTGAGGGAACAAAGTTACAGATTTCAACTACCTCGTGTGAAAAAATGTTTCCTGATTTCACTCCTAAATGGCCTAAGCTCTAATTTTATGATCATGCCCCCTTGTTCTGGAGTCCCTCACCAGAGGAAACAGTTACTCTGTATCTACCCTACTGAAGCCTTTTTTCCATTTTAAACACCTCGATTAGATCACCCCTCAACCTTCTAAACGCAAAAAGAATACAAGCCACGTTTATGCAGTCTGTCCTCATCAATTATCCCTTTAAGCCCCAGTATCATTCTGCTGAAACTGTGCTGTACCCCTTCAAGGCCAATATATCTTTCCTGAGGTGCGGTGCCCAGAACTGAATGCAGTGTTCCAGATGGGGTCTGACCAAAGCTCTGTACAACTGAAGCATCACTTGCTCCCATTTGTATTCCATTCCCCTTGAGATAAAGGCCAGCATTCCATTAGACTTTTTAAAGTAATCACAAAGTATTTTTTCTTTTATGTACCTGCGAGCTAGCTTTTAGTGACTTATGCACATGGACACCTAAATCTCTGCTCCTCCACAGCTTCTAGTGGCAAAATTAAGACAATATTCTGATTTGTCTTTCTTGGATCCAAAGTGGGTGGCATCACACTTCCCACATTAAACTCCATCTGTCATAGTTTGTCTACTCACTTAGTCCGTATGTCCCATTGTAACTTCCTGCTCCCATCTACACAACTCACTGTGCCTTCTAACTTCGTGTCATTGGCAAATTTAGATATACAATAGTATTCCTTCACCCATGCCATTTGCAGTTTTCCATCTGATTGAACAGATCACAAATGTGCTCCTATGAAGTATAACCTATCAGTATACAAAACACCTGTGCCAAAAAAATGTATAACTTCTGCAATTGACCATTGCACAGCACAACACTACTCATCATATGTTCCATTGTGAGAACTGCAAGTTGATGGTAATAAAAAAAATAAAGCTCTGTTTAGATTATAAACTAATGCTGTTCTGCATTCCTCCGCTAGCTGAATTGCTGACTTTGGCCTGATGGCTCAGGGGAATTGTTAGCTGAGCTTGATATGGAGCACCCAAAGAAGGGACAAAATTAGTGAGCAAGAGTGTCAAACTCTTTAAAACATCTTATAAAACTGGGAAACAAACATCTCAATATAATTCACACCAAGCTTTTAAACGTCTTCAAAATGTAGAGGCAATGTTTATGAACTGGTATGATTTGTAGCTTATATGCATTTTACACAGAATCAATGAGGCTCTACTAATCGTTGAAGCTCAACACTCATGCACACTGCAGTATACATAACATAGCATGTTTTACATCATACCTTGACAGTGTGTCAAAATGCACTATCCATATTCAAAACAATGCTGAAGACAAACCATCAGTCCCTTTAGATTAGATAAGTCAGTGGTGTCTTCAAGTCATATGACACAATATACTTTATTTCTCACTAATCTTCTTGGGTCTTGGCATATTATGCATCTGGCTGAGGAAGGCAGCATTATGCTCCCAAATCTTTACCAATGGTGCTCTAAACTGACAACCTGGGAAAGAGCTGCCCAAGGGGCACTCCACCTTTTGATGGACAAGTGTCTGGTCTCTGCAAGATCAGGAACTCCAGGTCAGGGTTGGGGGTGGGAGAGAGGTTAGAAGAGACACAAAAATCACTGATGCAGACCCATTATATAGCATACATAACAGAGTATTAGTGCTCCAACGTGCAGTGGTATAACATCAAACAAAATGGAACTATTTCACGTGTTTGAAAGACAGAAGACAAAGTTCAGAAACCATTATAGCATGACATGTAACACAAAGCTAGAGCAGCAATACTGCAAAGAACATTAGTTAAGCAATATAAATGTCAGAATTTGCAGGTACAATGTGTATTTTTTTTTAAAGGGTTATGCTTTTTAAAACATGTATATACATACAGATTTCAGTCTCTTTACAGCTTCCTCACAGATGTGCATCCCTCGAGATTCATCTACTTCCACGTGGCCCAAGTACTGTAAAAGGAAAATAAAAGTCAAAATAGTTCTGATCAGCCTTGCAACATATTCCAGCTAGATTCCAACAAATTTAGTTTGAGATAAAATCACCATGAACCCCTTGGATAACTCAGTGCATAAATGCATCCAATTATCGAGCCAAATGGGCCACGGTCTCCCCTATCTGTGGAATTAGCCAATCACAGACGTGCCCTCAATAGTCATGGTGCTACGAATGGATTCAGCACCCATCGGCAGAGAAAGGAAAATCAACCACGGTTTCCACACCAATCACTATCCAGTGACCCTTGATGAAAACTGTGGGTGTGGACTTTGGACAAGGACAGGGTTGGATTCAGTTGTGATGATCTGATAATACATACGCATTGACAATGAGTAAGAATAGCTACTTTGGCAATTCATCGGAGGATTGCTGGCACCAGCGGAACGCTATGCCAGGTAAAGTCTGTGCCTACAGGACAGGAGGGAAGAAAAGGAAACAACACCTACATAACGATACATAAAATGAGATCACCGTCATCAAAACTAGATTTTCTTTTTTATTTCATAATATTTATTAGAGTGCACTCAGTCCCCTTCTTGCTGCATTTAAATTTGCAAGTGTTTCACGGCATGAGGGGCTATCAGGATTTTAGATGTCATTGATAATCCAACTGAGCATGGCTCTCATGGTTCATATGGTTATAGAAACATAGAAACATAGAAGATAGGAGCAGGAGTAGGCCATTTGGCCCTTCGAGCCTGCTCCGCCATTCAACGAGATCATGGCTGGTCATCCAAACCCTAGCACCCGGTCCCTACACAGACAGCCATCCCACCCAAGCCCTATCCCCGTAACCCCACGTATTTAATCCCCCCTAACACTAAGGGCCAATTTTTTTTATCATGGCCAATCAACCTAACCCGCACATCTTTGGACTGTGGGAGGAAACCAGAGCACCCGGAGGAAACCCACGCAAACACGGGGAGAATGTGCAAACTCCACACAGACAGTCACCCAAGGCCGGATTTGAACCCGGGTCCCTGGCGCTGTGAGGCAACAGTGCTAACCACTATGCCACCGTGCTGCCCGTGCTGAATTATCTTAATTCCTCATTAGGTAGTGCCTTGAAATTGGCACCAGCCTATAAATTATCCTATGTTGCTGATATTTGAAGTGTTTTTTTTAGATCGCTAGTCTAACTCAAAAAAGGTGAAGCTAGAAGGCAGTGTAAATCAAGTGACAGCTAGATCTTAAATAACTGAGTACTTATTCTGTTAATAATCTATTTCACTAAAATTATACTTTTCATCTGTCACATTATAGGTGGTCTTTACCCAACTGAAATGGCGTACTGTAACTATTTACACCGTCTGCACTTCCACCTTATTGCAATTCATTATACAAGTATCCCCATTTTATAACTAAATAAAACAGTTTGAAAAGCACAATGTGTCACAATGGTATAAATACTTCCATTCCAGTGTGCCCAGTAAGCCCTCTGAATCGAGTATCAATAATATTTTGCACTGCAGTGAAAGTGACGTCAAGTTTCATAAATATTGTCATACACGCATAAAATAAAAAATGGACGACAGAATGTCAACCAGTGCATGTTGAGGAGGTTCCTGATGTCTTCCGGGGTGCGTGGAATACGAGGAGGCAAAGAAAGACACCCTGTTTTTCTGTTTAAAAGTTGTGCTTTTGAATCAGGGTCTCACTGGACATTAGACATTTCAATCTCTTCTCACTTCTCAGAGGCTGTGAATTACTCTAAAACAAATACTTAAATTGATATAGCACCTTTTAACAGAGGACAAGAGAAACAAGGGGCTTAGATTAGGTGGCTCATGGGCAAACAAGTCAGCTCATGCTTTGATGGGAGGAATGGCCTATTTGTGTACTCCAATACTCTGATTCAATGATAAACAGTCTTGGTATCCAGGTTCCATGCTTGCACAGTATCTTCAAATGGCCTCACCATTACAATTTTAAATTTCACCATAAAATTTACGATTATACACATTAACATCTTATTTGTGAAGTACTTTAAATCTCTGGTGGGAAATAGTGGCAAATTTGCTTCATCCCTGCAGCAGCAAGCATTAAAATGCTTAATTGCACATAAAGACATGAAAATCAGAAGCATCCTTACAATACATATTTCTCCTCACAGGAATGTAAACTCAATTCAATTTTATTTTATTTTATTTGCCATATGTAACTAGTACAATGAAATGCTTACTCCCTGTAGGGACACATCAGCTATTCTTACAGCGCCGTGTTCAGAAAGTCAATTCAATGGCATCCAGTCGCCGCGGCCTCCTCCTCACCGTCGCCGGCTCCGCGGTCCGAGGCCTGCTTCTCCCGCTCACGGTCCGGCCTCCATGCTCGGCTCCCCTCCTCCCAGTCGGAATGCCTTCCCGCGAGGAGCTGCCGGCCGACGTGCTCTAGTGGGTCGTCGTGGTTGCAGCTCGTTGCGCTGCGCTGCCTCCGCCCGACACGCTGAGCACTTCGCTCCGGTTGCGGGAGCAAGCGGCGAGAGCAGGCCGCCCGAAGCAGGGAGAGCACGCTTAGCACCGGACCGTCTCGGTCGCCATCTTGACTCTCTAGTACTGCAGTACAAGAGCCAATTAGCAATTCATAAAACCATCATTGGGATTTTAGACAACACTGGAGTTTATTAAAGTGGCTTTGTGCAGATTTATATCGGACTGTGGAAAACTAAGTAATTTTAGTACTGGAGGCTCCAAAGCATGAACATAATCAAGCTGCACAAGTAAATATTTAGCAACTACTAAAGACAAACCATTTATTCCTGATGACAAAACATACATTGGCAGATGTTAGGATTGGTGATTTATTATGACATGGGAAAACAACAAGACTTTTGTGTGCACAAGTCACTTGAAGCTACAATGTACGTGTAGATAGACGAAATATCAGTAACTTGTGTCAAAATTAGATAATTAAGAAGCACTTAAGCCAATATTCTAAAAAAAAAATTGGAGAGCTTCCTCAATGACTCAATTGGTAAAGGCAGCATGTAAATAAACCACAAACACCTAGCAGGTCCCAGTTTACATTCCCAACCTATGCTGAGGAAGCACAAGGGATTCGACAACTGGCCTCAGTATTCTGAATTTGGGCAAGAGGAAACAGTGCGCAAGTTAGACAGGAAAGGAATCAAACAGACGATGTATCCTCCGACCTCAATCCCGCCCCCCTCAAATTGCCTGCCATCATTTACATATGAAGAATAGGCACTCTAGTGAATTACCAGAGGGCAAACAGAATACACAGAACTAGAGCCCAGGAATCAATGCCTTCAGGAGAACAGAGAGAATCAAATAGATTTGTTTTAAAAATATTTCTGAAAAGTCAAGACATGTAAATATACTAAAGTTGTCTAAACTTGCAGATTACGTGCGAAGCTCCATTATATCACCCTCCTCTGTTCTCCCCAACCACCGCACCTCCCATTTGCTTACCAACACAAATTTTACTTGAATACTAGTCATTCCATTACCATGCTTGATCCTCCTACCCTCCAATAATCTCTCCCTCCATGTAAACTCCCCAACCCATATTCACGGCCACCCCCTTGATCTTGCAATCTCGCACGGCCTCGCTGCTCCCATCGTGTCGCTCCCTTTTATCGCACTCCACCCACATCCCCCTTCCCAACCCTACTTCCTTCTGTATCTGCCCCTGGTAAAAACTCTCTCCCAACTAATTTACAACTGCACTTATGAAATCTCAACTGTCCAGCCTTTGGCCCTCCATTCACCAAGACATTTCTGCAGCTGCCGATCTGCTCAACCACACCCTCATCACCACCTTTGATGCCCCAGTCGCCATTAAAACCATTACTCTCTCTTACCCTAGCCGTTCCCCCGGTACGGCCCACATCTTCGCTCCCTCAAGTCCTAGGGACACAGACTTGAATGGATATGGCGGACAACTGGATTAGCCATTCACCGCCAGATCTGGCTGGACCACATAAAGCAGTATCGGGTCCTGCTCTTGTCTGCCGAAACTGCTCACGATTCCAGAATCATTCTGGAATACAAAGATAACCCCCAGCTTCTTCTCTCTACTGCAAACCATCATCTTAAATGCCTCTCCCGTCTCCTCCACCCTCACCTCCAACAAGTGCAAGGAGCTCATGGACCTTTGTCTCTAAGATTGAGACGACCCGATCAGCTGCCTCTGCCACTTCCCTTCCTTCCCCTAGCCCACTGGGCCAAACTTCCTCTAAGGTTCACCGCAGCCCTAGCCCTGAACTCGCAACTTTCTGCAGTTTCGCTCCAATCTCCCCTCGTGACCTCTCTGCACTCATCATGTCCCCAAGAGTCACTTCCTGCTCCCTCGATCCTATTCCCACCAAACAGCTGACCACCCAACTTCCTTTTCTGGCTCCCATGTTAACTGATAGTTAAAGGGTCTCTCTCCACAGGTACTGTCCCTCTCTTCTTCAAATCTGCCATCAACCCTCTCCTCAAAAAAACCCTGGACTCCACCGTCCTTGCAAACGACCGCCCCATCTTCAACTTCCCTTTCCTCTTCAAGTCCTTGAACGTGTTGTCGCCTCCCAAATCTGTGCCCATCGTTACCAGAACTCCATGTTTGAATCCCTCCAATCAGATTTCCGCCCCTGCCACAGTCCCGAAACAGCTCTTATCAAAGTCACAAATGACATCCTATGTGACTGTGACAAAGGTGAGCTATCCCTCCTCGTTCTTCCCGACCTGTCTGCAGCCTTTAACACGGTTGACGACTCCATCTTCCTCAAACGCCTCTCCACTGTCATCCAGTTGGGTGGGACTGCACTTGCCTGGTTCCATTCTTATCTATCTAATCTTAGCCAGATAATCAGCTGCAATGGCTTCTCTTCCCGCTCCTGCATCGTTACCTCTACTGTCCCCCCCCATCTATTTCTCATCTACATGCTGCCCCTCAGCGACATAATCTGAAAACACAGCATGTATGCCGATGACACACAGCTCTATACCACCACTTCTCTCGACCCCTCCACTGTCTCTAAATTGTTAGACTGCTTGTCCGATATCCAGTACTGGATGAGTAGCTATTTCCTCCAGTTAAATATTGGGAAGACCAAAGCCACTGTCTTCAATCCCCGCCACAAACCCCAATCCCAAGCCACCAACTCCATCCCTCTTCCTAGCATCTGTGAGGTTGAACCAGACTATTAGCAACCTTGGTGTCATATTTGACCCTGAAATGAGCTTCTGACCACATAGCCACGGCATCACTAAGACAGCCTATGTCCACCTCTGTGACATCGCCTGTCTCCGCCCCTGCCTCAGCTCATCTGCTGCTGAAACCCTCAACCGTGTCTTTGTTACCTCTAGACTTGACTATTCCAACGCACTCCTGGCCAGCCTCCCATGTTATACCCTACGTAAACTTCAGGTCATCCAAAACTCGGCTGCCTGCGTCCTAACTCGCACTAAGTCCCGTTTACCCATCACCCCTGTGCTCGCTGACCTACACTGGCTCAGTTAAGCAACTCCCCGATTTTTAAATTCTCATCCTTGTTTTCAAATCCCTTCGTGGCCTCGCCCCATCCCTATCTCTAATCTCCTCCAGGCCCAAAAACGCTCCAACCTCAAGATATCTTTGCTCCTCTAATTCTGGCCTCTTGAGCATCCTTGATTATAATCGCTCAACCATTGGTGGCCATGCCTTCAGCTGTCTAGGCCCTAAGCTCGAATTCCCTCCCTAAACCTCTCCGCCTCTCTATCCTCCTTTAAGATGCTCCTTAAAACCTACCTCTTCGACCAAGCTTTTGGTCATCTGTCCTAATTTCTCCCTATGTGGCTCATTTGCCCAAATTTTGTTTTATGACACTCCTGTGAAGCGCCTTGGGATGTTTTGCAATGTTAAAGACGCTAAATAAATACAAATTGTTGGCGTTGTTGCTCTCCATTACCATATCTTAGCAAAAAACAAATCAAATTATTATGCTTCTCCCCTTCCCTGGGACCTCCACCATTCTAACATCATTAAGAAATTAGTGTGCGTGTGACAGACTGAAATCAGTAGTGGGATGGGCGAGTAAGACAAAGGGGGAATGTCAAAATGCAATAGAATAGCCAAAGGTCATAAAGTCATGCAACTGTAAGATCTGTAAAATAAAGGCTCTTGGTTTTTTTTTTTTTTTTTTTTTTAAGTGATTACCAGATATTCTTCCAAAATGTTCTCTTTGTCTACATTCCATTTTCTGTCTGGTTAATTTGTCTTAAATAAACTGCCTAGAAATGAAAATAACCTAATATTTTCTATCATTGCCCTCAAAACATTCTCACACCATATTCCTTGACTCAAAGTGGTCTTGAGACCTGCTGCCAGGCCACTGACAAGGCTGCTTAGGGTTTGATACCAACAGTGGAGTATGGTGATTCAGGGTGATTGGCCCCATACCTCCTTATTGAGCAGAGTCTGAATCAGCCAGTCATTTCCTCACAGCGGAGTTGGGAAAATACTGTGGGAAAATTGCATGCGTTTGCGTCATACCACTCCCGTATACCAAAAAAAATGTATATACTGCTTCATCATTCCATTTGTGAATTTAAGATATCTTGGTTAGAATTACTTAATCCACACAGCAGTAGCCTTCAAAGCAGTTGGAAAGAAACACCAGAAACCGCAGTTACACTGTCACAATGTATACCCATTACACCACTTTGAAACTCGAGATAAAAACACTTTCGAATGAGAATGCACAACATGTTCTATGCATAATGTGTTATTCTGGTTGGTATAAGATAGGAATGTTAAAAAAATCATGACGTTCTATATTAAGTGTACAAATACAGAAGAAAATCACATCAACCTCTACCTGTAATAATACTGCAAAACCAATAAAAATAAAAAAGTCAACTGTTGCCCAATATCTGAAATGATACAAATATCTGGAATGACTAAACACTTCGAAAAATAGCACAACAGCAACTTGGATTTAATTAACATCTTTAATGTAGAAAAACATCCCAAGGCACTTTACAGAGAGAACTTTTTAAAAAAAGGAACAGACACGGAGAGTTACAAGAGGTAGCCAAAAGCTTAGTCCAATAGATAAAGCTTTAGGAGAGGCCGCGGTTTGTGGAGGGAGTTCCAGATAATAAGGCCAAAACAGTTGAACTCTCTGCCACCAATGGTAGGGGCACGGGGGTGGGAAGAATGTACACAAGGCCAGTCAGACGATTGAAGGGGATGTAAAGTTGGAGGAGATGCAGAGTTACACCGGCGAAAGAGTGTGGAGGGACTTGAAGATGTGGACGAAGAATTTAAATTCAACTAGTTGGAGGACCAGTAGCCAATGTAGACAACGAGGGTGTATCCTCTTCCAAAGCATTCAAGTCCTTTCAACAGCGTGGTGCCCAGAATTGGACAATACTCCAGCTGGGCTGAACTAGTGTTTTACTTAGGTTTAGCATAACATCCTGGCTTTTGTACTTTCTGCATCTATTTATATAAAGCCCAGGATCCCTTTTGCTCCAATAACTGCTTTGTTTACCTGTCCTGCTATCTTCAAGAAATTGAGCATAAACATCCCCAGGTCACTCTGTTCTTGCACCCCCTTTAAAATTGCACCATTTAGCTTTTACTGTCAGTCCCTCATTATTCCTACCAAAATGCATCAGCTCACACTTTACTGTGTTGAAGAGGGAGGTGAAATGTAGTAAACAATTAGGAGGATAGTAATAGACTTCAGGTAGACACTGACAGAGTGGTGAAATGGGCAGACACATACAAGGCAGACGAAATTTAACGACCGAGTGTGCACAGTCCTCCAAAGATTCACAACCCTCTGAGTGAAGAAATTTCTACTCATTTCAGTCCTAAATGGACGACCTTATATGCTGCAACTATGACCCCCATTTCTTGATTCCCCAGCCAGGGGAAACAGCCTCTCAGCATCTACCCCGTCCTCTGAGAATTTTATACATTTCAATGAGATCACAGCTCATTCTTCTAAACTCCAGAGAGTACAGGGCAATTCTACTCAATCTCTCCCCAAAGATCAGCCCGCTCATCCCAGGAATCAATCTAGTGAACTTTTGTTGCACCCCTTTCTAAGGCAAATATATCCTTCCTTAGGTAAGGAGACCAGAACTGTACAGAGTACTCCAGGTGTGGTCTCACCAAAGCCCTACATAGTTGCAGCAAGACCTCTTTACTCTTGTACTCCAACCCCCTTGCAATGAAGACCAACATACTATTTGCCTTCCTAATTGCTTGCTGTACCTGCATGTTAACTTTGTGATTCATGTACAAGGACACCCAAATCAAATCCCTCTGCATACCAACATTTACTAGTCTCTCACCTTTTAAAAATATTCTGTTTTTCCATTCTTCCTACCAAAGTGAGTAACCTCACATTTCCCCACATTATACTCCATCTGCCACCTTCTTGCCCAATCACTTAACCAGTCTATATCCCTTTGCAGCCTCGTTGCGTCCTCCTCACAACTTACTTTCCCAGCTAGCTTTGTATCATCAGCAAACTTGGATATATTACACTCGGTTCCCTCATCTAAGTCATTGATATAGATTTTAGGAGGCGGCTAAGTCAGAGTTATCAGATGCTAAAACCTACTCAGCTGCAATTTTTTTCAGAAATTTCATCCACTTCATAACACTTGGCAATTTCACAATGTGCTGAGTCACCATACCTTATTAACTGGGCAAGGGAGTTGAGCAGTTAAGTGTGATTAGGTCAGGCTGCATTAGCCTGGCAAATGATTGATGCCTGTGAATCTGTGGGGATCCCAGAGGTGGTTCCGGATTTGTTACTCTTATTAGACCATGAACTGAAGCAGTCTGGTCAGGGAAGTGAGAATGCGCTGGCCCAACGAAGCATGCACATAATACCAGAGATAAACAGGGAGTGGGGGTGGGGGGGAAACCAAAAAAAATGAACATCCCCCTGTTAAAATAATAAAGAATAAGGGAAGAGTGACTTGCCAGTTGGTCAAATTAATCAGTGTACTACATGGATTTTCAAATAAGTATAAAATAATGAATTAATAATGCATTGAAGGATTACAGAGTAAGTTAACTGGAACAACCTTTAATAACTGCACAAATGATACAAGTAAAGCTTGGCCAGCCTATAATAAGTAATTTGAAGCACTGAGCCGATATTGTACTCTTCAAAACAGCATTCCACCACCAGACACCACAGGTTGCTTTACAACGTTATATAGGGTTTTAATCTGCTCTTGGTCAGTTTCTGTGTTTGCACCGTGCTGCTCCTTATGTCCTTGCAGCAGACAGCGTTCATGTAAAGCATTAATGGATGCAACATAATGCCAAGAATGTCTGTGTCTAAATGATGTACTACAGGGGTTGGTGTTAGGGCCACTGCTCTTTTTGATATACATCAATAACCTGGACTTGGATATTGGAGGCATAATTTCAAAGTTTGAAGATGAGACAAAATTTGGAAATGTAGTTAACAGTTAGGAGGACAGAGAGACTGGTGAAATGGGCAGACACATGGCAGATTAAATTTAATTCAGAGAATTGTGAAGTGGAAGGAAGAATGATGAGAGGCAATATAAATTAAATGGTACAATTTTGAAGGGAGTGCAGGAACAGAGAGACCTGAGAGTTCACACAGACAAATCTTTGAAGATGGCAGGACAAGTTGATAAGACTGTTAAAAAAGCATAAGGGATCCTGGGCTTTATAAATAGAAGCATGGATACAAAAGCAAGAAAGTTATGCTAAACCTTTAGCAATCACTGGTTAGGCACTAAGTGGTGTCCAATTCTGGGCACCACACTTTAGGATGAATGTCAAGGAGAGGATGCAGAGGGGATTTATTAGAATAGTACCAGGAATGAGGGACTTCAGTTATGTGGAGAAACAAGAGAAGCTGGGATTGTTTTCCTTAGAGCAGAGAAGGTTAAGGGGTGATTTGATAGAGGTGTTCAAAATTATGAGGGATTTTGATAGGAGTAGGTAGGGAGAAACGGTTTCCTCTGGCAGAAGGGTTGATAACCAGAAAACACAGATTTAAGATCATTGGCAAAAAAAACAGGGGGGGAGATGGAGAATTTTTTTTATGCAGCGCATTCTGATCTGGAATGCACTGCCTAAAAGGGTGGTAGATGCAGATTCAATGATAAATTTCAAAAGGGAATTGGATATATACTTGAAAAAGCAAAATTTGCAGGGCTGTAGGGAAAGAGCAGCGGTGGGACTAGTTGGATAGTTTGTTCAAAGAGCCAGCACAGACACAATGGACTGAATGGCCTCCTTCTGTGCTCTGTGATTCTATGATAACGTAATAAATGTCATCACAGTGTGATGCGCTGTGGTAGGATAGAGAAATAGGGCTTTAAACTAAATAGTGGGGGGGGGGGGTGGGGGAGAGATACGCTGAGCGGAAATTAAAAGAGTCAAAGAAAAATGAGACGGCAAAAGTGCAAGGGAGCGATGGGGGTAACGATAACCAGAGTGTGACAGGAAGGGACAGAGCGTATACACAAGAGTGCATCAGAAAGAGGGGTCAGAGTAGGGAAGAATGGTTAAAAAGACAAAATTAAAAGCTCTATATCTGAATGCACGCAGCATTCGTGACAAGATAGATGAGTTGACAGCACAAATAGAAATAAATGGGTATGATCTGATAGCCATTACGGAGACATGGTTGCAAGGTGACCAAGGCTGGGAACTGAATATTCAGGGATATTTGCCATTTCATAAGGATAGGCAGAAAGCAAAAGGAGGTGGTGTAGCTTTGTTAATAAGGGATGAGATCAGTGCAGTAATGAGAAATGATATTGGCCAAGAAGATTAAAACGCAGAATCAGTTTGGGTGGAGATAAGAAATAATAGGGGTAAAAAGTCACTGGTGCGAGTGGTTTACAGGCCCCCAAACAGTAGCCACACTGTAGGACAGAGAATAAATCAAGAAATAATAGCGGCTTGTAAGAAAGGTACGTCTATAATCATGGGAGATTTTAATCTTCATATTGATTGGACAAAGCAAATTGGCAAAGTTAGACTTGAGGAAGAGTTCTTCAGTGTATACGGGATGGTTTCTTGGAACAACACGTGGAACCAACCAGGGAGAAGACTATTTTAGATCTGGTAATGTGTAACGAGGCTGGATTAATTAATGATCTCGAAGTGAAGGATCCTCTTGGGAAGAGTGATCATAGCATGGTAGAATTTCAAATTCAGTTTGAGGGTGAGAAAGCTAGGTCTCAAACTAATGTCCTGAACTTAAACAAAGGTACAGGTTGACTATCCCTTATCTGAAAACCTTGGGACCAGCTGTGTTTCGGTTTTCGGAAATTTTCGGATTTCAGAAGGTATTATTTCAGACTGGGAAACTCTGAACATTAAATTAATTTGGTAATTAGTATTTGTATTTAATATAAATTTTAAAAGTTCAGGCTACCTCTTGCGACTGTTCCGTGTCTCATTCCCCTTCCTACTTCTCTGTGCTGCCGCTCAGTCTGTTTACAGCTCCCCCTGCTCCGTGTCTCATTCCCCTTCCTGCTTCTCTGTGCTGCCGCTCCCAGTCTGTTTACAGCTCCCCCTGCTCCGTGTCTCATTCCCCATCCTGCTTCTCTGTGCTGCTGCTCCCAGTCTGTTTGCAGCTCCCCCTGCTCCGTATCTGAATTTCTTGACTTAGCGGGGGTCTGGGGCTCAACTGCCGCCGCCAGTTGTGGGAAAGCCGGATATCAGCTGACTCCTACGCTAAGCTGGCCCGCAAATCAGGTCAGAAAAGCATCGGCCGCGTCGGGTCATGTTTGGTGCCACTCAGGTTATGTCGTGCGCGCACGACTTACGCTCCACAAAAAAACTTTCGGTTTTCAGAAGTTTTCGGTTTTCAGAAGTGCGGATAAAGGATAGTCTACCTGTAATTACAAAGGTATGAAGGCAGACTTGGTTAACGTGGACTGGGGAAATATATTACAGGGTAAGACTCTAGAAAAGCAGTGGCAAACATTTAAGGAGATATTTCATAGCTCTCAGCAAAGATATATTCCAGTAAGAAAGAAAGACTCTAAGAGAAGGATGAGCCATCCATGGCTAACTAAGGAAGTAAAGGATGGTATCAAATTGAAAACAAAAGCAGACAATGCTGTGAATAATAGTGAAAGGCCAGAGGATTGGGAAATTTTTAAAAAGCAGCAAAGGACGACTAAAAAAATGATAGAGAGAAGATAGCTTATGAGAGTAAGCTAGCAAGAAATATAAAAACAGACAGTAAGAGCTTCTACAAGTATATAAAAAGGAAGAGAGTAGCTAAAGTAATCGTTGGTCCCCTAGAGGATGAGTCTGGGGAATTAATAATGGGAAACAGGGAAATGGCGGAGACCTTGAACAAACATTTTGTATCAGTCTTCACGGCAGAAGACACTAAAAGCATCCCAATAATGGATAATCAAGGGGCTATTGGGGTGGTTGGGGGGGGGGGGGGGGCGGGGGGGACTTAAAACGATCACGATCACTAGAGAGAAAGTACTAGGCAAACTAATGGGACTAAAGGTGGACAAGTCCCCTGGACCCGATGGTGTGCATCCTAGAGTCTTAAGAGGTTGCTGCAGAGATAGTGAATGCATTGATTGTAATGTACCAAATTTCCTTGGATTCTGGAGAAGTCCCAGCGGACTGGAAAACTGCAAATGTAACGCCCCCTATTTAAGAAAGGAGGGAGACAGAAAGTAGACAACTAATGACCAGTTAGCCTAACATTTGTCATTGGGAAAATGCTGGAGTCCATCATTAAGGAAGTGATAGCAGGACATTTAGAAAATCATAATATAGTCAAGCAGAGTAAGCATGGTTTTATGAAAGGGAAATCCTGTTTGACAAATTTGCTGGAGTTCTTTAAGGATGTAACGAGCAGGGTGGATTAAAGGGGAACCAATAGATGTTGTGTATTTGGATTTCCAGAAGGCATTCGATAAGGTGCCACATAAAAGGTTACTACACAAGATAAGAGCTCACAGGGCATGGATAGAAGATTGGCTAACTAACAGAGAGTTGGGATAAATGAATCATTTTCAGGTTGGCAAGCTGTAACTAGTGGGGTGCCACAGGGATCGGTGCTGGGGCCTCAACTATTTACAATCTATATTAATGACTTGGATGAAGGGACTGAGTGTAATGTTGCCAAATTTGCTGATGATACAAAGATAGGTGGGAAAGCAAATTGTGTGGAGGACGCAAAGAATCTCCAAAGGGATATACAGGAAACTTTGTGCTATCCGGAGGTTGAATGTCCGGCAACTTCGATCTAACGGCAGAAATCAGCAGCCGTTTTGGTTAGGTTTTTTTTCTTCTCCTAGCATTCTTTTCACAGGCAGGCTCTGGAAAGCGTCTTTGTAGCTTAGCAACAGCTTCAGAGACGCTTCCAAGCTACTGGGCCGAGTGTTTACAAGCTGTTGCTAAGCAACAGTTTTTGTTGTCAGATACGGAGATGAAAAGCTCCTATCTGATAACATTGACGCTGGTCTATCCGGAAGTTTTGAGGCAACGGCAGTAGCTCGGTCCCGTGGGTGCCGGATAGCACAAAGTTTCCTGTAGATAAGCTAGGTGATGGGCAAAAATCTGGCAGATGGAGTTTAATGTGGGAAAATGCAAGGTTATTCACTGATAGGAAAAATAAAAAAGCAAATTATTTAAATGGGGAGAGATTACAAAATGCTGAGGTACAGAGGGATCTGGGGGTCCTTGTACATGAATCACAAAAAGTTAGCATGCAGGTACAGCAAGTAATTAGGAAGGCAAATGGAGTGTTGGCGTTTATTGCAAAGGGAATGGAGTATAAAATTCGGGAAGTCCTGTTACAACTGTACAGGGCGTTGGTGAGACCACACTTGGAGTACTGCATACAGTTTTGGTCTCCTTATTTAAGGAGGATATACTTACATTGGAGGCAGTTCAGAGAAGGTTCACGAGGTTGATTCCGGAAATGAAGGGGTTGTCTTATGAAGAAAGGTTGAGCAGGTTGGGCCCATATTCATTGGAGTTTAGAAGAATGAGAGGGGATCTCATTGAAACATACAAAATTCTGAAGGGGCTTTACAGGGTAGACGCAGAGAGGATGCTTCCCCCCGTGGGGGAATCTAGAACTAGGGGGCACAATTTCAGAATAAGGGGGCACCCTTTTAAATCGGAAATGAGGAGGCATTTCTTCTCTCAGAGGGTCGTGAATCTTTGGAATTCTCTTCCCCAGAGAGCTGTGGAGGCAGAGTGATTGAATATATTTAAGTGGAGATACAGATTTTTGAACGATAAGGGAGTCGAGGGTTATGGGGAGCGGGCAGGGAAGTGGAGTTGAGGCCAAGATCAGATCAGTCATGATCTTATTGAATGGCGGACCAGGCTCGAGGGGCCAAGTGACCTACTCCTGCTCCTACGTCTTATGTTCTTATGAAAACCTCAAAGGGTAATTACCCTTGGTTCTACTAATGTATTCAATAATCGACATTAAGAGACAGGAGTAAAACTATTCGAACAAAAACAGTTGGGGAGCAGTCTGGAGAAATTTGTATAACCTGACATATCCCACACTGAAAAAGGATGCAGTGCATGGAAAAGAGGGTGAAAGAAATGGGGTAAAACTACAGAGAGGGGCTGGGCTTTCTGAAGTGAAAATCTATCCTTGGCATTAGTACTGTTTCCTGATAGCCACTCATCTAAGTCTGAATTGTCCATTTATCAAATACTTGCCCACACATTTCCCACAGACTGAATTTGCTTCACCTTTGCTGGTGCATGGTTGGTACCAAACAAGCTCCATAACTATCCATGCAATCAATTATTTCCACAAAGAGGTTGATTGGATAATTCACAAACTTTTCAAAAAAGAATTAAGAGTCAAGCATCAAATGTGTTTTTGGTTTATAATGCTGTTAATATCAGGCAACTGGTGATATTAAGTGTAGAAATAGGATGTTTATACTTCAGTAACCACACAAGTGTTAACAAGATTTTGCATGTTATGAAGAAAACATGCAGATACTATTTTATCAGTGCTCCCTTGTTCCCACATTTTAACACTGAGATTGGTGTTCGGATGCCTCCCATCAGAGTTTTTATACAGAATGTTCCCCTGTTGTGATCTGCTTAAGAGTCATCAAAATTCAGCACACCAGAGATTGAGCACTTTGGGCAATCTTACCAGTTCGCAAAGTCAATACAAAGCAACTTCCGACAATCAAGCCCTCACAGGCAGTTTCAGAATAGCAGTTTTACAGCATAAAACCGGGGGAACAAGTTAGCAATGACAGAAAGGCCCGTCACTATACATGTCTAGAGCATCTGAAACAACTACAATACATCATTTACTGCTCCTATCTGTATGCAGCAAAACAAACACTGCTTCTCCTGTGTACACATGCCATTACATTTGAATCAGACCGATCACACCGTATCAACTTTAACCCAGTTCAGTCTCCCAAGACGGCTCTACTGTCTTGCATGGCAAATGCTGTGAAATGTATGCAGCTGGTTATGGCCCTAAATATTAATTTCCTAAGTTAAGGACATTTTTAGATGTGCAATTTATTATTATTTTCAAACTCTAAATGTATAGGCTCCCACCATACAGAAAGATTTCTGTGTCACTAAGATTGAGACCATCCATTCAGCTACCTTTGCCAACTGAGCCAAACCTCCCCCCACCCTAGTCTGGAACCCAAATCTTGCTCGCGTTTCTCTCCCGTCCCCCCTCATGCTCTCTCTGAACTCATCTTGTCCATGCTTGCTCCTTTGACTATTCCCACTAAACTGATCAACACCCAACTTCTCCTTTTGGCCCCCATACTAGCTAACATCGTTGGTGATTCTCTCTCCTCAGGTACTGTCTCCCACCCTTTCAAAACAGCCATAATTTCCACCCCCCCACCCCGCCCTCAAAATACCCACCCTCGGTGTCTCTGCCCTTGTAAACTACAATCCCATTTACAACCTCCCTTTTCCTCTCAAGTCCTTGAATGTGTTGTCATCTCCCAAATCTGTGCCCACCTTTCCTGCAACTCCATATTTGAACCTCTCCAATCAGGTGTCCGCCCCTGCCAAAGCGCTGAAACGGTCCTTATAAAAGTCACAAATAATATCCTGTGACTGACCATGGTGCACTATCCCTCCTCGTCCTTCCTCCAGCCTTTGACAGCTGAGCACACCATCCTCCTCCAACGTCACTCCTCTGTCACAGATTACTGAGACTGTCCTTGCTCTAGCTACAACAAAGCATCTCCAGCATTGACTTCTCTTCCCGCTCCCACACCATCACCCCGGAGTCTCCCGAGGATCTATCCTTGGACCCCCTCCTCTTCCTCATCTACATGCTGCCTCTCAGTCACATCATCTGAAGACATGGGGTTAGGTTCCAACCTGGGACCTACACATCTGTGTGCCTTTACTCACTAAGCCACTGGGGAAAACAAACACTTTAAAAAAAAAAAAAAACTTCTGGTAATTTCAGGAGGAGATTTGAAATTCTGCATTGTGTATTCTGAAGGACAGTAGGCTATTTAAAAAGAGCTCCCATCAAATACAATACAGTCTTTCAGTTTCCTGCTTGAACATGGAAATCCTGAACTGCCATCTAAAAATACACAGATGTATTATTACTGGAGCACAATTATAATAGTAGATCATCAGGAGATTTAAACGGTTGTAAATATGCGCTACAAATGACATCAGCTCCAGTTCTTTGTAAGCACAATCTCACTATAGACAAACCAAACAGTATCCGTAATGGAGGCTAAATGATTAAAAGCGGTCATTAAAGCTTGTGTTTAGTCACTGTAGTTTTATGCCCAAAAGCGCAAGGCCAATATTCACAATACCCTCATCGACAATTTTAACTATCCCTCATCCGCAGCCAACATCTTCTCCTCTCCCTGTACCAATTTGTCCTACTATATCAGGCTTGACATTTTTTTTTCAATCCTGGCAGTGGCTTACTTGTACAAGTGTTAGCACAGTTGTAGGATTCACTGCAATACAACATACTCATCAAGCACTTCTATATACAGTGACTTGCAGTAAAGTGAAAACAAATCTCAGATACAGAACAAAAAAGGAAGGGAAAAGGAAATTTTAAAAATGAAGAGTAAAAAAGAGCACAATGCAGAAACTTGCAATAGACCATGGTACGGAATACACTGCCTTCTACTTCAACAAGCTGTGCTAGAGAATAGTAGGATATGGTTCCACATTCAACTCGGTTATCAAACTCAAACAAACAAACTGGAGTCATGGGAAAATGAGGTGGGTGGTTCCAACTACGTTCGTGCATCTCATGGTGCAGTTGTGGAAGACTGGGAGCAAATTGCCTGCCATTTCACTTAACGAAAGAAACGTGCAGTGAGACACCCAAACCTCCATGTTCATAGATTAGAATATTTGTACTTAAAATCATTTCACCTGTTTCAGCAGAAAATGACAACCATCAAAAGGTGTACTTGACTTAAATGTCCCACCCAAAATGTAAGCTTAATCTCGCTCAGATACATCAATCTGCTGTGCATTTCCAACAATTCCCATTTCAGATTCCCAGCATTCACAGTTTTCTTTTTATCTATACTTAGAAACACATGACTGTGTATCTTTGAATGATAAAGTACAGAAGTCTTCCGGGGCAGAGAAAGGATGGTGCCTCCAACACATGACATACGCAGAGTCTGGGTACTGCAGCAAAATGTCCCGTTCAGTACACAGGAAGACTAAACTTCCTTCCTTCCTGAAGCTCCACATAACTTCTTCAAACCCTGGGTGAAACATTGTTGTTAACTATTTGTAGTATTGCATTTGCCAGATTTTATTTAAATCCCCAAAAGTTTGTTAAAACCTAAATCGTCATTCCAGTTATTTCTGTACATTTACTAAAAACATAACTCACTCCAATCCCTGTTACTCCACTCACAGTAGCTTCCATAACCTATTAGCTTCAAGTTTTGGTTTGATATATGCCTTCAGGTAGAGCTTTGTGGCCTTGATGTCTGAGGATGGAGCTTATATTTTATTTTAAGAGTTTTTAAATTCAAAGTCAACAACAAGAAATAAATCACCAAGCCCATCGAAGCTCATTCCTCTAGTCACTTAGTTACAAGTTATTGCTTACATTACCCATTTCACTCGATGCCATGGTCACCATGTAACTACAATGCATTTACAGTGCCAATCATCATATTGTTAGTGACCTGCTGGCATTAACCTAACAGTGCCCAGCAGCAATTAACTACATGCCAAACAGACACTTCTGGAATGCTGGACTTTATATCTAGAGGACTAGAATACAAGAGGGTAGAAGTTATGCTGCAGCTACACAAAACCCTGGTTAGACCACACCTGGAGTACTATGAGCAGTTCTGGGCACCACATCTTAGGAAGGATATATTGGCCTTGGACGGAGTGCAGCATAGGTTTACCAGAATGATACCTGGACTTCAAGGGTTAAGTTACGAGGAGAGATTACACAAATTAGGAATTTAGAAGGTTAAGGGGTGATCTGATTGAAGTTTTCTAGATATTAAGGGGAACAGATAGGATAGATACAGAGAAACTATTTCCGCTGGTTGGGGATTCTAGGACTGGGGGCATAGTCTAAAAATTAGAGCCAGACCTTTCAGGAGTGCAATTAGGAAACACTTCTACACACAAAGGGTGGTAGAAGTTCGGAACTCTCTTCCGCAAACGGCATTTGATGCTAGATCAATTGTTAATTTTAAATCGGAGATTGATAGATTTTTGTTAACCAACTACATTAAGGGATATGGGCCAAAGTCAGGTATATGGAGTTAGGTCGCAGATCAACCATTCTCTCATTGAATGGCGGAACAGGCTCAAGGGGCTAAATGGCCTACTCCTGTTCCTATGTTTCTAAGTCTTGGCCATGATATCTCACCAATTCAAACAGGAATATTACTGGATAATGTGCTTGCATTATAGATTATCCAACACCCTCAGCACCATACTTTATGCCATTGTGACCCATAAGGAAAATTCATAGTTTTCACACATCTATTAAATCACAAGCATAAACAGCTCATTTGCATATTCTGTCAACTCGCAAGTATAAAAATAAAAGCAAAATACTGCGGGTGCTGGAAACCTGAAATAGAAAATGAAAATGCTGGAAATACTCAACAGGCCAGGCAGCATCTGTGGAGTGAGAAACAGAGTTAATGTTTCCAGTCAATGATGAAAGGTCATCGACCTGAAACATTAACTCGGTTTCTCTTTCCACAGATGCTGCCTGACCTGTTGAGTATTTCCAACATTTTCTGTTTTTATTTAGGTTTAAAAATAAATTGGGGCAATTAATGCATCTCAAAAGACAAAGGGGTGGCATTTGTGACAGACCCATCTGGTTCACTAAAATAGCACATCTCTGTAGATCAAGAAACAGAAAGTCTCTGAATACACATTTACTACAGAACAGTGCTTGCTGGAAAGCTGTATCTTTAAAATGTACTTCTATCCATGCTTACGTGTAATGATACTGGGCTTACAGCAACCAATTTCCAAATATTTTTAGCCAGATTAGTATGTTCACTTGAGGGGGTTTGGGGAATATACCAGAACTATACAGAACAGTTGTCCAACTATATGGATATAATTTAGAAAAGTCAGCTTAGAATTTTCTGGTTCAAAACTGAAATTCAATATAGCAATGTCTAGGTTAGCTTGGTTGCTGTGGTTACCTGATCAACAAGGAAACTACATGTGCCGCATGTAGTCTAACAGGAGATAATTTAATTGGTACCAGACACACACACACTGATAGTCAATCTGATCAGTTTTCAATCTATTTGCCAATTGAATTTAAGCATCTAGTGTTAACTTGACTCGATTGGTAGCACTCTTACCTTAATCAGTAAGTGGTGGGTTCAATCCCCACTACAGCCTTCAGCATATAATGCAGGCCGACACTGCAGTGCAGTACTGGCAGAGCTCTGCATTGGTAGAAGTGCTTTATTTCAAATGAGGCAGTAAACCAAGGCCCATCTGCCTGTTCGGTTGACATAAAATATACTCAAAACTCTCTTCAATAATCACTAAAAGCAAATTATTTACTCATTCATTTGCTGTTCGAGTGACCTTGTATGCAAATTATCTGCTGCATAAAACAGTGACTGCACGGCATGTAAAGCGCTTTAGGACATCCTGAGGAAGCAATAACGCACTATATAAGTTCTTTCTTTAATGTGGATATTCTGCTGACCCCAGTAGAATTGTTGTTAAATTCTAATCAACAAACCACAAAGCCTTCCACGAACAAATCACTTAATTTAAGTAAATAAATGAAAAGTGCAGAGACACTTCACCTTGACCTGGAAGCTACATTTGCCACTGCGGACTGCTTCTTCATCAGTCTGCCACTGATGCGGTCGGCTCGATTCCGGAACATAGATGTCTTTCTTGCGCCTGAAGCTCTGTCGTAACTTGTTCATTTTTGACCACTCACTTTCTAACAAAGGAAAAAAATTGCATTTTAACTTGTGGCCCACTGAAAGTACTGGATTATTTTTTTTCCCAACAGCAGTCATTCATTCATTCTCTAGCACAAACCACTTCCCAATACGATGAACAGAAAAAGACGACATTTTTATATTCATCAATCAAAATCACTTACCATTAGGACTGTGCCAATTAGTCAAACAAAACAAATTACTTACCTAATCATTTAAATCAATTTAACTAATTGTTTTATTGCACAACCCTAGCCAACATGGCACATACAGCTCTACACACACTGAATGGCGTCATACATATTCCATTCTCAGCAAAGTGCTGAAGTGGTTGCAAATATTTTTTTTCAAAAAGACCAAAAAGGGATCTTTTCCCATCTTCCCTTGCTTGTGTCTTCCAGCATCTCACACAGCATCCAGTCAACCTGCTCCCAATGCTGCCACAGTGAGCGTTGGGAAGCAATTCAGTTGTGAAGAACGTCCCAGCTGAATCTAATGTGTCCTCACCCAGCACCCAGAGAGAGCCACTCCTCAGCAAGAGTCCTTGGAAAGCTATCGTGAGCATGAACCCTGGCTGATGTTTCCTGCCAATCGCTACACTGCCAACACTGCTCTGAGACAGTCTTTTAGGAGATGCATGAATAATAGGGGCACAAGTGTTGACTCGCTCCAATTATCCTTCCTTCCTGTGGAGGAAGCGACCTGGCCTCGCTGTGTGGGGTAAATTACAACCACAGGCATAAATAAATACCAGTCTAAGGCACAACAAATTACTGCTCTACCACACTGTGCCATATCCACTGCTTTTTCCCTGAACTAAATTCAACAGCAAGAGTAGTTGAGTATTAGCTGAAAAAAGTGAACAAATGGATGATTTATACATGCAATGGGATGAGGCTTTGTTCCCTTAGATTATCCTGCATGTCCTTCTTAGGCTCAATACTATGAGAAACTTTGAGATACAGATGTGGTTTAAAATAGTTTATGCTGCAAATGATAAATCCCTTCCCCTTTGAAACTGATTTTATAGCCAGCCACAAAAAAATGACTCTTAATCACTCCATTCTTTCCAACTATAGCCCCATGTCTAACCTCCCTTTCCTCTCCAAGGTCCTGGAACATGTGAGTGCTACCGTGTTTGTCCTCTGTGATTATGACCACGGCGGTGATCCCTTCTATTCATCCTCAAACTCTCAATTGCATTCAGCACAACTGACCATTTAAGCCTCCTGGCTATGTGGCCCACTCCCCCCCTCACCACCCCTTACTGCAAAAATCACCAAATCATGGCTCAGTCTCAAATGAAGTTCACCAATAAGGGAAGGATGTTGATAGTTGGGAAGCATTCAACTCCAGCTTGACCACCTATAAATACAGTACTGTGGCGCAGCCACTAAGGGACTCTGATCAGTTGTATATAATTCCCTTTAATAATGTTAGCTACAGTCTGAGTCTGTATCTTTGTTTTCACTCTTTACACGTACAGAGCGCGATCACTTTAATAGCGCGGGTAAACGCGATGGCGTCACGCCGTTCATCACGTGATCCCCCACCAGCGGGAAAAACGTGATGATGTCATGACGTCAGCCACGGGACCGCCCAAGCAGTCCTCATGGAGCCTCCGAACTGACTAGACCTATATTCGATGTTCTCCTGTAGTTATCTGTTAAACTCTTAGTTTCATTAAACCTCGTTTATTTGATCGCTTGAGTGGACCTCAGTCTTTTGGATAGGAACTAGACATTCCTACAGTACAAGTGTGAAATAAAATGACCGTTATTTTTCCCCTAGCTTTTCCCTTCTCTTAAAAGTAGTGACTCTCGGAATTTCACGGCTTTTGGCAGTCATTTGGTAATTTAGCCAAATGGGCATTCTTCATGTGTGAGGCCACACAGTGAGCGTTGGGAAGCAATTCAGCTGAATCTGATCAGTCCTCACTCAGCACCCAGAGAGAGCCACTCCTCAGCATGAATCCTTGGAAAGCTATCGTGAGCATGAACCCTGGCTGATTTTTCTTGCCAATCGCAGTGCCCAAATTATTCTGGACTGATATCAAGACCAAAAATCAAACCTGGCACCTGAATGGCTTACTATTCCAGGCAGTGTCTATACTTGACCAGTGCCGCTTGCTCATCATTCAAAAAACAAATCAGTTTGCAAAGTAATTTTCCAAAATCTGTTTCCAGGAAAGCATATTAAATATTGCATGACTGCTCAGAAACAGATAATTAGTTGTGCTACCTGGCATTTTCCCCATCTTGCAGCAACTGTAATGTTAGGTATGTGGAACGTTCCAAATCAACGAAGAGCTAAGCGGCACTGTTGCTGCTCAATTAATTGGAAACTGACAGCACAGTACAAGTGAGTTTTTCAGAAGTTTATCACCTAAGCATAGAGCGAGCGATGTTTTTAAGCTATCACACATTGTATATGTTTTGCATCAATCTACTGCAGATATTAAGCAATCGTTCAGTGTATGAAACCTTATTAAACACACTCACAAAGGTAAATAATATTGACTATCCATGCAATTTTCTGTATGTGAAACCGGTATCTGCAATTATCATTGTGATCACAAGGCTGGCATGTTCTGGGAGGTTTCATTACATGACCTCCTGCCTCCAACTGCCTCACCCCAAGCCCCCGAAGAGGCATAACTAATAAATAAAAGTGTTCCAAAAAAGGAGGAAAAACCCCACTTTTATTTTAATGCCCCTATTGATTTTTCTCCCACCTTGCTTGCTGTATTGTCTGGCAGATTAATCTTTAACTCCTGGAGACTCCAGGACAAACTTGGAGGGCTGGCAATTAGTGGGCCAGTGAAATATTTCAATGTCCAAGTCATAAAACCTCCACATTCACAATTGCATGACCTCATCTGGTACCAATTCACCTGGGAGTAGTGCATGAAGTGGAGATCAAAGATCAAGCGGTACAGGTTCCATTAAAATAACTTTTTAAAAAGGACTATACACACATCACAACATCAATGCAATGTGTCTGTGTGAAAGAATAGATAATTGAGTTGTCTCGTGAAAGCAGAAATTCAGTCTACGGAAGTACATTTTGTACAAATTTATAGTAATCTGGAATGTTATGATTAAGGTTATCCACCAGGTGGTGCTGTAGCCAGTGCTGCCACTAGTTAAGGTCAGGGGGTTGCTTCTTGTCAAGGTCAGCAAAGGTGGAATGGCAGGATGCAGGCCTGTATGTTGCTACGCAGTTGTTAATAAAGTATACAGACTAATTCTAATATCTCGCCTCTTCGAGTTCTTGTTTCACTACATGGGATTTATCACAAAATTATTGCCCTATTTTTGCATAATTTTTCAGCCCAACAGATCTATGCTCTACACGAGCCTCCTCCCACCCTATTTCATATTGTCCAAGAAAATACCAGCCTCAAAATGGTGATTCATTTTTAAAATACACATCACTCTAACTAGTGCCATGGGATCCTTAAAGTCTACCTGAACAGTGAAAGAAGACAAAGTAAAAGAGTAAGGGAACCAAAGCAAGGGCTCCTTGGCTGATGAGGGAGATAGAGAAGGTGATGAAACAAAAAGAGGGTGTATGATGCATGTCAGGTGAATTCTTCAAGGGAGAACCAGACCAAATACAATAAGTTGAGGGGATGTGAAGATGAAAATAAGACTAGCAAAGAGAGAATGAGTGTAGAATGGCGGTTAACATAAAAGGGAACCCAAAATTATTCTATCAGCATGTAAACAGTAAGCAGGTAGTAAGAGACGGGGTGGGGCCTATTAGCGACAAAGAAGGTGATATATGCGGAGAGGCGCAGGGCAAGGCTAGAATACTCAATGAGTACTTTGTATCGGTGTTTACTGAGCAGGTGGATGCTGACAAAATATCGGTAGAAGTGGAAAAGGTAGAAGCAATGGAAGGAGTGAAAATTGATAGACAGGATGTACGAGAAAAGCTGGGTATGCTTAGAGTGGACAAGTCGCCTGGTTCAGATGGCTTGCATCCCAGGTTGCCAAGGGAATTGGGGGAGGAGATAGCAGAAGGGCTTGCCATAATTTTCCAATCTTCCCTAGATGCAGGGGAGGTGCCTAAGGATTGGAAAGTGGCAAATGTGACATCATTGTTCAAGGGTTTAAGGACAATCCTAATAACGACAGGCCGGTCAGTTTAACATCAGTGGTGGGTAAAGTTTTAGAAACAATAATCAAGGAAAAAGTTAACGGGCACTTGGAGAGGTTTAAGCTAATTAAGGCGAGCCAACACTGATTTGTAAAAGGCAGATCATGTTTGACTAATCTAATTAAATTTTTTGATGAAGTAACAGAGGATTGATGAAGGGAATGCAATGGATGTTGTCTACATGGATTTTCGGAAGGCTTTTGACAAAGTACCACATAGAAGGCTGGGTAACAAAATTGAGGCTGATGGAATAGGTGAGTCAGTGGCAGCTTGGATAAGGAATTGGCTCAAGGACAGAAAACAGCACGTTGTGGTAAATGGCTGTTTTTCAGACTGGAGGATGGAAGACAGTGGTGTTCCCCAAAGGTCAGTGCTGGGGCCACTGCTTTTTTTGATATATGATCTGGATATTGGAATACAGAGTAGAATTTCTAAATTTGTCGATGACACCAAACTTGGGGGTGTGACAAACAGTGATGATGATACCAATCGACTGCAACAGGACATAGAAAGGCTAGCAGATTGGGCAGACAAGTGGCAGTTGGAATTTAATAGAGAGAAATGTGAGGTGATGCATTTTGGCAGAAGGAACAGGGAGAGGCAATATACACTTAATGGCATAGATTTAGAGGGACCTGGGAGTTAATGTGCATAGGTCCCTGAAGGTGGCAGGACATATTGAGAGAGTGGTTAACAAAGCATATGGGATCTTGGGCTTCATAAATAGAAGTATTGAGTACAAAAGTAGAGAAGTTATGCTGAACCTTTATAAAGCGCTGGTTAGGCCACAATTGGAGTATTGCGTCCAGTTCTGGTCACCACACTTTTGGAAGGATGTAAAGGCCCTTGAGAGGGTGCAGAGGGGATTTACCAGAATGGTTCCGGGCATAGGGGATCTTAGCTACAAGGACAGGTTGGAGAAGCTGGATTTGTTTTCATTAGAGCAAAGGAGGGGTGATTTGATAGAAGTGTACAAGATTATGACGGGTTTGGAGAGGCTAGACGGGGAAAGGTTGTTCCCACTAGTTGATGGTACAAGGACTAGGGGACACAGATTTAAGGTTTTGGGCAAGAGATACAGGGGGGATGTGAGGAAAAACTTTTTTTTACACAGCGAGTGGTGATGACCTGGAATTCGTTGCCGACGGAAGTGGTGGAAGAGGAGACACTCAGTGTTTTCAAGGAGATACTGGATAGGCACTTGAGCGAAATAAACTTGCAGGGCTACGGGGATAGAGCGGGGGAATGGGACTGACTGGATTGCTCGACAGAGAGCCGGCATGGACTTGATGGGCCGAATGGCCTCCTTCTGTGCCGTTATGTCTATGAAAGAAGACAGATGGAGCTCAGCTTAATTTCTCATCTGAAGCACAGAAACTTCGACAATGAGTCCATAGAATCATAGAAATTTATGGTACAGAAGGAGGCCATTCGGCCCATCACGCCCATGCAAGCCGAAAAAGAGCTATCAAACCTAATCTCACTTTCCAGCTCATGGTCCGTAGCCTTGTAGGTTACGGAACTTCAAGTGCAAATAGCCGAGCAAGACACTCAGTTGTCAAAAAGACGGCTCACCACCAGCTTCTCATACCAGCCTTGCCTGTGACCTCCACATTCCATGAACGGATTTAAAAAAATCCAAGTGCTTGTTAATTGGGATGAGGGTTTCTGCCTCTACCACCCTTTCAGGCAGTGAGTTCCAGACCCCCACCACCCTCTGGGTGAAAAAAGTTCTCAACTCCCCTCTAATCCTTCTACCAATTACTTTAAATCTATGCCCCCTGGTTATTGACCTCTCTGCAAAGGGAAATAGGTCCTTCCAGCCACTCTATTTAGGCCCCTCATAATTTTATGCACCTTAATCAAATCTCCCCTCAGCCTCCTCTGTTCCAAAGAAAACAAACCCAGCCTATCCAATCGTTCCTCAGATAGAATTCTCCAGTCCTGGCAACATCCTCATAAATCTCCTCTGTACCCTCTGTAGTGCAACCACATCTTTCCTGTAATGTGACCAGTACTGTCTGCAGAGGCCTAACTAGAGTTTTATACAGTTCAAGCATAACGTCCCTGCTCTTATATTCTATGCCTCAGCTAATAAAGGAAAGTATCCTGTCTGCCTTCTAAACCACCTTATCTACCTGTCCTGCTACCTTCAGGGATCTGTGGACATGCACTGCAAGGTCCCTCTGTTCCTCTACACTTCTCAGTGTCCTACCATTTACTGTGTATTCCCTTGCCTTGCCCCAAATGCATTACCTCACACTTCTCCAGATTGAATTCCATTTGCTCCTTATCTGCCCACCTGACCAGTCTATTGATATTTTCCTGGAGTCGACAGCTTTCTTCCTCACCATCAACCACACGGGCAATTTTTGTATCATCTGCAAATTTCCTAATCATGCCCCCTACTTTGAAGTCTAAGTCATTGATATATGCCACAAAAAGCAAAGGAACTAGTACTGAGCCCTGTGGAACCCCACTGGAACAGCCTTCCAGTCACAAAAACACCCGTCGACCATTACCCTTTGCTTCTTGCCACTGAGCCAATTTTCGATCCAACTTGTCACTTTCCTTTGGATCCCACAGGCTTTTACTTTTCTGACCAGTCCACCATGTGGGACCTTGTCAAAATCCTTGCTAAAATCCATGTAAACTACAAACGCACTACCCTCATCAACCCTCCTTGTTACCTCCTCAAAAAATGCAATCAAGTTAGTCAGACACGACCTTCCCTCAACAAATCCTTGTTGACTGTCCTCGATTAATCCATGCCTTGCTAAATGACAATTAATACTGTCCCTTAGAATTTTTTCTAATAATTTGCCCACCGCTTAGGTTAGGCTGATAGACCGAGTAATTACGACCAATCCCTTTCTCCCTTTTTAAATAACCGACTTCTCCGTGGGGATCCACCATGGGAATCTTTAAGCCAGGTCTCCCAGTCTGCTGGCTGCTTCAGTACAACTTCACTTATCCTATATCAGCTCCCTAGGAAACAGTTAGGGGCATGACCACAGTAACGCCCACGAGCCATCCAACCCCAGGGAATCACACTGTAGCTGGGATACAGATTTCTATCAAATGGAGGCTTTCAGGGGTAGGGAAGAGAGCGAATGCTGAACAAGTACCCTTCCCCCAACTTTATTTTGATCTTGAATTACTGTACAAGAAGCAAAATTAACAGAAATGCTCAAGAGATAAACTTGGCTGTGTGGCAAGATGAAGATAGCACAGGAAGGATGACGATGTGGAGGAAATTACAAGAAAACAACGTTATATAGCATAATGAATCTTCACACAATGCCTACATACAGCAGTCACAACACTTCAGAAAGTGCAGTGACTGTTGTGTAGGCATTGCATTTATGTAGGCAAATGAGATAGTCATTCTGTGCCAGCGACATCCCAGAACCAGGAACAAGGTGAAAGGCCTGCTAATTGTTTGGCGGTATTGAGGGGAATGTTAGTTATGACAAGAGAACTTTAATCTTCTTCAGTGCTGTGCCATCTTAAAACACCCATATGAATCACTGCAGCAGGCATATGGGGTGGGGCCTTATCTTAGAGTTTCATTTGAAGGAGGGCACCTTGGACAGTGAACCAGTTATCTTCTACCAAGTTCCCAACTGCCTGCAGCCAAGAGAGCATCTGGGCAAGTACCTATCAGACCACAAAGTCACTCTAAGCTAACTACACAACAGCAGGCTGGATAAATTTTAGCTTCTGGTCTGTGGGAAACTACTGCTTACAACCTACCTACAGCAGCACAGCAGAGATCAACAACTCAGCAGCAACAGGCTTTCAAAAGGGAGTTCGGCAAGTACCTAAAGGAAAAAATTTTGCAGGGCTACGGGGAAAGGGAACTAGCTGCAGTGCTCTTGCAGAGAGCCGGCACGGGCTTGACGGGCCGAATGGCCTTCTGCTGTGCTGTAACCATTCTAACAAATCAAACGTGTGCACGTCACTGCCGTTCGAGAGTCAAGGAATACCAGGGCAAGGAAGGGGTTGAAAATAGCCATTCTTGAGCAGTTTAAGAACAATCTGAACACCTTGATTAGATTATAGCCTTATATATTATCTGGAAATTTATTTACATGTTGGTTGAATTTATGCGGGGATTTTTTTTTTTTTTTTTTAAATCAGCAGCTATCGGCGTGGTCATCTACTGCATGCACTACGTACCCTTGATGGTCAAGAGGATTAATGATTGCTGTTATTACTCCAGATTTTAGAAATATGCAATTGATTTATATAATATTCAACAGCAATAAAATTTAATCCAGAGTATTGTTTTATGAATCCTCAAAACCACATGACTTTTTATGGAGTGCCTAAAGTTCAGTAATTCTACATGAGCTTAAATCACTGAAATTAAAAGCAGAAACCTTCAAAGGTAGGTGCTTCTTGATAAAAATACCCCCAAAAAATGAACCAGTGTGAGCCAAACTGGGGGAAAAAATTCAGTATCGCCCCGTTTGGGGCGCGATTATCGGCCGTGCGCAAAGTTTAGCGCCCGGCGCTAATTATCGCCTCCAACTGCAAACTTGGCTTTTATCACCCCTGGAAGTGATTGGAGCGCTAAATCAGGTGCTACACACCTGTCTTAAGGCGCAAAGGCCGAGGAGCGAGGCGCTAACTCAGAGCGCGGGCGCAGTGCAGGTGATGTCAGTTAGCGATAGAACAGAGACACACTGGCACCGGACAGTTCTTAAAGTGGAGGGTCGATCTTGCTCTTCAGCCATACCATGGTGCCCAGGCCCCATACGCAATGTCGAAAAAAGTTCAACGATCTCACTCGGGTTGTCAGGGTGAGTGGCTTTTTTTCAATACCTCTCCATCCCAACCTCACTTTATGGCCAAAGGGTCTTAAAACCCCAATGCCCAACACTCATCCAACACCTACAGCCCTCTCATGAAACACACACACATTCCACACTTTGCATACAGTAAGGGCTATTCACCTATGGGAGGCACATCAGGCAAGACCATGGCTGTATATTTACTCGGACGCCGTCCTTTTTCTTGCAGGCCAAGCTATCTCATAATAGGAGACAGCAGCAACAGACGGGTGGAGGGCAGCCTCAGCTGCAACCCCTCAGCGATCTTGAGGCGCGCGTCCACGGGATTGTGGCAAGCCAGGTGATCGGTCCCGTCGCCCCTGGAGAGGCCAACCCTGTTCGGGACAGCAATGGTAAGGTCATCTTTTTGTCCTCTCTCCTTTCACTTGTCCCTCAACACCAGCCTTTGACACTTTCAATCCAACTTACTAAATCGCTGCACTCATTCCTCCCTTACTGCCCCCCTGTCCTCACGCTAAAGCCACTCTTGTACCTCCCTGCTTTCAGATGGTGATTCACCAGCTGAGGAGACGGGCCCTCAAGCTACCAGTGGGAGTGAAGCTGCAGGCGAGGAGGAAGAGGAAGCCGGAGCATCAGCGTCACGCTCTCCTGAGGCAACCCATGCCCACACTGGGAACACGCCTTCCCTGGAGGGGAGCGGGGGGGGGGTCTGATGAGGGTGAAGCTCCAGGACCCAGCGGGCTGCAACAACGCGATGAGGGTAGGGAAGCTTGGGGGGCCTTTTCCCCGGAGGGAGAGTAGGCCAGCGAGTTATGCTGCACTGGATGCAGAGGAGGAGTGGCTCATCGCTGAAATGAACACTCAGGACATGCACGCTGAGCTCATGGGTGCAGTGGAAAGGGTGCCCGAATGCGCTGAATCACTGGCAAGGAGTGTGGAGCACTTCGCTGTAGCACATGCGGATGTCACGCTAAAGTTTAGTGCTGCAATTCAGTCACTGGCTGCCATGACTCCATCTCAGAGTGCTCTCATGCAGACTCAGATTGAGGCCACGCAAGCACTGACTGCTGCCATCGTCGCTGGTTCGGTCACATTTCCCCGGGGCTCTCACCGCGCCGCAGCAGGCCAACAATCTGTGCTCCAGCAGATTGCTCCGGATGCTGATGTGCTGCCCTGTGGGAGTGCCAGTGTGTCGGTCGAGCAGGGAGTTGCTGTCCTCTCTCAAGATGACAGCATTCCTGCTGCCACCACCGTCATTTCCCCATTGCACTTGCCACCACCTGTAGCCCAGACTGCTGCTGCCCATGCAAAGTTGGTGCAGTCTGCAGCCGGGCCCTCCAGGCCTAGAGCTGGTCAAGGCTGTCCTTCAAGGGCATCTGCAGTCTCAGGTTCTGACATTCAGCAGCCTTGCTGCAGCCACTGGGGCCCCATTACAGAGGAGCAGTAGGGTGGGAAGGGGGGGGGGTGGAAGTGCGCAAGGGAAGGAGATCACCCTCGAAGGGCAAAAAGTAGGAGGTGCGACAAAATGTTGGTCAATTTTTTATTAAAGGCCGAGGTTCGTGTTCAAACTTTTGTTTAGTGTTTTGGACATTATCTCCAGGTTGTGAGAACCAGTTTTGTTAATGACTGTTTTTTTGTGTTTCTTTCTATTAGTTTGTCAAGGAGAAATGACACACACACACAGTTTGTAAAATAAATAAGTTTTTGTATTCAAAATGTACATGTTTGGTCTTTGGAATCATTGTTGCCTTGGCCGGCTTAGAGGTTGCGGGTTGGTTTTATTCATGTTCTCAATGGCAGAAGCCATATCCTCAGCAGGGGCCTAGAAGTGGCTTGCTATCAGCCGTTGACGGACGGCCCTTGCAGTTTCAACATTGTGGGCCTCCCTCCCGCCTTGGTGCTGCTGATGATCATCCTCCTCCTCTGGTGGTGCTCCAAGGCCTGGTGGCATTGGCTGGGTCCTGAGGATTGCCAGGTTATGCAGCATGCAACACATAACTATGAAGAGGGAGACTCGCTCAGACGAGTACTGCAGGGCTCCTCCTGAGTGGTCCAGACAGCGGAACCATTGCTTGAGCACGCCGATCGTCTGCTCAATGATGTTCCTGGTGGCGAGATAGCTCTCGTTGTACCGCAGCTCAGCAGGGGTGTTGGGGTTACAGAGCGGTGTCATCAGCCAGGTGCACAGTGGATAACCCTTGTCCCCTAGGAGCCAACCACTTGGGTGATGCGGTGCCTGAAAAAGTTCTGCCACAGCAGTCTGGCGCAGGATGAATGCATCGTGGCTGCTGCCAGGATAACGGGCATTGACAGCGAGTATCAGCTGTCTGTGGTCACAGACCAACTGGACGTTTAAGGAGTGGAATCCCTTGTGGTTGCGGAAATCCTCTGCATTCTCATGTGGTGCACGCAATGCCACATGCGTGCAGTCAATGGCGCCCTGCACCATGGGGAAGCCCGCTATCCTCGCAAAGCCCAATGCGTGTTCATATTGTTTGGCCCGGGTCATCAGGAAAGAGATGTACTGGCGTCTCCTTTTATAGAGGACATTTGTGACCTGACGGGTGCAGCAATGGACCATGAACTGGGAGATATTGGCGATGTCCCCAGTAGCTGCTTGAAAGGAGCTGGTGGCATAAAGGTTCGGAGCCACTGTGATCTTCACTGCCACCGACAGACGTCCTGGTCCTCAGTAAAGGCTGCAGATCTGGCTGCAGCAGGTGGCAGAGCTCAGTGACCACCTCCTTGCTGAAGCGCAGCCTGCGCAAACACTGCTCCTCAGACAAATTAATGTAGGAGAATTGTTGGCAAAATACCCTGGGAGGGCAAGGTCTCCTGTACAGAGGCCTGTTGGCCCTCCTCCGTCTGGCCATGATTGCCACTCTCTCTCTCTGCGTCTCTGTGGCCTCCGAATCTGCAGGCACAGGACGACGCCCTGAATCAGTGCAGCCCCCAAAGTCTCTTGGCAATCAAAGTAATGAAGGTCAAAAACAAAAGTTCCTGCAAAGTGATGCTCAGTCGCCAAAACTACTTCACACAGTGTTGACTCTATGCAGAAGTCTCTCCTCTCAGAATGAGTGGTGCAAAAATGTCTAGCACAGAAAAAGCCAGGAAGAGGCTGCCTTCATATAGCGCCCCACCCCAACTGGGAAACGTTCCAGTCTACCGGTCATTGCTTGCGCCAGGCGGAAAGGAGGGGGGCACCACTTAATATCCGGTCCGGGGTGTCACAAGGGCGTTGCACGCTCGAATGACGTCAAGATCTGCAGGCGCAGGAGATCGGGGCGGTATTGTTTAGCGCCACCACAAAATGTCTGATCAATTTTGCGAGCAGCGCAGACATCGCCGCGCCCTGGTTGCTTTGCGTCCCATTAGCGCCCTCTTAAGGCGCTAACGGAAGGCGCAAAATATTTTTTCCCCACTGAGTTTTATCAATCCAGCTACATAAATAGCATCAAATGCTTTAAAAGAAAATAGAATTAGTTTCTTAGCCAATATCCATTAAAAAAAAATCCCCAGCTTTTATCAAAAACTTAAGTCACTTTTCACATAACTGGATTGTTAATTGAAAACAGTGTTCCCTTCGGTCTATGACAGCCCATAACTTGCTTCAAAACAAGTTATGATGCAATTCTTCATTTGTACTCCTACCTGACAAAATTATCCTCGCTGAAACTATGCCGTCAATCCAACTAGCACTGACTACTGCAGCCACATTAGGGTGAACAGAATATCTAGACAAAAGAATTATTCCACACACCATTGTGAGTGGTCCTCATGCATTCAACCAGAACACAGCACCAATTTTAGAAGTACATACGTGCACAACCTACTTTTGAAACAATCTCTTGCAAACCCTAACCCTCAACCATTTCAACTAAAATCGAAGTTCACTGTAGTTGTCAGCTCAACTGACCTTTTAACCCCGTTGTCAGAATTCGGATTCCATTATAATTAGGGTGGAGAGCATTGCACAGGCATGTACTATGTACTCCATACTCAATGGGGCAGAAATTCGGATCGGAGGCTTGCCGCGTGTGCAAGCCCCCGATCTGCACTTACCCGACGCGCCTGCCGTTCACCTCCAGGGACGCCTGGAATTCCTGTTTGAAAGAGAAGAATCCCGGGCAGCGTCTGACGTCGCGCCGCCCAGGAGTGCAGCCAGCGCGAAGCCTGGAGCGCGCTGTGCAACTGAGACACGCCCCTTAAGGTCTCAGTTTAATAGGACACGCCCCCAATGTTTCTCACAAGCTGCAAAGCATTTTTACATGGAGAGCAGCATTTCAAATAGGTTTTTGGTATTTTTATGAGGTTTTTGGTATTTTTATGAAGCTTTTGGTAACTTTTATAAACTTTTAAAAACGTTTACATATTTTGAAGAATCTGAAGTAGTTTTAAACAGAATTAAAGCAATTTAAAGACTTTTAAAAGCCCTGAAAGAATTTTTTTCATTCCATTTATTTATTTAGCAACGTCGTCGTCATACGTGTCTTCACACTGTTCCCTTTGGGGAACTGTATGAAGTGGTGGAAGGATTTATGGCCGTGATTAACGCTCCTTCCGTGACCGTAACCATCTTTCTACCAGCCATTAGGGTGGTTAGTCCTATGGCGGGAGGGTTTTACAGGCTCCCACAAGCTATACGAGGAGGGGGGGCCACCCACACCCACGGACCCAAATATCCCACTGGATGTCAACCCAGAATTTAGAGCCGGAGCTCCGACTCCACTTGCCGGGACTGTCTGGAGCGGGGTTCGAAACCCTACCCCGTCTGGCCCAGCGGCGGGGATCCTACCGCTACGCCAAAGGCCCACTCCGATTAGCAACGTGAAATGGCTGGAATGAGCACAATTCACGGCATTAAAAGAACTCACAATTGAACTGATGATGACCTCAGCAATCTCCTCAATGAGGTGGAGGCACAGCGCCTGCTCATCATTGGTAATGAGAAGTCCAAGGCGCCGCAAAAAGGACAGATGATAGCTTGGTCTTTCAAGTGGCAGCATAGGGCCCCAGTCACAGAGAGGGAAAAGGCACAGGAAATGTATGGGTGTCACCTTTTGCGCAGAGTGGGCCTTTTGCGTAGCGGTAAGCATCCCCGCCGCTGGGCCAGAAGGAGTAGGGTTTCGAACCCCGCTCCAGACAGTCCCGGCAAGTGGAGTCGGAGCTCCAACTATAAATTCTGGGTGGACATCCAGCGGGATACTTGCGTCCGCGGGTGGCCCCCCCCCCCCTCCCCCCCTCAGATGAGTTGTGGGAGCCCGTAAAACCCTCACGCCATAGGACTAACCACCCTAATGACTGGTATGAAGATGGTTATGGTCACAGAAGGAGCATTAACGTGGCCAGAAATCCTTCCACCACTTCATACAGTTCCCGAAAGGGGACAGTGTGAGGATACGTACGACGATGACCTCTTGCGCAATGCACCTCCTTGGACCCTCAGTCGCAGATGCGAGGGGGCAAATCGTGCAATTGTTAAATTTTTCATTTTATTGACATGTAAAATGTTGGCCCAGTAATTCCATGTTGGCCTTCGTAGCAAGAGGGTTTGAGTACAGGAACAAGGATGTCTTGCTGCAGTTGTACAGGGCCTTGGTGAGACCACATCTTGAGTATTGTGTGCAGTTTTGGTCACCTTACCTGAGGAAGGACGTTCTTGCCATGGAGGGAGTGCAGCGAAGATTCACCAGGCTGATACCTGGGATGGCAGGAATGACGTATGAGGAGAGATTGTGTCGATTGGGCTTATACTCACTGGAGTTTAGAAGATTGAGAGGGGATCTCATCGAAACCTATAAAATTCTGTCAGGTCTGGACAGACTAGATGCAGGAAGGACGTTTCTGATGGCTGGGGAGTCCAGAACCAGGGGTCATAGTCTAAGGATAAGGGGTAAGCCATTTAGGACAGAGATGAGGAGGAATTTCTTCACCCAGAGAGTGATGAACCTGTGGAATTCTCTACCACAGAAGGCCGTGGAGGCCAATTCATTAAGTATATTCAAGGAGGAGTTAGATATATTTCTTAAGGCTAAAGGGATCAAGGGGTATGGGGAGAAGGCTGGAACAGGGTACTGAAATTGGATGATCAGCCATGATCTCATTGAATGGCGGAGCAGGCTCGAAGGGCCTACTCCTGCTCCTATCTTCTATGTTTGCTAGGCCATTTCAGAGGGCAGTTAAGAGTCAACCACATTGTTGTGGGTCTGGAGTCACATATAGGCCAGACCGGGTAAGGATGGCAGATTTCCTTCCCTAAAAGGACATTAGTGAACCAGATGGGTTTTTACGACAATCCAATAGGATCATGGTTACCATTACTGAAATTAGCTTTTTATTCCAGATTTATTTAATTAACTGAATTTAAATTACCCAGCTGCTGTGGTGGGATTTGAACTCACATCTTTGGATCATTAAGTCCAGGCCTCTGGGTTACTGACCCAGTGACATTACCATTCCCAGTGGGCAAGACCATGGCATATGAAATATAATGTGGAGAAATGTGAAGTTATCCACTTTGGTAGGAAAAATAGAAAAGCAGAGTATTTTTTAAATGGTGAGAGACTGGGAAATGTTGGTGTTCAGAGGATCCTGGGTGTCCTTGTACACTAATCACTGAAAGTTAACATGCAGCTACAGTAAGCAATTAGGAAAGCAAATGGTATGTTGTCCTTTATTACAAGAGGATTTGCGTATAAGAGTAAAGACATCTTACTGCAATTATATAGGGGCCAGGTGAGACCACACCTGGAGTATTGTGTACAGTTTTGGTCTCCTTACCCAAGGAAGGATATACTTGCCATTGAGGGAGTGCAACGAAGCTTCACCAGACTGGTTCCTGGGATGGGGGGATTGTCCTGTGACGAAAGATTGAGTAGACTGGGTTTATATTCTGTAGAGTTTAGAAAAATGAGAGGTGATCTCATTGAATCATACAAAATTCTTACAGGACTTGACAGGGTAGATGCAGGGAGGATGTTTCCCCTGGCTGGAGTGTCTAGAACCAGGGGTCATAGTCTCAGAATAAGGGGTCGGCCATTTAGGACGGAGATGAGGAGAAATTTCTTCACTCAGAAGGTGGTAAATCTTTAGCATTCTCTATCCCAGAGTGCTGTGGAAGCTCAGTCGTTGAGTATATTCAAGATCGATAGATTTTTGAATAGTAAGGGAATCAGGGGCTATGGGGATAGTGCAGGAAAGTGGAGATAAAGTAGAAGATCAGCCATGATCTTTTTGAATGGCGGAGCAGGCTTGGAGGGCCAAATGGCCTACTCCTGCTCCTATTTCTTATGTTCACTCCTTTGAGACCAGAAGAGTTCATAAAGTGACTATGATATTACAATACGACAATTCAAATTTCCACAGCAAATCATTAGTTCTGAATGCTACAATCTGATTAAACTCAACAATTAACTCCACAAAGATCATTTTGAAATTTATGGTCAACTCCTTAAAACTGTGAACCACCAAAGTCAGCACACTACAGATCTAGGCTAACTCATACAGCCTCTTTCTCTGCTTAGTGCAGGGAACATTCCTTCAACCCTCCATACCAATGGACAGCATCAACATGAAGCTTCATACAGATGAACAAAGTTCCATGGGACAGGCAACACTGAGGGTGTGGTTAATGATCAACTCCATTTAGTATTCTACTTTATGAAGTCACTGTTATGTGATAATTTGCTTAAAATGTTGTTTATTTGTTCCTTCCAATGTTTTGTTGAATAAATGGAAAGTTTGATTGCAAATGTTTTATTCTTGATCTAAAGCAGCACATTGATTTAAACCGAATTTGTGATCTTAATTCAGTTAAAAAAATCATAAACCTTAAAGTTGAATACAATAAAAGCAGAAAGATACATTTCATATTAGCACTGTACAAATCATGAAGAACTGAACAGTGAAGGGGTCGAGAGAAGTGGTGGTGAGGTAGAGCTGGGTGTCAGTGTACACGATGGAACTGGACGTTTTGTTTTTGGATGTTGTTGTCAAGGGGCAGCATGTAGAAACAGAAGGGGCCAAGGACAGATCCTTGGGGGATTTCAGAGGTAATTGTGCAGAAGCGGAAAGAGAAGCCATTGCAGGTGATTAGGGCCGTTTCAGTACAATGGCAGGGCGAAACCCAATTGGAGGGATTCAAACGTGGAGGTCCGGGAAAGATCGGCACGGATTTGGGAAGCGGCAACACGTTCAAGGACTCGAGAGAAAAGGGAGGCTCGAGATGGGGCGGAAGTTAGCAAGGGCATGAAGGGAAATAGAGAAACTAGAGAAAATGCAAGGTCAGAGCTAGGGCAGCGGGGAACCTTAGGGGAAGTTTGGCCCGGTGGTCTCCGGGCAGGAAGGGAAAGGGCAGATGCAGCTGAATGTATGGTCTCAATCTTAGATGTCCATGAGCTCCTCGCACTTGTTGTTTGAGGCGAGGGTGGAGGAGGCAGGGGAGAGTGTTTTAAGAAGACGATTTGTAGTGGAGAAGAGAAGCCGGGGGTTATCTTTGCATTCCAGGATAAGCAGTTGTGGCAGAGGAGAGCAGGACCCAACAGTGTCAAATCTGGCGACGAATGACTAACCCACTTGTCCGCCATAAACATTCAAGTCTGCGTCCCTTGGATTTAAGGGAGCGGAAAAATGAGGGCCATACCAGGGAGATCAACCAGGGTGAGGGTAATGGTTTTAATGGGGACAAGGGCATCAAAGGTGGAGGGATGAGTGAATTCAGTTACCTGGAGAGACTTGAGAAGCTGGGGGTTGTTCTCCTTAGAGCAGAGAAGGTTTAGAGGAGATTTGATAGAGGTGTTCAAAATCATCAACAGTTTTGATAGAGTAAATAAGGCGAAACTGTTTCCAGTTGCAGAAGAGTTGGTAACCAGAGGACACAGATTTAAAGATAATTAGCAAAAGAACCAGAGGTGACGTGAAAAAAAAATTTACACAGCAAATTGTTTATGATCAAGAATGCACTGCCTGAAAGGGTGGTGCAAGCAAATTCAATAGCAACCTTCAAAAGGGAATTGGATAAATATTTGAAGGGAAAAAATCTGCATGACTATGGGGAAAGAGCAGGGGAGTGGGATTAATTGGATAACTTTCCCCAAGAGCCAGCACAGGCACAATGGGCCAAATGGCCTCCTTCTGTGCTGTATTATTGTATGATTCTATGTGATGACTTCTCAAGCTACTTTATTCCAAAGTAAGCAAAACGTACAGAACACTGAATATGCCAAGAGTCACTTGGTATAATCATTAAAACTTCTGTTTATGTAGCTTTACAAAAATAAACACACGTGTGCTAGCCCGCTTCAGTGGGCCCTTAACTTAACATAAAAAGCACAAACTCTTCCTGACCAGGGTAGACGCTCTCCCCTTGAAGTCAACTTATGTCTGGCTGATTTTTTGATGTCTCTGTCTTGATTCTAAAAAGGCCTTCTTCGAAGGGATCGAGAGAGTTTGGAAACACCACGATGCATGACGGCTTCCTAAATGACATGTTGCTAATGAATTGTGCGCTGTTTGTGTACCATTATCACTTCTGTCATTTAATCATCTCCTGTACGCCACCTAATCACAGACCATTCTATTCTCAGTGATTATTGTACCAACAAATTTGAGTCATTCTGCGCATGCGCACCTGTATGAGGACGGAACCTAGCCCTCTAGGCCGAGCCTAAACACCATCTTGCCCCTCCACAGGAGCTGCGCACGCGCACCCGATGTTGCAGCAGCGCATGCACCTAGCTGCAGGGCTGCGGCCTGAAACACTTTTCCTCCCTGTTGCCAGTCGATTTTGCATGGATAAGATCAGGCGATCAGAGCGGGGAGAGGACAGGGATCAGAGGTGGGTGAAAAAAAAGACAGGAACTCGTGGGAAATAAAAGGTCAGGAGCTTTTGGGGGGGGGGGGGGGGGAAGAGAAGGGAGAAACGGTCAGTAGCTGTGGGGGGGGGGGGGGAGAGAGAAGAGAACAGATCAGGAGCTGGGGGTGGGGGAAGAGAACAGGTCAGGAGCTGGGGGGTGGGGGGGAAGAGAACAGGTCAGGAGCTGGGGGGGGGGGGGAGAGAACAGGTCAGGAGCTGGGGGGGTGGGGGGGCGGAGAGAACAGGTCAGGTGCTGGCGGGGGGGGGGGGGAAGAGAACAGGTCAGGAACTGGGGGGCGGGGGGGAAGAGAACAGGTCAGGAGCTGGGGGGCGGGGGGGGGGAAGAGAACAGGTCAGGAGCTGGGGGGCGGGGAGCAAGAGAACAGGTCAGGAGCTGGGGGGTGGAGGGGGAAGAGAACAGGTCAGGAGCTGGGGGGCAGGGAAGAGAACGGTCAGGAGCTGGGGGGCAGGGAAGAGAACAGGTCAGGAGCTGGGGGGGGGGGTGGGGAAGAGAACAGGTCAGGAGCTTGGGGGGGGGGGAAGAAAGAACAGGTCAAGAGCTGGGGGGTGGGGGGGAAGAGAACAGGTCAGGAGCTTGCGGCTGGGGGGGTGGGGAAGAGAAAAGTCAGGAACTCAAACATGAACGGCAATGATTTGATTTCTCGAAATACCCGGCAAGTGTGCGACAAGTGACATCGGACACTGTCACTATTCACTTCATACCCAATAAACTGGTCAACAATCCGTGACCTACACAATGCCCCCTCAGTCACCACAGCTCTCACCCAGAGTGTTTAGTTTCACAGACTGATTAGTGACAGTGTGGCTACTTCCGATTTTTGGTTGACCCATGATGTCATCCTGCGCATGAGCCGGGCCACTCAGTCATTCTCAGCGCACACTAAAAATCTACGGTTCCGCTAGTGATGTCACTTGCAATGAAGTCACCCTCACCTGTTCTCATTGAATGAAATGTGCTTCACTAAACCAACCTTGCAGCTCAAATTATGTATAGTCAATGCTGTGGATTTGTCAAATTCATCCTCAAACAGCTACAGCACCCTGCATGATCTTACATCGCCTGTTCATGGAGTCACATTTTTCAAGAGGCCCACAAGTCAACTTGAGCACAGCCTGATGGCACCATTGCTGATTCCTACCATCACTCTGCTGATTCAAAAGCAATAATTCAATTCAATTCAATTCGCTTTATTAGCATGACAAGTTACATTTTATGTTGCCAAAGCATCGGAAAACATTCATGTTTGTTCACAAAAATACAGATCTATCCATACAGTGTATAAACAGATATATCCCTGAGTGTATAAATATATACTTTCATATAATTTATATATACTCTTTTCTTATATTTACTGGTTGTCCCTCTGTTTATGGCAAGCTGTAACATAGTGTGCCGCTAGTGTTATGCAATTTCTCTCTTCCCCTAGTAGGTATGGGAGTTTTTGGTCGTCATTCAAATTTCTGAATTCCGGGCATATTTTTGTGAATTTTGGGTAGAAATTCTCCCTTATGCCCTGATATTTTCTACAAGCTGTGAGGAAGTGCATCTCTGTCTCCACCACTCCCTGACTGCAGTGAGAGCATATCCTGTCCTCTCTTGGTAGCCGGGTCTGTCTGTGTCTACCTTTTTCGATCGCCAGTTATGTTCACTAAGTCTGTACATTGTCAAAGTTTTTCTCAGTTTGCTATCCTTTACCATGGTCAGGTAATCAGCCATGTTGTATTGTCTGTTTAGGGCCAAGTAGCAATTGAGTTTGCTTTGGGTTTTTGTTGCTTCTGCCCAATATGACAGATATTTTTCCTTTTGCTTAGCGACGATTGTGTTGGGTCGAATTCTTTGTGTTACCCTGTCACTGTCCTGGGGCTGGTTATTGTTAGTAATGTTATTAGTTACTTCAGAGTCCCAGGACTAGTTGACTGAGGGTATTCTTCTTTATGGTCCTCTCTTGGCATTTCAGGGCTTCGTAGTGATAGCATTGGGGGTTGCTCATTTCTAGGTGTTTCCAAAATTTGGTGGCTCTTTTTTGGATAGTGATTATTAATGGATATTGGCCTAGTTCTGCCCTGCATGCATTGTTTACCGTTTTCCTTTGAGTCCGGAGGATACTTTTACAGAATTCTGCATGTAGGATCTCAATTGGGTGTTTGTCCCATTTTGCAAATTCTTGTTGTGTTAGCGGTCCCCACACCTCTCTGCCATAGAGTGCCATTGGTTCAATTACTGATTTGAAAATTTTGAGCCAAATGCTAATTGGGATTTCTATTTGGATTGATTTTTTAATGGCATAGAAAGCCCTTCTTGCTTTCTCTTTCAGTTCATTCACAGCCAGTTTGAAATTTCCCGTAGAACTGATTTTTAAGCCCAAGTATGTGTAGTTAGTGGTTTGTTCAATTTTGGTTGTTCCTAGTGAAATTTATTTTGGGTCCCTGATGTCTGGATCTTTGCTGGAACACAAGGACTTTGGTTTTTTGGGGATTTATTGTCATGGCCCAAGTCTGGCAGTATGACTCCAGCAGATCCAGGTTCTGCTGTAGACCCTCCTTAGTTGGTGACAGCAGAACCAGGTCGTCTGCATAGAGGAATTTAACCTTGGATTCATATAGGGTGAGGCCGGGTGCTGTAGATTGTTCAAGTAGTTTTGCCAATTCATTTATGTAAATATTAAAGAGTGTCGGTGAGATTGGCGAGCCCTGCGTCACCCCCCGCCCCTGTGGGAAGTATTTTGTTTGTTTGTCTCCAATTTTAACTGCACATTTGTTGTTTGTATACATTGATTTAATTACATCATATGTTTTTCCCCCTACCCCGCTTTCGATAAGTTTCAGGAATAAACCGTCATGCCAGATGGAGTCGAAAGCCTTCTGGAAATCTATAAAGCATGTGTAGATTTTGCTTTTGTTTTGATGAACGTGTTTGTCAATTAGGGTCTGTAGGGTAAAGATATGATCTGATGTTCTATAGTTTGGCAGGAATCCAATTTGGCTTTTACTCAAGACATTGTGCTCCTCAAGGAAGTTTATAAGTCTTTTGTTTATGATGCTACAGAATACCTTCCCCAGGTTACTGTTTACACAGATGCCTCGATAGTTATTTGGGTCGACTTTGTCCCCACTTTTGTATATGGGCGTTATGAGTCCTTTGTTCCAGATATCAGGGAAGTAACCGACACTCAGAGCCAAGTTGTGGAAATCTGATATAAATTGCTGGAAACACTCAGCAAATCAGGCAGCATTTATGGAATTTAAGGAAAGAGAAACATTTACCGTTTCACGTTCTGATGAAAGGTCATCGACCTGAAACGCACACTCTGCTTATCTCTCTACAGATGCTGCCTGACTTGCTGAGCCTTTCCAGCATTTTATATCACTCAACTGATGACTGGGAGGAAGTCGACAGGGCAGGCCGTACGAGAGTTATCTTGCTTTTCTAGGTGATCCTCCACATTAACAGGTGGATGAGACTATCATGGCTGCACTGGAGCAGCTAGGCTCGGGGAGCCTGCCTGCGACAATGACTGGATCAAATTATACACTGCAGAGGCCTTCAATTACTTGCCAGCAGGCAGAATCAAATTACACATTCCAGACAAACTGTTGGGTGTATCTTGTCCTCCAAGGGGAACAATGAGAAATCTGGTCCAACCCACTTGTGGTGCAAATAAACACAGCCTTCTTTTTTTCCTCTCGGCCCCTTTTTCCCTGGTTCAGTTGCTCATTATAAGCTGTTTATCTGAAATGTCAATCCTACTTTCCTCTCTATGTCATATTTGCAGCAGCTGCAGTATTACGCTTTTTATGCAATTTATATCCCTTTTTAAAAAAAATTCAAAATGGTGTATAAAAAAAGGCAAAACATGACATCCATGACACCCTCATATATATAGTAAATTACAAAATTGCTGCGTCACAATCAACGTTCCCTCTAATTTTTTTGGGTGCACGGCACCTTTAACGGGCTGCGCAACCCATTCAAATTTCCTCGCATGCGCTGTTTTTTCCCCTTTGTAAAGCCGGCAAATGGCCTGCGCAGGACCTCCAGACCGCTGCGCAGCTGTGCAGTTTAATGGGAACATTGATCACAATACAGTCATTAGTAAACCATTAATGAGATACCAACATTCAGGGAACTTTATGAAAAGTAGTACATCTCTCATGGCACTCGAGAGAAAGCTTGAAAATAATTGGAACTGACTGCACCTCAGCAGCTGGCACATGGGACTCCTTATAAATCCAGCCCCAGTAATCACAGCTCACACCTGAACCTACATTTCAAGTAGTTTTATTTTAAAATTTCAGACCTCAGTAATAGATATACGAGTCTATAGCTCCCTTCAACCGTAAAAGCTTGCTGCCTGAAATAGGTTGGGTGCTTCACTGTTGATTCTTCCTGTGGGAGGAAAGACTATAATGGTGGCAGAGTTATTTTTGGTACCCACCCACATTGGTTGGGCCGAACATCTCTCATCTCTTTGGTTGACAGCCAAAAAATATTATGCACATAGATAACCATGAAAATATCAAACCTATCAATAAAGGAAGCACTGCTACTCAGATGAAGTCTTTACTATAGCAGAGTACAAATAAAGTACTGAAACCGCTTTATGTTCTTCATATTTTATCACAGGATCTGAAAGTTATTCTAAAGCATCAGACGCATTAGGCCAGTACCCCATATAACAAGAAAGTCAAAATTCTCTTTTTATTTTTAAGATGAAGGACATTTGAATAAGCTCGTGAGCATTTTGCTTAACTGTTCTTTATTGGCTGGCAAGAAAGAAAAATCATGTGTCAATTGACAGAAAGGCAAATGCTAGTCAGGCCAATGTGTGCTGCCAAGAGAGAGACAGCGAGACTTCTCTGCATTGCTTCAAGTAACTTCATTATTATTAATGGAATAATGACTAAACACCGCTATGCAGTACACTTCATGTCATTCTTTCTCGAGCATAGTTTGCAGGAACATAGTATGATTGGTTTACAGAGGGGGGGAAAACATTAATTTCTCCAAAAACTCATCTACCTTCTTTGCTGAGTACCAAAAGTATATCCAGACAATTTATAACAGGATATAGTCACTGCAGTTTTTAAGCCAGTCAAGGAAGTATCTAGAAATCAAAACAAATACAGTAACGATGAGGATAGGATATAGCTTCCCTAATGGCTCAAGCAGTTAAGCTAATTAAGAACTAAGCCATACCAGGAAGGAGGAAGGAAAGATGGCTGGATAGATGGTCAATCAGCCAGGGTTCCAGCGCCTGTTCACTATCCAGCAACTCTATGCTGGAAGGTGCATATTCTAATTGTCAGCAGAAAACAGGACTGGGCTTGGCTAGAATACCCTATCTGTTTGAATATCGTGGGCTCACATTGCCCCCTGGTCTCACCTGCAAAGAATGGGCACTTAAGCACAGTACGAAATGCTGTCTGAGGAACTATATTCCTGGCAGGAAGTCAATGCCTTCAAGCAGGGGAGAAAGGAACAAATTAGTCTCCACATTACTCCTGTAAAGGACTGCAAGAAACATGCATCTTATTTTTACTAAATTAAAGCATTTCTGACAGCAAGTGCTAGCATCAGATTAACCAGCTTTAAAGGCATACTGACAAAAAGCTTGTCTGAATTGATTAATCCACACAGATAAAGTTAGAAGTATAAAAGCTTCATAACTCATTAACTGGTCACTTATCTCATTTGCTAAATGTGGGACTTACTATTTGCTAATTGGCTGCCACGTTTACTTACTTAACTACTGTGACTGCACTTAAAAAGTAATTAATTGACTGTGAGGCACTTTGGGATGTCCTGAGGAACTGAATGTACAAGGTTTTCCTTTTTTTTGTTCATGAAGGTTCCATGACTCCTCGAGATGCAGTAAGACTGCCAAACTACATAATGATGTCCTCTGCAACAGTGAGGAAATTTGGGTCACCACTCTACTGCCCTATATCAAAAAACTAGAAGCTACATCCAGGAGAATGGCTGTCGAGTTCCACAACAAAAGGACTGGCACAAACTATTAAGGCGTCACTCCTCAGCGATACAAGAAAAGAAAATAATTGTTTGGTAGGTTCTCTACAGAAGAATACCAATAACCAGGAAGACATTTTTCCCCCAAATATGAATTTTCTGCAAACAGTTGTTCTCCTTTCTTCCCCCCTCCAACTCCAGAACTGTTGAGTGTTTACAGATACCAGAGACAAGAAAGATGGAAGCAAAGAGGACAAAAAAAACCCCACATAAAACCAGATCCCAATCACTAACGAGAATAACAAGAGATTCTAATGCAATCCTGAGGACATATTGAAGGAGATTCATCACCGTCATTGCATCACTCCAACTCTGCAAGCAGCTGGGTGCAAATAGATGGTTGCAAGGCTTCCTACAGCAGCAGTGCCAAAGACCTGAACAAATTTCTCTTCTAGTGCTGCACAAGTTGCAGTTTTGCAGATGGTGCAACAATCTGGCCACATCTCCGAACTTGTCGAGAGCGAACGCCAACACTGGGTCGACCATCCTCATTAAATCCACTGGATTCAGGAGCAACAGATAGGTTTTCTCTGCAAACTATGCAACAGGTCTAAAGATCCATCACAGGGTGGATACAAGCTTGAACAATGATGACAAGGGCACACGTTCGAGAATTCCTGCTCTTCCAGCTGCTCGCCCAGCCATCTTAGACACTCCTTTACTCCCAACACAAATCAGAAGTGATCAAACTGATGTACCTGAAGACAGCTTGACACTTCTATACTGTAGAAGTCAGTAGCCAAAGTCATGACTTGTTTTTCTCCCAAAGTTATCGACTTAATCGCCTTAGCTCAAGAAAAAAAACTTACAAGGACAGTTTTAAATATGGAATGGACTATTCAAAAAATACAACTTCTATTTGGTCTGTAGCAGACCAACTATCTTGTCACCACTGACATTAACAAGCTCTGCAAACATCACTGATACATCCACGAGGCATTTTGGTGCTCTTAGGAATTTTTGAAAAAACAAATTTGTAACATATTCAAATGTAAAAGACTACATTCAAAACGAAGGACAACATTCATTAGAATAATTGATCTCAAAGACTACAAACTCATTCATCCACAGGATTCAATCCTCATCTTTAACTTGGACTGAAGATCATCAATACTGTGGCAACAAGAGCAAGTCAGAGGCTAGGTATTCTGCGGCGAATGTCTCACCTCCCGACTCCCCAAAGCCTTTCCACCATCTACAAGGCACAAGTAAGGAGTGTGATGGAATACTCTCCACTTGCCTGGATGAGTGCAGCTCCAACAACACTCAAGAAGCTCGACACCATCCAGAACAAAGCAGCCCGCTTGATTGGCACCCCATCCACCACCTTAAACATTCACTCCCTCCACCACCGGCGCACCGTGGCTGCAGTGTGTACCATCCACAAGATGTATTGCAACAACTCGCCAAGGCTTCTTCGGCAGCACTTCCCAAACCCGCGACCTCTTCCACCTAGAAGGACAAGGGCAGCAGGCGCATGGGAACACCACCACCTGCAAGTTCCCCTCCAAGTCACACACCATCCTGACTTGGAAGTATATCGCCGTTCCTTCATCGTCGCTGGGTCAAAATCCTGGAACTCCCTACCTAACAACACTGTGGGAGTACCTTCACCACACGGATTGCAGCCGTTCAAGGCGACGGCTCACCACCACCTTCTTGAGGTCAATTAAGGATGGGCAATAAATGCTGGCCTTGCCAGCGAGGCCCACATCCCACAAAAGAATTTTAAAAAAATACCCCAAACTTGGCTACTGATTCTAGGCTGCACATAGGGTAATTCTCTGCCACAGAGGGCGGTGGAGGCCAATTCATTAAGTATATTCAAGAAAGAGTTGAATATATTTCTCAAGGCTAAAGGGATCAAGGGATATGGGGAGAAGGCAGGGACAGGGTACTGAATTTGGATGATCAGCCATGATCTCATTGAATGGAGGAGCAGGCTCGAAGGGCCGAATGGCCTACTCCTGTTCCTATCTTCTATGTTTCTATGTTTCTAAAACAGATTAATTATCACCCTGTCCCCTTCTCTTGGCTCCTTGACACATTATGAAAATTCTTTTCTGCTCAGCCGGTCAGTGATTGCAGGAAACTTTTTTTAATCCGGCACCGACGGGACCAATGTGGTGCCGGTTCATAAAAAATTCCGGATAACCGAACGCTATAGTAAAAGATAGGGAGAGCTAAGAGCTCCGTATAAAGCAACAAACCCTGTTGCTTAGCAACAGGTTCAGAACAATGCCACAAGTTCCAAGCGTCTCTGTAGCTTAGCAACAGCTGCAGCCACACCCTTGCACAGCAACAGATGGAGGAAGGCAAGTACAATATGAAGTAAAACTTACTTGAAACTACTCCTGAATTTTGCCGGTTAACCGAGATTTCTGGTTATTTAGGTGCCGGTAAATCAAAAGTTTCCTGTAGTATATTCTGACAAGTGAGGAGACTGGCCCTTTGAGCCAGTCATTATTTTTTAACCACTTCAGGAAGTATGTTTCTGAACATCTTTGGGCCATCAACAAGAAAGAAGTGGAAAAATTAGGAGTGCCACACATAGGGGCATCTATTTACATTCAAAAGTTACCTACAACGCCACCTTCTGCTTTAAAATCAGGATTGGTCTCTAACAAACTGAACTGATTTATTACTGGCATTTCAATGGAAAGACGTTGTAATCTACATCAGCCATCATTATACACCTAGGTCAAGACATGTTTAAAAGGTGCTCTGTTGGGCCTCCAGAGGATTTCATGAACTTACTAACAACTTATTTAATCTTTTAAGATAGTTTGTGCTCTCACCCATCCTTACAATCCCTTTAAAATTACCAGTAAAATTACCAGTGAGGCCTGGAGCTCTGCACGCCAAGAGCTGATTGGAAAGGTTGATTAATACTGCCTGGTTGCGTATTCAAGTACTGTATTCAATTTCTCCCTTTTCCCCATTACATATAAGCATGAACTAGCTTATTCATAAAATGCTTATTTGTAACTCAGCCTTGAACTTTGGGTCATCTGTTTATTTGCACACAAACATTGCTCTACTGATAGAAAATTAAAATTCCAGTTGACTTGACAGACATGACTGCAGAACATTTAGCAGAGTAAAATCCAGTGATTAAGAGAGAAATTTAATCACTTTAGAGTTTACACAACTTCGATTCTGTTCCATTTCCTCAATCTAGAAGTATCAGACAAAATATGGAAAGAAACAGATTCACTAAAAGTTTGCAGTTTGGGAATTGAGCCACATGAATTTATTTAATTGAGTTCTCTAGTTCTGACAATATGCATTTACAATACAGAAAATAAGATTTTTCCTCCCAAATAGTTGCTTGGGAAGGTTTTCTCACCTCCACTCTACACACCATTCCTAGTTTTCTCCCCTTTCTTGCCCCTCCTCACCTGCAGATGATGATTCTTGCTAAAGTGCTGTTTCACAGACTCGAGCAGCTTAAATACCATACCTAAATAGTCATTCATAGGAACCGGAGGAGGCCATTCAGCCCTGAGTCTGTTCCTCCATTCCATTAGATCATAGCTAATCTTTACCTTAACTCCATTTATCCACTTTTGTTCTATATCCCTTCCTAACAAAAATCTCAATCTAACTCGGTCTTGAAATTTTCAATTGACCTTGCAGAGACAGCCTTTTAGGGAAGAATTCTAGATTTCCACTACCTTGTGTGTGAAAAAAGTGCTCCCTGATTTCACTTCTAAATAGCCTAGCTCTAATTTTATTATGCCCCCTTGTTCTGGATACCCCCACCAGAAGAAATAGCTTTGCCATATGTACCATATCAAATCCCTTTAATATTTGAAATACCTCGATTAGGTCACCCCTCAAATTTCTAAACTCAAGGTAAGACAAGTCAAGATTATGCAACCTCTCCTCATAATTTAACACTTTAAGCCCCAATATCATTCTGCTGAATCTCCGCTGCATCTCAAGGCCAATATATCCTTCCTGAGGTACAGTGCTCAAAACTGAACACAGTACTCCAGACGGGGTCTGACCAACACTCTGTACAACTGAAGCATCACCTCCTCTCCTTTGTATTCCAGCACGCTTGAGATAAAGGCTGACATTCCTTTTTGATTATTTTTGTACCTGTACACCAGCTTTTAGTGATTTTGTACCTGGATGTCCAAATTAGAGCTAGACTATTTAGAAGTGAAATCAGGGAGCACTTTTTTCACACACAAGGTAGTGGAAATCTAGAACTCTTCCCTAAAAGGCTGTCTATGCTAGGTCAATTTTGTTCACTCACTTAATCTACAGGAAACTTTTGATTTACCAGCACCTAAATAACCGGAAATCTCGGTTAACCGTCAAAATTCAGGAGTAGTTTCAGGTAAGTTTTACTTCATATTGTACTTGCCTTCCTCCATCTGTTGCTGTGCAAGGGTGTGGCTGCAGCTGTTGCTAAGCTACAGAGACGCTTGGAACGTGTGACCATTGTTCTGAACCTGTTGCTAAGCAACAGGGTTTGTTGCTTTATACGGAGCTCTCAGCTCTCCCTATCTTTTACTATAGCGTTCGGTTATCCGGAATTTTTGATGAACCGGCACCACGTCGGTCCCGTATTTAAAAAAGTTTCCTGTATGTCCTTTTCTAACTTCTTGCTCACATCTACACAACTTACTGTACCTTCTAACTTAATGTCATCTGCAATCTTTGATATACAACTCTATACCTTCATCCAACTCAATATATATGATGAAAAGCTGAAATATCAGTACAGATCCCTGGGGAACATCACTGGTCACACCCTGCCAATTAGAGAATATTTATTTTATCCATACTCTCTGTCTACTACATTCCAACCAATTACCAAACTATGTCACAAGGTTAATTCCAATTTCATGCACTCTCATTTTTGCTAATAATCACTTGTGTGGAACTTCATCCAATGCCTTCTGAAAATCCATGTGCACAACATGCAAAGACACTCTCCTACCCACCATGCAAATGACATCCTCAAAAAATTCAACTAGATTAGTCAGACCTGACCTACCTGTTACAAATCCATGCTGACACTCTCTGATCAGCTCATACTTGTCCAAGTGCTCAGTCACTCTGTCCCTGATCATGAATTCCAGTAACTTCCCCACAATTGATATTAAACTGACAGGTCTATAGTTTCCCATTTCCTTTAAAAAAAAATGGCAAGGCACAATTCATGAATCGAACGTACTTCGGAAACTTAGGCAAATTATGGAAAATTACACATTTGCAATTTCCTCACCTATTTCTCAATTCCCTGGGATAGAAACCATCAGGTCTTGGTGATTTCTCTATCCGAAGTCCCATTATTTTCTCCCATTACCTTTTTTTTTAAAAACTTAGATTAAATCCAGTTTCTCCCCTTGACTTATTTTTTAGGTACCCATGTTACCACTGATATTTTGTCCTCTTCGCCTACTGTGAAAATGGTTGTGTTCATTTGAAAAGTCTGCCATTTCCTTTTTTTTCCCCATTATAGTCTCACCCAATATTTCCTTTAAGCTGCGCGGCCACACAGCGCTCCAAGCTCCTGCGCAGCTGGTTCACTGGCTTTTAAATAGAAAAACCGCGTATGCACGGAATTTTGAATGGGTGGGCCGCACAGCCCCCCCAAAAAATTAAGGGAACACTGGTCTCACTTGTACCTGCTTTTTTCGTTGTTTTCAATTCTTCATTTTATTACCTTACAATGAGAAATTAATATAATAGAAATGTCACTATGTCCACTCAACATGGCCTCTCAATGTTGTGTAACACACCAGATATAAATAAAACTGTGTGTTAAAACAGACTGGTACACTTAACAAAGAAGCTCAGTGTGCCTCAGGAAGTGTTTGCTGGTACAGTAGCTGACAATAATTCTACTGCGGTTTTTAAAATTAAAAGCCAATGAACTGTCTTGCTTTGTTGAGGCCTTCATTTGCAATATGGACATGGGAAAAAACTGCACCAGTCCATTTCCCAGCCAGCTTACGGTGTAAGGACAGATGGAAAAGGCTGACTATACCTGACCAGGGATGACCCCAAAGAAAAAGCACAAGGGTAGAGGAATCCTCTTGGTGAAAATCTGCAAAAATTACAGAAACAGAAAATTTATTTCAAGTGACAGGGTTGGATGAGGTGTAGGAGGGGTAATTATATTGCCAGAGAGGTAGCTAAATTAAAGCTTTTGAATTAGTGAAACCTGTAAATCAGGGACACCAAAGGGACTTGCATCAAGTGTCCTTATTTTCAAAATGGTCATTGTATGTACAGTAAACCAGATGAGCCAAATATTCCAGGATTGGCTTTACCCCCTTAAGCAACTCTTCTTTTCTTTGCCCTCACCTGGGATCGCATCTAATTCTGGAGCTGTCAGGAAGTTGTAATTTCAGTTCATTTTCTGTTTGTTGGGTTTCCAAGTTCATTGTCATCCCATGTCCTAATCCTAGGGTCTGCTACATTGGCAGCCTGCAAAGGGAAAGGTGGCTGCTGTAGGACCAGATTGCCTGGCAGATACCAGCCAAATTGCGAGGGGAGGGGACCTCCACCCTCCGTGTGCTATAGCTGCTAATGTTTAATGTGGTGGGGGGTGGGTAGCAGCTCATCAGTACCTGACGTTCTGGTGGAGTAAGGTTGCGAACTCTGGTTGGAGGCATTCCTGGAGGTTTGATTGCGTTATGTTCTGACCACATGACCTCATTACTGTCTAACGGTTGCGAGTTGAAGACACTCCGACACATAAGGGAAGGGAGGAGTATCTGGACAGTTTAGAGTCATACAGCACAGAAAGAAGCCCTTCGGCCCATCATGTCCACGCCAGCCATCAAGCCCTGTCTATTCTAATCCCATTTTCCAGCACTTGGTCCGTAGCCTTGTATGCTATGGCGTTTCAAGTGTTCATCTAAATGCTTCTTGACTGTTGTGAGGGTTCCTGCCTCTACCACCCTCTCAAGCAGTGAGTTCCAGATTCCAACCACCCTCCGGGTGAAATTTTCTTTCCTCAAATCCCCTCTAAAGCTCCTGCCCCTTATCTTGAAACTATGCCCCCTGGTTATTGACCCCTCAACTAAGGGGGAAAGTTCCTTTCTATCTACGCCCCTCATAATTTTGTACACCTCAATCAGGTTCCCCCTCAGCCTTCTTTGCTCCAAGGAAAACAACCCCAGCCTGTCCAGTCTTTCTTCATAGCTGAAGCGCTCCAGCCCAGGTAACATCCTGGTAAATCTCCTCTGCACCCTCTCCAAAGCAATCACATCCTTCCTATAGTGTGGTGACCAGAACTGCACACAGTACTCCAGCTGTGGCCTTACCAGCGTTTTGTACAGCTCCATCATAACCTCCCTGCTCTTATATTCTATGCCTCGGCTAATGAAGGCAAGTATCCCATATGCCTTTTTAACCACCTTATCCACCTGTTCTGCTGCCTTCAGGGATCTATGTACATGCACACCAAGGTCCCTCTGATCCTCTGTCTTTCCTAGGGTCTTACCATTCATTGTGTATTCCCTTGCCTTGTTAGTCCGTCCAAAATGCATCACCTCACTTTTCAGGGTTAAATTCCATTTGCCACTGTTCCGCCCATCTGATCAACCTATCTATATCGTCCTGTAGCCTGAGGCTTCCCTCCTCACTATTTACCACCCCACCAATTTTCGTGTCATCTGCAAACTTACTGATCATACCTTTTACATTCACATCCAAATCATTAATGTAGACCACAAACAGCAAGGGACCCAGCACCGATCCCTGCGGTACCCCACTGGACACAGGCTTCCAGTCACAAAAACAACCTTCCACCATCACCCTCTGCCTTCTGCCACTAAGCCAGTTTTGGATCCAATGTGCCAAGGCACCCTGGATCCCATGGGCTCTTACCTTCCTGACCAGTCTCCTATGCGGGACTTTATCAAAAGCCTTACTGAAATCCATGTAGACCACATCCACTGCACTACCCTCATCCATACACCTAGTCACCCCCTCGAAAAATTCAATCAAATTGGTCAGACATGATCTTCCGTTAACAAAGCCATGCTGGCTATCCCTAATTAATCCTTGCCTCTCCAAGTGGAGACTAATTCTGTCCCTCAGAATTTTTTCCAATAATTTCCCTACCACTGATGTTAGGCTCACTGGCCTGTAATTCCCTGGTTTATCCCTACTACCCTTCTTGTCTGTTGTACCAGTGTGCTTCAAGGAGACAACCATTGTGCCGTTACATAAACGTAGAAACATAGAAGATAGGAGCAGGAGTAGACCATTCGGCCCTTCGAGCCTGCTCCGCCATTCAATGAGATCATGGCTGATCATCCAAATTCAGTACCCTGTCCCTGCCTTCACCCCATATCCCTTGATCCCTTTAGCCTTAAGAAATATATCCAACTCTTTTTTGAATATATTTCATGAACTGGCCTCCACCGCCCTCTGTGGCAGAGAATTCCACAGGTTCACCACTCTCTGGGTGAAGAAATTCCTCCTCATTTCAGTCCTAAATGGCTTACCCCTTATCCTTAGACTGTGACCCCTGGTTCTGGACTCCCCGGCCATCAGAAACATCCTTCCTGCATCTAGTCTGTCCAGGCCTGACAGAATTTTATAGGTTTCGATGAGATCCCCTCTCAATCTTCTAAACTCCAGTGAGTATAAGCCCAATCGACACAATCTCTCCTCATACGTCATTCCTGCCATCCCAGGTATCAGCCTGGTGAATCTTCGCTGCACTCCTTCCATGGCAAGAACGTCCTTCCTCAGGTAAGGCGACCAAAACTGCACACAATACTCAAGGTGCGGTCTCACCAAGGCCCTGTACAACTGTAGCAAGACATCCTTGTTCCTGTACTCGAACCCTCGTGCTACGAAGGCCAACATACCATTTGCCTTCTTAACCGCCTGCTGCACCTGCATGCTTACCTTCAGCGACTGGTGCACAAGAACACCCAGGTCTCGTTGCACTTCCCCTTCTCCCAATCTATTGCCATTCAAATAATAATCTGCCTTCCTGTTTTTGCCACCAAAGTGGATAACCTCACATTTATCCACATTATAGTGCATTTGCCATGTTTCTGCCCAATCACCCAATCTGTCCAAATCATACTGGAGTTTCACGACATCCTCCTCACAGCTTACCCTCCTACCCAGCTTTGTGTCGTCTGCAAATTTGGAGATATTACATCCAATTCCCTCATCCAGATCATTAATATATATTGTGAACAGCTGGGGTCCTAGGACCGATCCTTGCGGTACCCCACTCGTCACTGCCTGCCACTCGGAAAATGACCCGTTTATTCCAACTCTTTGCTTTCTGTCCGCCAACCAGTTCTCTATCCAAGTCAATACCTTGCCCCCAATCCCATGTGCCTTCATTTTGCACGCTAATCTCTTATGTGGGACCTTATCAAAAGCCTTCTGAAAGTCCAAATACACCACATCCACTGGTTCTTCCTTATCTATTTTACCAGTTACATCCTCAAAAAATTCCAGTAGATTAGTCAAGCATGATTTACCTTTTGTAAATCCATGTTGACTTTGTCCGATCCTGTCACTGCTTACCAAGTGCTCTGCTATTACATCTTTTATAATAGACTCTAGCATTTTCCCCACTACCAATGTCAGGCTTACCGGTCTATAATTCCCCGCTTTTTCTCTACCACCTTTTTTGAATAGTGGGGTAACATTAGCTACCCTCCAATCCATGGGTACCGTTCCAGAGTCTATAGAGTTCTGGAAGATGACCAGCAATGCATCTACTATTTCTAGGGCCACTTCCTTAAGTACCCTGGGATGTAGATTATCAGGCCCTGGGGATTTATCGGCCTTCAGTCCCATCAATTTTCCTAACACCATTTCCCTACAAATACTGATTTCTTTCAGTGCCACCCTTTCATCAGGCACCATGTTCCCCGGCATCTCTGGGAGGTTATTTGTGTCCTCCTTTGTGAAGACAGAACCAAAGTATGAATTTAGTTCGTCTGCCATTTCTTTGTTTCCCATTATAAATTCCCCTGATTCTGACTGTAAGGGACCTACGCTTGACTTCACCAATCTTTTTCTCTTCACATATCTATAAAAGCTTTTACAGTCAGTTTTTATGTTCCCTGCAAGCTTACGCTCATATTCTATTTTCCCTTTCTTAATTAATCCCTTTGTCCTCCTTTGTTGAATCCTAAACTGCTCCCAATCCTCAGGATTATTGCTTTTTCTGGCCAATTTATATGTCGTCTCCTTGGATCTTATGCTATCCCTAATTTCCCTTGTTAGCCACGGTTGAGTCACTTTTTTTTTATGCCAAACTAGGATGAACAAATTCTGTAGCTCATCCATTCAGTCTTTGAATGTTTGCCATTGCCTATCCACCGTCAACCCTTTGAGTGCCATTCCCCAATCAATCCTACCCAACTCGCTCCTCAGACCATTGTAGTTTCCTTTATTTAAATTGAGGACCCTAGTCTCTGAGTCAACTACTTCATTCTCCATCTTAATGAAGAATTCGATCATATTATGATCGCTCAGACCCAAGGGGCCTCGTACAACAAGATTGCTAATTAATCCTTTCTCGTTACATAATACCCAGTCTAAGATGGCCTGATCTCTGGTTGGTTCCTCGACATATTGGTCCAGGAAACCATCCCGTAAATACTCCAGGAATTCCTCCTCCACAGTATTTACTAATTTGGTTGGCCCAATCTATATGTAGATTAAAATCACCCATGATGACTGCTGTGCCCTTATTGCACGCTTCTTTAATTTCCCTTTTAATGCCATCCCCAACCTCCGCCTTACTGTTGGGAGGTCTATATACCACTCCCACTAATGTTTTTTTCCCCTTAGTATTTCTCAATTCTACCCATACAGATTCCACATCATCAGAGCTAATATCCTTCATTACAATTGTATTAATCCCTTCTTTAAACAGTAATGCTACCCCACCTCCCTTTCCTTTTTGCCTATCTTTCCTGAATATCGAATACCCCTGGATGTTGAGTACCTAAGATCACCAAGGTAACAGGCCTCAATGACTATCGTCCTGTGGCTCTAACATCCATAGCCATGAAGTGCCTGGAAAAGCTGGTCATGATACACATAAGCAGCATCATATCCGATTCCTTGGACCCGTTCCAGTTCGCATATAGGGCGAACAGGTCTGTAGACGATGCCATCTCCCTAACACTACACACTGCCCTGGAACACCTAGACACGAGGGACACTTACGTCAGACTGTTGTTCATTGATTACAGTTCTGCATTTAATACTATTATTCCCTCCAAGCTGGTCCTGAAACTGAGGGACCTAGGCCTGGGCACCCCCATCTGCAATTGGATTCTGTATTTCCTGACTGGTAGGCCTCAAGTGGTGAAAATAGGGAACAACACCTCATCCACTCTGGTCCTCAACACCGGAGCGCCACAAGGCTGCTGCCTCAGTCCTTGGCTGTACTCTCTGTTTACACATGACTGTACAGCCATACACAGCAATAACCGGATTATCAAGTTTGCCAACAACACCACAGTAATTGGCCTGATAAGCAACGATGACGAGACGGAGTACAGAGGTGAGATAGTCCAGCTGATGAGATGGTGCAATGACAACAACCTTGCCCTGAACGTTGGCAAGACTAAGGAGCTCATCGTGGACTTCAGAAGCCACCGAGGGAACCATCGCCCCATCAGCATAGACAGGACACCAGTGGAAGTCGTCAGTTGCTTCCGATTCCTGGGACTGCAGATCTCTGATGACCTGGCCTGGAACCATAATACTGAGGCTATGCTGAAGAAGGCACACCAGCGCCTTTACCCTCTGCGGTGCCTGAGGAAATGCGGCATAAGCACACAGTGGCTTGTGAACTTTTACCGCGGCACCATAGAGAGTGTCTTGACGAGTGGTGTCAATGTGTGGTATGGTAACACCACTGCACAGAACAAGAAAGCCATCCAGAGAGTTGTGAATACGGCAGAAAAGATCATCGGGTGTGCACTCCCGTCCATCGAGGAGATCTTCCAGACCAGGTGCCGGAACAAGGCCCGCTCCATCATCCAGGACCCCAATCACCCTGGGCACAAACTGTTCTCCCTCCTGCGGTCCGGACGTCGGTACTGCAGCATCCGAACCAGGACCAGCAGGTTTAAGAACAATTTCTATCCACAGGCAGTGCGCCTACTGAACTGCTAATCGCACTGCCCCATATATTATAGTGATATGTTTATGTAAATATATATATTATGCTTATATTACCATATATTTATATTACATTACTATTATTTCCAGTGGTAATGAGGCTTTTTTGCACTATTCATCATATCCTGCAACTTGGACTGTTATTGCTATACTTTTTGCTTATTTGCTTATTGTTTTTATTTATACTTTTTATTTTTTTGCTTTTATATTTATATGCTTGTATTGTGGGAGTGAGTGGGGAGTAAGCATTCCATTGTACTAGCTACATATGGCAATAAAATGATCTTGAATCTTGGTACTATGTTAGCTGTTCTCCAGTCCTCTGGCACATCCCCTGTTGCCAGAGAGGTTCTGAAAATTTGTGTTAGAGCCCCTGCAATCTCCTCCTTTGCCTCACATAGCAGCCTGGGATACATCTCGTCCGGGCCTGGGGATTTATCCACTTTTAAGCCTGCTAAAACCGCTAGTACCCCCTCCCTCTCGATGCTAATATGTTCAAGTATATCACAGTCCCCCTGCCCGATTTCTATGTCCACATCGTTAGCAAGCACATCGACAAACAGCAGAGAAATCCTCAAATAAGAGCTGGAAAGAGTACAAGATAAGTATATTCCTTTAAGGCAAAAAGAGCATGCATCAAATAATGGAGTTTTATAGATAAATAGAGATTGATATTGACCTGAAACTTGAAAGGGAGGCATATGATAAAGTTAGGATTGTCTCATTTACTTTAGCAGAAAGGACATGGCTTCTGTGGGCAGCAGCATAGTAAAGTAAATGAAGCTACATCCATGCTTCCATGGAAGACTGAGCAAACTGCTTCCTGGTGAGGAGGAAGGAATAAAAAGGCAATCTCAGACCACTCTCGCCACTGCATCGGTGATGCCTGATATCAGTCAAACCTCCTTTTAAGCACTGACCTGTATGTAGCACAACAGGAGACAAACAGATCAGTAACATTTATGAAGGAGATTTCATCCTTCAAAAAAGTCACCAACTGCAAAGCAAATTGTACGGTATAGGTGCTACACATTTAAAAAAGAAATTGGAGTATTTTTTAAAAATCAGAATCTACTTTGGGATGGGTGAGGGCAGAGTAAAATATATATGAGGAAACACTTACTTTCAAGAATGAACAAACATGTCTACAACATAAAAGAGATCACAACCCAACCAAAACTAAGCATTATGTTTTCAGTGCAAGACAACTCCTTAAATAAATGAACTTTAGGAAAACCACTGAGACAACCTTTAAGAAATTCTGAAAATTAAATCTGCAGCATGCCAAGAAAATATTGCATAGATTTTATTAGCTACCTGACTTTAAAATAAAAACAAAAAGGGCTTACAGATGAAGTCTGAACACTGCAAATCTGCACGCACAAGTTTTGATTCCCTTCTCAAGAAACTGTTGTTGGCAGTATTAGAGCAGAATCACAATTTAAAAATCATGTGCCAGTGGTTCCCCCCGACCCCCCACCCCACCCGCAGTGGCTCAGCAAATGCATGAAGCAGCATGGTGGCGAAACATCCACAGCAGCAGGCTCCTAGATTCTTTTACCGAGTAAGCCAATCTTATCCAGGCATCAGTGGCAGCACAAAGATCGGCCACAGAGCCCTCCAACTAGACATACACTGCTCACTTGGGCAACTTACTGAAGGGCTGCAATAAAATCACGTCCTAGTACAAAGCTATTGCTGTCAAGCTCGGAGGAGTCAACAGTTAAGCTTGGAAGAAGAAATACAAACTGTACACAACTTATCCTCTCCCTAATAATCCTATCTGTACATAAAACATTTATATCCTCTACTCACACTCAGCACCTGACAAAACAATCTAAAGCAGCCTATTTTTTCTAAGTAGTCACCACTTCCTTAGTAATGAACATTAAGTCATTCTGTCTTGCCCAACACTGCAGCAAGTTCAGCTCTCTGAAAATTCTACTCCAATCTAGCGCACATAAATGTCACCAAGTAATATTTGTTGAAATTTATCAATTCATTTACGATAACTCCATTTCACACTGCCATCCTGCCCCACCAGGAAGTTACTTTCACCTCTTTTTAAGTCCCCACACATCAGTCAAACCCCAGCAGAGGTGGAGAAAGGCATTCTAGTCCTAGGTTTCTGCTAATTTAACTCTGTGGCCAAGTAAAAAAAGAGCAAACTTGTATTTTATATAGCGCCTTTCACGGTCTGAGAACGTCCCAAAGTGCTTCACAGCCAATAAAGTATGTAGAAGTATAATCACTACTGTAATGTAGGCGTATTAAATTATTATGGAATCATTTAGCACCGTCTCGGACACGATGCCAGGAATTCATCTTGTGGGAAATCTGCCACCTATTACCTTGCAGTGCCTATCCAAGGAAACCAACCCTGATGCCAAACTTTTAAAAAGCAATCTATCGTTAATTAGCCCATTACAAATTTGTCTCTTATTTTTGCTGAGGTGTTAAGTTGATCAACTACATAAGTTTTGTAGACACATGGTTTGATATGCTTGCAGTTTTTACTCAACCCAAAAGGATGAAAAAGAATTGGTGAAAACTGCAACTTTTAAGTTACTGAAGTGATGCATGAACAGACAAAGGAAACTGCTTTTAAGCTGTTAGAAAAGGATGCTAGTTTTTGTAAAGAATTATGAAGATTTGTTAAAATCTTCAGTGCCAGAGTGCTAAGTTGTCTCTACACTATCCATTCGTGGAAATTCTCTTCCTTTCTCTCTACCCATTCAAAACAGAGAATTTAGGACCATACTATCTGCAAAATTAACCTTCAAAGTCATGAAGGGCTTTGATAGAGTAGATGTAGAGAAAATATCTCTGCTTGTAGGGGAATCCAAAACTAAGGGTCATAAATACAATATAGTCACTAATAAGTCCAATAAACAATTCAGGAGCAGCATCTTTACCCAGATAGTGGTTAGAATGTGGAAACTAAATACTGCATAGAGTAGTTTAGGCAAATAGCATAGATGTAGTTATCTAGCTGCCCCTTAAATGCATGAGGGAGAAAGCAATGGAAGGTTTGCTGGTAGGGTGAGATGAAGTAGGGTGGGAGGGAGTTTGTGTGTAGCATAAACCAGTTGGGCTGAATGGACTATTTCTGTGCTGTACCTTCTATGTAAAATCAGTTTGCAGAAAAATTCATGCCAGAAACTAAGTAAACACCCTAGTACAGACTGCTTTCCCATCTCCTTCAATTTTTTTCTTTTACATTCAAAAAATATAAAAACATAGTCCCACAACGGTTCAGTGCATAAATGCAACATCTGGTGCAACTACTGAATAATGGATCATAAAGATCCCTTGTTTGATCCTTGAAACGTTGGAGGGAGAAAAAGTCATGACCGCTATCCAGTGATCACTGCAGGAAGTGTGCATGTGGGTCATTCAATGGAGTTCATAAGGAAAAGGGAGGTTGGGTTGGGGGGCGGGAAGCAAAGTACAAAATATAAATTGTGTTCAAAGTTAGTAATACTAATTTTTCCCCATTTGTGGCATGTCTGGCAATGCCGAGAGAGACAAGAGTTTCCGATGGTTAACAGTAACCATACACATAAAAGATAGTTTCCAATTGCGAAATGCCCATATCATTCGTGCATACAACAAAACAAAGAACATAATAATCAGGGCTCAACAGAACTACTGCAGCACAAACCAGAAACAACAGTACAGAAATAATGTGTTTTCTACACTGCTATGGATCACAAGCAACATGATTCAAGTTTCCTTTCCAAGCTGAAACAAGTGCTGCACCCAAGGTTTCACATTTTTGACACCTGACTAGCAGACATGTATCAAATGCTGTACTGCTGTGACAGCAGTTTCTTTTTCTATGGAGGATCTCGTGCGCACACACATTGTTGCTTCTTAAGTGTCAGAATAAATTAGTGTCAAAACTTGAGGAAATGTCTAGGTACACAAACTATTTAGAAAATGTCAAATTCAACTAACCTAATCCAACATTAATGACAAAACTTACGAAAATGATGACATGCCCAGGCAATAAAGAAACCAACATTATTATAAAACAGTTTTAACAGATCCATCCAAACAGAGGAGCAGTGTTCCTTTTAACACAAGAAAAACTGCACACTCATTGCTGCATCTGAAAGGAAAATCAATGGACCACAGCTTCACAGATCAGATTCTAGTTCAGCCAAGTTTCCTCCAAGCTCCCTTCACTCTCCCCCTTTTTGAGGGGAAAATTGCTAATGGTGACTTAGCATTTCACATTTACAATACAAGCTTCAACATTAAGACACAGAGAAAGCATTAGTACCCAAGGCTGTTACTACATTTTCAGTCCAAATGCACAACCTTCTCACTAAAATGACTGGGGATTCATGCTCATGTACTGCAGTGTGATCGCTTCCGTAGGAGCTACGCACTGAGAAAATGTCAAAACAAGTAGGATTTTTTTTTAAAGCATTGGAAGATAAAGTTCTATTATGAGTTGAACAAAGTGTTTGCTTGGATGAAGGCTCCAAAGATTATACCACCCGTGAACTACTTGCCAGATAACCCACTGTACATCTTCACACAACAAAGCTGTGAATTCAGGTGCACAGGTCAATAGCTTTGTGACTTCCTACACACCAGTAGAATCTAAAGTTTCCTAGGTATACATCACAGCCCAGCATCAAGTTCTAAAGAATACATGTACACACAAAATTACAAAGCACATGATAATTTATTACATGGCACCAAATTATAAAAATAGACTACGGAGAACTGGAGGTAGGAGAGCAGGCAGCTAGAGCATCGTCTTGATCTTGACAAAAACATTAGTTTGCTGACAGTACTGCACAGTATAACCCAATTATGCCATGTAATTTGACAAGTGCAACCAACTTACAGCTCAGCACTCACAAAAAGAAACATATCTTTATCTACTTGAGCAACAGTCAAGACATCCTGAAGGAAATTGTTTCTGGAAACTCAAAGCACATTTAATCAAATCTTGAGATTTCTCACCATCTATTCTCTTAATAAAACGTACAAGTTGCAATTTTCAAATCTAATCCCAGCTACTGGAAAATCTGGACTATAAATCACAACTGCATAAAATTTATCCACCCCATTTTTGGGGATGCACAGAGGCATAAAAGTACAACATTGGCATGAAATGTTATGGGGCCCAATTCAAAATTAAATGGTCAACATAATCCTCGACAATTAAGTTATATGGATCAGTTATTGAAGTGCCTAACAGATACAGCTCTTACATTAAACAAATCAAGACTTATCTGTTTCACAATTTGTAAAATAAATTGGAAGTAGATGTGTAAATAAGAAGTTGCTATTTTCAAATTCTATAGCCTGTTGCCAGGGGCCAGCAAAGCTTTAAAACAGTTTACAATTGAAGTTAACAGGGGAAGCAAGATTGAAACTGGACTGGATGGAAAGAAAGAATGGAAATTGCAGTCAAGGGATCGGAAAGCATGGATAAAAAAAAAACCAGAAGTAAGCCTGAGGTAGAAGAATCATCAGTTTCATAGGGGCCTGTATGAATAAAGCTTCAGAGGGCTGGAGCTCATATTTCATCCCAATTTGAAATTCATTAATCCATTTGACATTTGTTTGAAATCTACACCAAAAAATTTGCTACTGCACTGTGAAAAGTTCTACAGGATCCACTCACAGCCTGGGTGTTAAGTACAGCATCCATGAATTTTTCATAATGTTCCCAGAGTTATATTTCCACTTTTTAGTGTCACGCCAAGACACATAATTCATTAGCAAGAATCTGCATCAAGGATTTCCCAATCTCCAGCCTAATAATGCTCTGCAATTTACCCATTTTGTTTTAAAAGGAACAGCTGGAGGTGAGCCATTCATTTTTTGCTTATCCGAGTTCAGTACAGGGAACTAGACCAGTTCCATTTTTCACATCCGTGTCAGCAGCATGTACTGCCAGGTCAGAGATACCAGATCCAGATGCAGACTGAAGCTCTATCTCAACAGGTCTTAAACCTCACTGCACCACTGCATATTTCTCTACTTCCTATGCAGTAACCTTCATAGCTTCTGTGCAAAATTGCTGATTTGCACCAAATTCCAGGCTGTGTAGCACTATGGACCCACAGCAACTGATATCTGAGGCAAATCAGACAAAAAACACTCTGTATAGGACACCTAGAGTTGGTAGAGAGACAATTTTCATTCCAGTCAGGACTGGATCTGAACTCTCAAGTCCCAGAGGTGAATACTCAGTAAGCAAACCCAGTACAACACTAAGGGGTAAAAATTGGGTAGTGCCCCCTACCTTCGCCGGGGCGCTAAATTTAGCACCCCACGGCCAATTTTCCCAGGTAGCACCCCGAGGGAGGAGGCAAACGAGCCCGACACTGCAGCTGGCACCCTGCAGGGGTGGGGGTTGGGGGGGACTTCATGGGGGCTGGGGACAGGTGCTGGCAGGTGGCCAGCAACAAAAATGGCCCCCAGCCACTTTCCCTTTAACTAATGCTGCCGTGCCTAGGTGCTAACGGGAGGCGCAAATCAACCGAATTTAGCCCCCAAGTCTCTCGAGATACAACAACAATTTATATAGCGCTTTTAACGTAGTAAATAGTCCCAAGGTGCTTCACAGGAGTACGAAGACAAGAAAATCGACAGCGAGCCAAAAAAAAATTAGGGCAGATGAAGATGTAGGTTTTAAGGATGTCCTAAAGGAGGAAAGAGGTAGAGAGGTGAAGAGGTTTAGGGAGGCAGTTCCAGAGCTTAAGGCCTAAGCAACAGAAGGCCACCGATGGTTGAACGATTATAATCAGGGATGCTCAAGAGGGCAGAATTTGAGGAGCACAGATATCTTGGAGGGGGTTGTGGGGCTGAAGGAGATTACAGAGATAGGGAAGGGCCAGGCCGTGGAGGGATTTGAAAACAAGGATGAGAATTTTGAAATCAAGGTGTTGCTTAACCGGGAGCCACTGTAGGTCAGCGAGCACAGGGGTCATGGGTGAACGGGACTTGGTGCGAGTTAGGACACGGGCAGCCTCAAGTTTACGTAGGGTAGAATATGAGAGGCCAGCCAGGAGTGCGTTGGAATAGTCAAGTCAACATGGATGAGGGTTTCAGCAGCAGATGAGTTGAGGCAGGGGCAGAAACGGGTGATGTTACGGAGGTGGAAATAGGCGGTCTTAGTTATGCCATGGATGTGGTTGGAAGCTCATTTCAGGGTCATAAATGACACCAAGGTTGTGAACAGTCTGGTTCAGCCTCAGATAGATGCTAGGGAGAGAGATGGAGTCAGTGGCTAGGGAACGGAGCTTGTGGCGGGGCCCGAAGACAATAGCTTTGGTCTTCCCAATATTTAATTGGAGAAAATTTCTACTCATCCACTGCTGGATGTCGGACAAGCAGTGCATCAATTTAGAGACCGTGGAGGGGTTGGGAGAAGTGGTGCTGAGGTAGAGCTGGGTGTTGTCAGCATACATTTGGAAACTGACGCCGTGTTTTCAGATGTGGTCACCAAGGGGCAACATATAGATGAGAAATAGGAGGGGCCAAGGATAGATCCTTGGGGGACACCAGAGATAATGAGGTGGGAGTGGGAAGAGAAACCATTGCAGGTCATTTTCTGTCTACGATTAGATAGATAAGAATGGAACCAGGTGAGTGCAGTCCCACCCAGCTGGACGATGGTGGAGAGGCGTTAGAGGAGGATGGAGTGGTCAACCGTGTCAAAGGCTGCAGTCAGGTCGAGAAGGAGGAGGGGGGAAGAGTTCACCTTTGTCAGTCACAAAAGATGTCATTTGTGACTTTGACGAGAGCCGTTTCAGTACTGTGCACTGTTGACAACATAGAAGATGGCTCCGCCATTGGAATGTTGCCTGACGAGGCAGGTCAGCTGAGTACTGGCAAAACTCATCAATTGGGGCCAACAGAATTCAAACACCAGCCAAGGAGATTTTCAAACTCAGATCTTCTAAATAGGGAGTCAAATGCAGTGGGAAATGTTACTATTTTTTCTTGGAATTTGCCACAGGTACAGCAAATCAGTTTTCAAACTTGTCCTTATTGCCAGGAGTTAGTGTCAGCCTTGTGCATTCACTTTGTAGGAAAACAAGGAACAGACATAAACTACATGTAAAAAGCACAGGGGTGGAATTTCTGCTTTGGGCCCAATCGGCAATCTGGGTGCAAATTGCACTATTTTCTGAAGTGAAGTTATGGTTCAAGTTTCCGCCCAACTCATTTGCATAATCACAAAAGTAAAATCTTCCATGAACCAGTGCAATAGAATGTAACTGTTTAATTTTTTTCCTTGCATTAAAAAGCTCATTCATGTATTTAAAAGTGGTAACCTGGTGCAGTTTTATTAATACAGCTGAAAATCTGTTGATCACAAAAAATAAGCATTTTAATATGAATGTCCAGTCCACCACCTGTGAGTAACCTGATTTTAAACGATTGAAAATTACTTAAAAAAAATATACTGAACCATTTAATAGCTTCACTGGTGTTTTTAGTAAATGGAATATTTAATATTTAAAAACTTTTCAAACATGCCTACTAGTGCCTTTGCACCTGAAAGAAATCAATTTGAAGAGCCTCATCGAATGGTTGCACACAGCAGAATCTCGCCATGCTCATTATTTCGATCTGGGGTCATGGCCACTTTTGGGGGTGGAACCAACTTCTAGCGCGATATTTTTTAAACCAGCGTTAAAGATCGCGGAAACTCGATTTACACTTGACGTAACTTACGCTTAAAATTCCCCATCTTTTACACTGGTTTGGCCAATTTCAGGCGAAACTCTCGGCCATGGTCTCCAACTCCTTACACAGAACAAATATGCCACGCTTCATACAATTATAGATAAGATAACTGCGAAACAGATTAATCAATTTTCCCAGCAGGCACTGAAAGGAAATTGCTTGAAAACAAATTTAATGTTGGCCTGGGTAACTGCTGATGTCAAGCCCTGAATTACAGCTACTGGAGCTTGAAGCCATTTTGAGGAGGGGTCAATTTTACTCATTAGTTTTATTGTGTGTATTTATATACAACAGAAAATCAAGGCAATTAAAACCCAGCACCATGGCTCAGTAAATGGTTGCCGTGCACCAGCAACTGCCCACTTAGTAACTCCTGATCTCAGCAAGGCGGTCAAGGGGAGGCATGGTACTTTTTTAAAAAATGTGTTCACTGATGTGGGCGTTGCTGCCAAGGCTCCTTTACATAAAGGGGAAAAAAATAGCTGGTCTGCAAGCCACTGGAGCATGTGATTACTGAATGAGAGAGGGGTGAGACGGAGAACACTAATCAGTTGTCCATCCTCCAGTCTAAGAATAAAGGCTTTCTATTTTGAATAGGGGAAGGAAAAAAACAAACTAAAAAGATAAAAATTCTACAATTAAAGACATCGATGATCCTAAATTGGCATCAGTAATAACAAAATTCAGCAAAATAATGTATATTCACAAAAAGGTAAAGCACAGCACTTTTGTAATTCAACTTTCAATAAACTTGAAACACTAGTTAAAATTTGTGGTTATTATTTATGAGACCCGATGGTTATTACCACTTGCCCAAGGCAGTGTGAATTAACTTTCCAATAACTACCGGTGCTCATTTGCCTAAATAGGCAAGTTGATATGAAATCGAATCAGACATCCTGTAGAATATCATCTGGTCATACTGGGTGCAGCATATATTTCCCATATAAAATACTAGCTGGAGTGCCCGGCGGTGCCGAGGCTTTTTCGAGGGCATGTTGTTGTTGGAAGAGAGCGAGCGACTGGGGGGGGGGGGGGGGAAGAGAGCGAGCGACTGGGGGGGGAAGAGAGCGAGCGACTGGGGGGGGGAAGAGAGCGAGCGACTGGGGGGGGAAGAGAGCGAGCGACTGGGGGGGGAAGAGAGCGAGCGACTGGGGGGGGGAAGAGAGCGAGCGACTGGGGGGGGAAGAGAGCGAGCGACTGGGGGGGGAAGAGAGCGAGCGACTGGGGGGGGAAGAGAGCGAGCGACTGGGGGGGGAAGAGAGCGAGCGACTGGGGGGGGAAGAGAGCGAGCGACTGGGGGGGGAAGAGAGCGAGCGACTGGGGGGGAAGAGAGCGAGCGACTGGGGGGGGAAGAGAGCGAGCGACTGGGGGGGAAGAGAGCGAGCGACTGGGGGGGAAGAGAGCGAGCGACTGGGGGGGAAGAGAGCGAGCGACTGGGGGGGGAAGAGAGCGAGCGACTGGGGGGGAAGAGAGCGAGCGACTGGGGGGGAAGAGAGCGAGCGACTGGGGGGGAAGAGAGCGAGCGACTGGGGGGGAAGAGAGCGAGCGACTGGGGGGGAAGAGAGCGAGCGACTGGGGGGGAAGAGAGCGAGCGACTGGGGGGGAAGAGAGCGAGCGACTGGGGGGAAGAGAGCGAGCGACTGGGGGGGAAGAGAGCGAGCGACTGGGGGGGAAGAGAGCGAGCGACTGGGGGGGAAGAGAGCGAGCGACTGGGGGGGAAGAGAG
>NC_140998.1:166083916-166161500 GCF_052327205.1 Somniosus microcephalus
AAGAGAGAGATGCTCGTGAATCACTTAATTGGACGACTATCTGTGGCTGCTTTTAAAGAGGTGTAAAATCCAGATATGCATAGTTAAGAAGCAAGGAGTTCATGGGGATGCAATGCAATGTAACAACATTTTGATGCTCCCTAACACTGCACTGCAGTGGAAGAGGAACGATTTACAGCCATAGTTGCCCATTTAGCAAGTTCCAATTTCTGCATTGCTCAGAGGTGGACAGGAAACTGTGAAATTCTTACCCACACTTAGCTAGACAGCTGGATGCCCAGGCTGCTGCCCTGGCCCTGCACCAAGAACGTCCGTGTGAACTGCTTCGAGAGCTGATTATGAACCATGTTAGCCTGGGTACTGTCCCCGGTTGCTGCATAGATTATGCTGTAGCTCTACTAATCAACATGGCTTATAGAAAATTTGAACTATCGAGCATAGGACAATATAGATTACAAGATATCTTGAGAATACATCACCATTTTTTATCCGTTACCCAGTTAATTTTTTTTCCTTTACAGTAATAGAATCCTACACAGAGTATTTTCTGTACCTGGGTCTATGTGAAAAAGACGACTGGAAAGAGTCCATTTCAAGATACACAAGGATCTAGGATCCTTATGGAAACTCCAAAGGCTGTCTTGTGGTGCTAATTACACCCTACTTTGGTAGCAGACCAACACAGGAATCATGGGATACTTAAGCTAAGGGTCCAGTCCCTCCACCAAGTCTATTATACAGAGCGACTGCTTGTGTTTTAGGTCCCCTGGTACATGAGCTGTCAAACAAGACAAAGCAGAAGTTATAAAGCAGATTTACGCAGGTTAAAACATAAAATAAATTTATTTCCACTTAAATGTACAGAAGCAAATATATTAAGCAAGTCACAACATTCCATCTCAAATGCACTGAAAACTCATTTCAGGCTTTGTTAATGGGAAAACCCATTTTAAAAGGGTCAACATTTACCTGCAGTACGTGTTATACCTTTCGGCAGCACTGTGCTTGGTAATGCTGATTAAATGCCTTTCACATACCATTACGTACAAAGGTCACCAATGGTACGGTGTTTTGGCACTCAGAGTTAATATCCCATCCCAGTGCGAACACACTGGGTCTGAGGTTATACCAAATCATGAGTTGTTTTTAAATTTCTTCTTTTAAGATAAATCTAATAAAAGAGTTGCATTTATATAGCGCCTTTCACGACCACCCGACGTCCCAAACCGCTTTACAGAAGTAGATTGTTTCTGAACCAGAACCATTGCCCTTAATCTGGGCCTGGGAGTGCCACAAATTATTCACCTCCTCCAAGCAGTTCTAGGAGTAACCTAATTCAACTACCTATCACCCTTCCCACTCTCCCCAAGGGATTGCCTGTCAGCCATCACCAAGTGTTCCCCTTTTGAGCTCCCCACTCACAAGCCATAGCTTCCGGCAGGTCCCATTTGCAACCTGCTCTTGATACTTCCTCCCCACCGGCTACCACCTGCCTCATCCCAGTCCCATTTGCTTTTGGTGCTCATCCTGACCTCATTCAGTCTTCTTGTGTTCCGCTATCGCTCAGTGCTTCTCCCTCATGTGCCTCAGCCCATCTGGTCTACCAACTCCCCTGCCTCAGCCCCAGCTTATCCTGTCCTGTGCTGACTTCCAACCGGTTGTGCTGCCTCAGCCTACCCCAATTACAGTGCCCAAGGCTGTCCCCACCCTCTTGTTCTTAGCTCCTTTCCAGAACTAACAAGGGAAAGTTAGTACTGGAAGCGGCAATTTATTTTTGAACATACAAATGGATGACTCTCACTAGCCATTCTCCAACAATCACAATGTAATTTTCTTAGAATATAACAATATCTTGCCTTACAGTTTCACAGCAGAGGTGAGCTAAACCCTCCAAATCTGAACAGTGTCCAGAATCCAGTCAGAACCAAGGAAACACAAAAGCCCAGGTTTTTTTTTACTCCCCCTTAATTCCTCTGCAAAAAGAAAATTAATTGACACAGAAACCTTAGCATCCTACAGCAATAAAATGGGTAACCAGATTTTGCAGAGTCAGACCCACCATGTAGAGCATCTCAACAAATCAGCCAGTCACCTTAACAACTGACAACAGCTAGAAATCCCATTTTACGTCACAACAAAGATACTTACAAAAAATTTCAAACACATTAGATGGCTCATAATTGAAGGAACCACATACTGCTAACCAAGACAGCTGAACTAAATGTACTGCTCACAAATTAACATTAAAGTATTAAAATTAAGCTTTTTGCTCTAATTTTACACAGGTACCAAAAGCTAAATAACCTTCTTTGAAACAAGACTTTATTCCTTCTTCACAAAATGCTTCATCTTTCTGACACATCTTAAAATAAAATCCAAATTAGTGACGTGGCTCCCTTTCAAATTTGTCATTCAATCTTGAGTAACTGCTAGAAGCAATTTGACTAAAAGTTCACATACTGCCAACACATGCTAGTACTACAGTTGGTATTTTTCACAAGTCAAAATGACTGCTCACTGGTAACAACAGTTTTGGAGTAAACCCTGCAACTTTAACACACTCCATTCAAAGCATCGATTATAATAGAGCTCTACCCTGAACAAAACAGCAAAATGCGTCACATCCTTCTTGAACAATTTAGTTCCTCTTTCTTATCCCTGTCTTCAGCAAATCTTTAATTATTTTTTATAGGAAGGACTTTCTTGCTAACTTAAATGCAATAGGCATGGGTAGCTTCACATGATTAATAAGTCAACCAGATTCACAAAAATACATACAAGCAAGATAGTTTCACTGACCCAAGGAACAAATGTTATTTTACTGGTAATGACTTAACCGATCATATTACTAGTCTGAGGTTGACAACATAACAAGTGTCTTGTGGTGGGGGCCAGAGAACGACAAAAGTGATACGGCCACTTACTTATATCTCCGCAACAGTGCCGAGCTCTGCCCCACCTCAATCCCCGCCTTCTCACCACTGCTGAAACCTTTACCCACACTGTTACCACCAGGCTCGATTGCTCCAGTGCCCCTTGCTTGCCATCACCCACTCTCCATAAACTACAAATATTTGAAGTGTTCTGGATTTTTCCTTCACTTATGTTCTTGACGGACACTTTTTTTCCTCCTGCCCCTACTTTGTAATTACACAATTTATCTACTAACACCAAGGCTTTAAAAAAAATAACACACATGGAAATAAGAATGATAAACTGGTTACATATTTGAATTCTTATTCTAGATATATTACTTGGGTTCAGTGTCACTGGCCACTCCTGTTGGCAGATTTCCCGTCCCCTGCAAACCAGTGAGTCGTTTATCTGCCCAATAGCTAGGTAAATGTAATGGGTCTCCGGGATTGAACAAAGAACCCTTGTCACTGTTTACTGGAATTTATCACATACCACCAAGAAAATTATACAATCTATCAGACGAGCTTAGACTGCAAACTAAAATGTATTTAACATTAAACAGGTAAGTTAACAGTCAAAATAACAAGGTACTTCTACATTACCTTTCAACGTAACATTGGAATATAGGAACAGGAATAGCCCCTCGCCATTCAATGAGAACATGGCTGATCTGCGACCTAACTCCATATACACGCCTTTGGCCCATATCCCTTAATATCGTTGGATAACAAAAATCTATCAATCTCAGATTTGAAATTAACAATTGATCTAGCATCAATTGCCGTTTGCAGAACAGTTTTCCAAACTTCCACCACCCTTTGTGAAGTGGTGTTTTTTTAAAGGGCCTCTAGGTAATTTTTCCTGCTTTTTATGATTTTTGACTGCTGTGGCTGAGAAACCCAACAATTTTGCTTAGGGCTCCCAACTTGATTAACATCAGATGAGAATCTGAGCTGAATGGGAATCAAATCTGCATCCATCCAAACTCTGTTACTGGTAGCACACAAACAGTACATTTACCTTGAACTTTTAATAAATACCATTGATGGAGGCTGGTTCCTTTAATGATATTAATGTCTTCATTGAAGTAGTGCCACATGATATAGGACACCACACAGTACTGTGGTGTATCCTGAATAACCTGCAAGATCCTGATACATTATCCTCAATAGTAAATTGCACAGAACTTCAATCATCTGCATATTATAACTTGGTTATGCTGCTAAAAGCAAACTTTGAGGATAAAAGTAACTCTTCATTGAAGAATCTTGCTTAATATTCAATGGCTCCGATTTCCTTGTTAATGTTATTCAACTTTCACCATCAAAAACAGATTAACTGGTTACCTCTGTGGGAACTTACTGTGAATAAACTGACTGCCATATTTGCCGCCATAACAGAATCAGCATTTTAAATCAATTAATTATATGTGAAGCACTTTCAGGTGTTTGAGAGATATGATAAGGTGTTCTATAAATTCATCTCTCTGTTCTGGCTTCATACTCTAAGGATATGGCTGGAAGATCAAGAAAGTTCACTGCCGAATGTGTGTCAGCTGTGGCTCAGTTGGTAGCACTCTTGCCTCTGAGTCAGAAGGTTGTGGGTTCAAGTTCCAGGCCAGATATTTGAGCACAAAAATCTAGGCTGACACTCCAGTGCAGTACTGTGGTGCCGTCTTTCACATGTGACGTTAAACAGAGGACCCATCTGCTCTCAGGTGGACGTAAAAGATCCCACGGCACTATTTTGAAGAGGAGCAGGGGAGTTATCCCCGGTGTTCTGGCCAATATTTATCCCTCAATCAACATCACTATAAACAGATTATCTGGTCATTATGTTTGTAGGAGCTTGCGGTGCGCAAATTGGCTACCATGCTTCCTACATTACAACAGTGACTACATTTCAAAAAGTACTTCATTTGCTGTAAAGTGCTTTGGGACGTCCAGTGGTTGTGAAAGGCTATATATAAATGCAAGTCTTTTTTTCTTTGTGTGTAGAAGTGTTTCCTAATTTCATTCCTGAAAGGTCTGGCTCTAATTTTTAGACTATGCCCCCTTGTCCTGGAATCCCCAACCAGCCAAAATAGTTTCTCTCTACCATATCTGTTCCCTTTAATGTCATGAAAACTTCAATCAAATCACCCTTTAACCTTCTAAATTCTAGGGAATACAACCCTAGTTTGTGTAATCTCACCCTTGGAGTCCGGGTATCATTCGGGTAAACCTACACTGCACTCCCTCCAAGGCCAATATATCCTTCCTAAGGTGTGGTGTCCAGAACTGCTGACAGTACGCCAGGTGTGCTCTAACCAGGGCTTTGTATAGCTGCAGCACAACTTCTACCCCCTTGTATTCTAGTCCTCTATCAAATCAAATCAAATCAACTTTTGTCATTGTTAGTGCACAAGTGCAGTACAACGAAATGTAGGCCTGCGGCTTCCGAGAGTGTACATTTGGATTAAGACATTTAAACATTCAACATACATTTGGCTTGTAGTATATTAACATAAATATAACCATAATAAAGTGCATTGGCAGATATGCAGGCTTTAGAGTTTATTTGTGGAGTTCAGTAGGATGACAGCCCTGGGAAAGAAGCTGTTCCTAAATCTGGTCGTACGGGTGCGAATGCATCTGTAGCGTCTCCCAGATGGCAGGAGGGCGAACAGACTGTGGCTGGGGTGGGTAGGGTCTTTGATGATGGACCGTGACCTCCGTAGACAGCGTTTCTGGTATATGTGCTCTATGGTCGGTAGCCGGGTGCCGGTAATGCGTTGGGCAGTTTTGACTACCCGCTGCAGGGCTTTCCGGTCATAGTAGCTACAGCTGCCATACCATACTGTGATACAGTTTGTCACGATGCTCTCTATTGTGCAGCGGTAAAAGTTAGAGAGGATCAGGGGTGACAGATTACATCCCTTCAGCCTCCTTAGGAAATATAGGCGCTGCTGGGCCTTCTTCACCAGAGAGGTGGTGTTGAGGGACCAGGAGAGGGCTTCCGTGATGTGGACTCCGAGGAACTTAAAGCTGTCCACCCTTTCCACCACAGCCCCATTGATGTGGATGGGGGTGTGACTTCCGCCTTTGGACTTCCTGAAGTCCACAATGATTTCTTTTGTTTTCTTGGTGTTAAGGGCCAGGTTGTTATCGGCGCACCACTTCACGAGATGCTGGTGAAGGCCAGCATTATCTAAATATAAAGGCCAGCATTTCATTAGCCTTTTTGATTATTTTCTGTACCTGTCCATGACATTTTAATGATCTATGTACCTGGACCCCCAAGTCTCTTTGGACCTCCACTGTTTTTAGCTTTTCACCATTTAGAAAATGCAGGAAACTCTCGATTTACCGGCACCCAAACAACCGGCAAAATTCAAGAGTAGGTTCAGTTAAGTTTTTCTTCATATTAGTGGCCGTTTCTTGATTCTTGGCTGTGTAATCAGGGTTCCTGCACTTGTTGCTAAGCAACAGGGACGCTTGGTCTGTGGCCGGGCTTCTTGCACCTGTTGCTAAGCAACAGGGAAGCCTGGATTTGTTGCTGTGTACGGAGCTCTCGTACCTTTTAACTATAACTCTCTGTAATCCGGACTTTTTGATAAACCGGCACCACGCCGGTCCAGTCAGTGCCGGATAAAAAAAAGTTTCCTGTACCGTTTTATTATTTTTAAGCCCAAAGTGGATGACCTCACATTTGCCACATTTTTGCCTATTCATTTAATCTACCAATATCCCTTTGTAATTTTGTCCTTTCATCTACACTGCCTACCATGCCGCCTATCTGTGTCATCGGCAAATTTGGATATGTGGCTTTCTATGCCATCATCTAGGTCGTTAATAAATACAGTGAATAGTTGAGGCCACAAACACAGATCCCTGCGGGACACCACTAGTCACACCTGCCAATTAGAGTACCTACCCATTATTCCTACTCTTCATAATAATAATAATTCAACTTTGCACAAGTACACGAACAACGAAATGTGATCTTGCAAGCTCCCATGAGTCTAGTACAAATAACATTAACATTAAACGTAAATAGCACCGTCCTGGGAGAAGCAAAGCCGCTGCGTCGGTGCGCGCCGCCATTCCATTTCCACCATTCCTCCTGTCCGACAATCTTCAGCCCAACGCCCGGGCCTGCTCACCAGCCGCCCCTCCCGGGACTCCTTCCGTGACCTTCTCACCAACCGCCCCTCCTCGGGGCTCCTTCCGTGACCTTCTGCATCTGGTCTTCCCTGGTGGTCACCCCTCCAGGTACTAACCAGGCCTGGCTCTGCTTAGCTTCCAAGCCTTGCCAGTGACCCTGTCCCTAGTCTCAGGAACAGGGCTTCATCTCCTGGCGCTCAGCTAATTTCCTAACCAGGTCAATAATTTGCCTTCAATTCCATGGGCTTCAACCTTAGTCAACAGTCTCTTATGAGGAACTTAATCAAATGCCTTCTGGAAGTCCATCCAAGTAACATCTATAGACTTTCCCCTAATCACCTCTTCAAAAAATTCAATCAGATTTGTCAAGCATGACCTACCTTTCACAAATCCATTGATCCTTGAAACACAGTAACATACTTCTTTAGTGATGAAATACTAGAAAGAACTTGCATTTATGCAACACATTTCACGACCTCAGGGCGTCCCAAAGTGCTTTGCAGCCAATGAAGTACTTTTGAAGTGTAGTCACTGTTGCGATGTAGGAAACATAGCAAAAATTTGCACAAGTGAGCTGAATGACCAGATAGCATGTTTTCTGTATGTTGATTGAGGGTTAAATATTGGCCTGGACACCAGGGAGAACTCCCCTGCTCCTCTACAAAACAATGCCATGGGATCTTTCACGTCCACCCGAGAGCAGACGTTTAACATCTCATGCAAAAGACGGCACCTCCGGCAGTGCAGCACTGAACTCACAATCTACAACTGACAAATACTACCAAACAACAGTAACAATTTGTATTTAAAGCACCGTTAAGATAATAAAACGTTCCAAGGCGCTTCACAGGAGCCTATACAGACAAATATTGCCACTGAGCCAAAGGAGGAGACATTAGGGCAGGTGACCAAAAGCTTGGTCCAAGAGGAAGGTTTTAAGGAGCATCTTAAAGGAGAAAGGGGGAGAGGGTTAGAGGGAATTCCAGAGCTTAAAACCAGATCTAGCTCAGTCTCTGCTAGCTTAAACTATCTGACTGACTACCTGCTGACAGTCAGCCATAATATACATCATGCTCAATCCTTAGCAGATATATTGGAACAGAGCCCAATAAATCACTCATAACTATATTAGACTGAGTGACATTCAGCAGATTTAAATACAGGCAATGTTTGTGGACCAGGCCTGAACCTACTGTGTCAGCAGATTTGAATTGTATAGATTGGCCATTTAAACACATTGGTAGTCATTTTCAGTTTGGGCTCGGGTGGAAATTAGTAATTGTGGATCGGCCGCCTGTTATGCACCCCACCCAATTTATTTGTAAAGGAAAGCTGGGCATGATGTACACCAGGCAGCCGATATACAACCATCAATTTACCACCTGTGCCTGAACTGAAAATAGCCCCCAATATTATAATGAAGCCACTAGTTTGATGGGACCCCATCCAATTATTGACATCCGCCAGCCTGACTGTAGCTGTCAAATAGACCGAACTGAAATAGAATGACAAAGACAACAATGTGGCAGAACCACTGAATGACTCTGGCTAACTGTATATAATTCTCTTTAACGATGTTCTAACACCAGCCGAAACCTGTACCATTGTGTCAGGCATTACAGCCTTTTGTATATAGAGTTTGCATGTACGGGGCGTGGGCCCTTTAAGAGCGCGGGAAAACACGGGCAAACGCGATGACGTCACGTCGCAAACCACGGGACTGCCCAGGCAGTCCTCGTGGCATCTCCGTTGAATAAAGACCTGTTTGATTGTTCTCGTGTCGATCTCCGTTCACAAAAGAAGAGCACAGCATGGAAGAGAACGCCGTTTCCCTAAAGCTACCGCAGTTCTGGGAGCAGCAAGCGCCCTCGTGGTTTATTCAGGTCGAGGCCCAGTTCGCCCTGAGGAACATCGATGCGGATCAGACCAAGTACCTTTATGTGGTCTCCGCACTCGACAGCTCGACCGCCTCTCGGATCGTCAGCCTCCTCGAAAACCCCCCAACGGAGCGCAAGTATGAAACCCTCAAAGCGCGGTTACTGCAAGTTTTCGGGCTCACGAAATCGGAGCGCGCCCGTCGATTACTCGCTATGCCCAGGCTTGGGGACTTCAAGCCTTCAGAGTTGATGAGCCAAATGCTCACACTCCTGGGCTCAGAACAGGAATGTTTCCTATTCCGCGAGATTTTCCTCAGCCAAATGCCTGAACAGGTACAAGCTGCCGTGGCCAGGTCTGAAGTTGAAGACTGCGCAACACTCGCTGCGGAGGCGGACAAAATTTTCGCTGTAACTCGGCAGTACTGCGCCGCCACGAGGCACCCATCCCCCCCAGATGCCGCCCAAGCTCGTCAGCCTGCTGGACTGTGTTTCTACCACGCGCAGTTCGGCGCGAAGGCGAAGCGTTGCCGCCCTCCCTGCAGTTTTCCCCCCAAAAAACTGACACTGCGACCACCGAGGAACGGGTCTAACGGGCACCCCGCGGCCGCGATGGCCATCAGCAGCACGGGAAAATTGCTGTTCATCACCGATACTCTCTCTGGTCGTCGTTTTCTGTGCGACACCGGAGCGCAGTGCAGCATTTTACCCGCATCCGCCCTCGATGTGCAGATGGGGAATCACGGCCCCACCCTTGAAGCGGCCAATGGCAGAGCAATTCGGACCTTCGGCAGACGTCGAGTGGAGGTGTGCCTCGGGGGGCAACGTTTTCACTGGGATTGTGTTACGGCCAAATTTCCCAGCTCCTCCTCGGTGCGGATTTCCTGTGTGCCAACAGCCTCCTGGTCGACATCAGGCACCGGCGGCTGATCAACGCAGCAACTTTTAATTCTCTTTCGTGTTACCGCAGTAACACTACATCACGCACCGTCTCCTGTGCGTTCCCAACTCCTGATGAGTTCGCTCACCTGCTCGGCGAATTCCCCGACCTGACAAGACCCACGTTCTCCTCCAAAGCCACGAAACATGGCGTGGAACACCACATCACCACCAACGGCCCCGGCGCCTGGAACCTGGCGGTCGCAAAGGCGGAGTTCACAACCATGGAACGGTTAGGGATTATTCGCCAGTCGAATAGTCCCTGGTCTTCACCCCTCCATATCGTCCCGAAGCCTGGTGGCGGATGGCGGCCATGCGGCGACTATCGACACCTAAACGACGCCACCACTCCCGATCGGTACCCGATCCCCCATATCCAGGATCCTCTGCCCACGTGGCATGGAACACCGTGTTCTCTAAAGTCGACCTCATCCGGGGCTACCACCAGGTCCCAGTTCATCCACAAGACGTCCAGAAGGCCGCAGTCATCACCCCATTCGGCCTCTTCGAGTTTTTACGAATGCCGTTTGGGTTAAAGAGCGCCGCCCAGGCTTTCCAACGCCTGATGGACTCCGTGCTGCGGGACCTCAAGTTCCTCTTCGTCTACCTGGATGACATTCTAATTGCCAGTCCTACTAAGGAAGAACATACCTGTCACCTACGCACCCTTTTTCGACGCCTCAGCCAACACGGCCTGATTATCAACCCGGCCAAGTGTCAGTTTGGCCTGCACCAAATTGACTTCCTGGGGCATCGCATCACCTCAGAGGGAGCGGTTCTTTACCTTCGAAGGTAGAGGCGGCGACATCCTTTCCACGCCCCCAGAACATGAAGGCCCTGCAGGAATTACTAGGCATGGTAAACTTTTACCACCGTTTCGTGCCGAAGGCTGCACTACTCATGCAGCCCCTGTACGAGGCCCTCAAGGGCAAGACTGGCAAGAACCCGGTAGACTGGACGGATGACATGGCCCGAGTGTTCGCCGACACAAAAAGCGCCTTAGCCAATGCGACTATGCTGGCGCACCCGCTGCCAGGAGCCACCATCGCCCTCACCACCAACGTGTCGGACTACACAGTCGGTGCCGTGCAACAGCTGTGGGTGAACGGGACGTGGCAGCCGTTGGCATTCTTCAGCCGTCAACTACGGCAGAACGAGAGCATACAGCACGTTCGACCGGGAGTTGCTTGCCCTTTTTCTGGCCATCCACCATTTTCAGTTCCTTCTGAAAGGACGTCGTTTCACCGCCTTTGTGGACCATAAGCCGCTGACCCTTGCAATGTCCAAGACCGCCGAACCGTGGTCAGCCCAACAGCAGCGTCAACTGACCTACATATCCGAATTCACCACGGATATACGGCATATGGCCGGTAAGGACAACCTGGTGGCAGACTGCCTCTCCCGCGCGTTCGTCAATACGGTTCATTTGGGCATCGACTACGCCCTCATGGCAGCGGACCAAGCCTCAGACCCGGAAGTCCAAGCTTACAGAACGGCCATCACTGGCCTCCAGTTGGCCGACGTCAAGTTCCATTCGGCAGGTACCACGCTGTTGTGTGACGTCTCCGTACAGGATCCTTGCCCTGTCGTGCCGGTCGTCTGGCGCCGCAAAGTGTTCGACGCCATACATGGGTTGTCACACCCTGGAATGAAGGCCTCTCAGAAACTGATGTCAGCGAAATTTGTATGGCATGCATAAAGATGTCCGCGACTGGGCCAACACCTGCGTGGTCTGCCAAAAGGCCAAGGTACAGCGCCACATCAAAGCTCCGTTGGCCACCTTCACAGTTCCGGAGCGACGTTTTGACCATGTCAACGTGGACCTGGTAGGACCACTCCCACCCTCCCATGGTTTTTCACACATCCTGACCATGGTTGACCGCACCACCAGATGGCCAGAGGCGGTCCCCCTGTCATCCACTACTTCGGCGGACGTGGCCAGGGCGTTCATTTCCTCCTGGATCGCCCGTTTCGGAGTGCCCGCAGATATTTCGTCGGACAGGGGACCGCAGTTTTCCTCCGAACTCTGGAATGCAGTGGCCCAAGGACTCGGTGTCAAATTACACCGCACCACAGCCTACCACCCACAGGCAAATGGCCTCTGCGAACGCTTCCACCACTCAATGAAAGCTGCCCTGAGGGCCAGCCTCCAGGACGCTGGATGGGCAGACAAGCTAACGTGGGTCCTGTTGGGCCTTCGCACAGCCCCCAAAGACGACCTTCACTCTTCATCAGCGGAACTCGTGTATGGTCAGCCGCTGCGAGTCCCAGGGGACTTCCTACCAACATCGACGGAGCCCTGGTCCGTGTCTGCCCAGCTTGCTAGTCACCAAGAGGCGGCCAGATGTTTCGCACCGGTGCCCACTTCGCACCACGGGCTGCAGAGGTCACACGTTCCCACGGAGCTTCACAAGGCTGAATATGTTTTTTTTCGCCATGACGCACATAGGGATCCGCTCAAGGCCCCATATACCGGTCCCTTCCGCGTGTTGGAAGCAGGGGACAAAACCTTCACGGTAGATGTCAGTGGTAAACCGGACCACATTTCGGTCGACCGCTTAAAGCCAGCACATTTGGACCTCGATCGCCCCGTCGAGACAGCACAACCGCCGAGACGGGGTCGGCCACCCATCGTCGTTACGGCAGACCAAATGCGACCGCCCGCCGCCCTGCAGCCTCCGCCTCGAGAGTACAGGAGTCGTTCTGACAGGCTCGTCGCTTGACTTTGTCCGTTAAAGCGAATTCTGGGGGGGCGCATGTGGCAGAACCACTGAATGACTCTGGCTAACTGTATATAATTCTCTTTAACGATGTTCTAACACCAGCCTAAACCTGTACCATTGTGGTAGGCATTACAGCGTTTTGTATATAGAGTTTGCATGTACGGGGCGCGGCCCCTTTAAGAGCGCAGGAAAACGCGGGCAAACGCGATGACGTCATGTCGCAAACCACAGGACTGCCCAGACAGTCCTCGTGGCATCTCCGTTGAGTAAAGACCTGTTTGATTGTTCTCGTGTCGATCTCCGTTATTCGTAGGAATTCGTTAATTCCTACAAGAAGCCATTTCAACCACCTCCAGCGTGATCCCACCACCAAACGCATCTTCCCCTCACCTCCCCTTTCAGCATTCCGTAGGGACCGCTCCCTCCGCGACACCCTAGTCCACTCCTCTACCAAACCCAGCACCCCTTCGCCCAGCACCTTCCCGTGCAAGCACAGGAGATGCAACACATGCCCTTATACCTCCCCCCTTCCTACTGTCCAGGGCCCCAAACACCCCTTCCAGGTGAAACAGCGATTTTGTACTTCTTGCAATTTAGTATACTGTATTCGCTGCTCACGATGTGGTCTCCTCTACATTGGGGAGACCAAACGCAGATTGGGTGATCGCTTTGCGGAACACCTCCGTTCAGTCCGTAAGGGGGACCCCGAGCTCCCGGTGGCCTGTCACTTTAATTCACCGCTCCATTCCCACTCAGCCCTCGGCCTCTTGTATTGTTCCACGGAAGCTCAGCATAAGCTCGAGGAACAGCACCTCATCTTTCGATTAGGCACTCTACAGCCCTCTGGACTCAACAGAGTTCAACAATTTCAGATCATAACCTCGGCCCCTATCACACATAAATACATGTTATGCATGTAAAAAAAATATATATATATGTATATTCTTTTTTTATCCACACTTTTTGTTTGGCTTTTTTTCTCCCCTCCCACATGGCAGCTGTCCTTCACTCTGCCAGCGCAATTCACACTTCATCTAGAGCCATCCTTTGTTCCGTAACCTGTCCCATTACCATCTCCTTTTGCCTTGAATATCTCTCAATGTCTCTTAATCTCTCCTGCTTTCTATCCCATCACTGACCTTCCCTTTTGTTCTTTCATCCCTCCCCCTTTTCCCAGCCCCTAAACTTACTTTCCATTTCCTGCTTTTTTCCAGTTCTGACAAAAGGCCTTCAACCTGAAACGTTAACTCTGTTTCTCTCTCCACGGATGCTGCCTGACCTGCTGAGTTTTTCCAGTGTTTTCTGTTATTTCGGATTTCCAGCATCCGCAGTATTTTGCTATTGTGTTGGAAGACGTAAAGAAATGCCTCTAAGGAATAAAACTAGTTAAGGGACCTGCTTTGCACCCACACTAATGTATATTCCTGGACCTTGCAGTAACAGCCATTAACCAGATGTGTGCACTATAGCCAACAATTAACAAACCAACAGATGACCTGACAAAAAAGCATCACTTTTGTCACAATTTTCTTTTCTTTTTTAAAATGGACCAAACAAGGTTACTTCAGATGAAGGAGACCCCTTGAACCATTTAAACCAGAGGCAGGCAAAAAACAGCCCGTGAAAGGATTCTATCTGGCCCGCTGCTTCTGGAAATTACCAGAGAGAAAACAAAAAGTTTTTGCTTCTGCTGCTTTGATTGGTTGCTGCCGGGGCTCTGTGGCCCTCTAGGGGTCGACGAGTTTGGTATGTTCCATCTGCAGTGTCCCTGGTATTGGTTTTGTCTGGATCAGTCTGCCTAGCACCCCTCTGTATCTGAGACGATTCCAGAACCAGGGGTCACAGTCTAAGGATAAGGGGTAAGCCATTTAGGACTGAGATGAGGAGGAATTTCTTCACCCAGAGAGTGGTGAACCTGTGGAATTCTCTACCACAGAAGGCCGTAGAGGCCAATTCATTAAATATATTCAAGAAGGAGTTAGATATATTTCTTAAGGCTAAAGGGATCAAGGGATATGGGGAGAAGGCAGGGACCGGGTACTGAATTTGGATGATCAGCCATGATCTCATTGAATGGCGGAGCAGGCTCGAGGGGCCAAATGGACTACTCCTGCTCCTATCTTCTATGTTTCTATGAAGTCTCCGGTACAAAGACTGTGTATGTGTGCTGGCGAGTCATTTTGCAGCACGTGTTGGGTGAGGTCGCAGCTCGAGGAGTATCCAGCTATGTTTTTTTTTTGATTATCTCTTTGGGGGCCTGCTTTTAAAAATAAATAAATCTGTGTACTTAATGTGCAGGTGGGTTGCGAACCAGGGGGGGAGCCGGAGTCAGCCTGGAATTGCATTGGTGGGGTTTGCAGGGGGTGGGGGGTGGTGCATTTCCCACAGTTGAACGAAGCGGATTGGCTGTCTGATTTTGCATTCGCCGTTGACATAATGGGCCACATGAACAAACTGAATTTAAGACTGCAAGGGAAGGGGCTTTTTGCTCATGATTTGCAGTTCAGTGTGAAGTCATTTATGATGAAGTTACTCCTTTTCTCTAGTCAGATAGAAAACAAGCAGTTCAGCCATTTTCCCACTTTGCAACAGATTGCTGTTTGCGATGAAAAGCACACAACGTCACTACTTGACTTGCACGCTGAATTTTCTCGCCGATTCCAAGATGTTAAAATGATAGAAAATGATCTGTCTTTGGTATCCTCGCCATTCGCATTTGATGCTGACAATGCTCCATGTAAGCTCCAACACAAGTTCATCGATCTGCAGGGTGACTCATTGCTTGCGGTGCAATTCAAATCGGTGCCGCTTCCTGGGTTTTACGCCTCTGTCAATGAGCAAAGCTTTCCAAAGATCAAGGCTCATGCCCAGAAGATACTTGTGCTGTTTGGATCAACATACACATGCGAGCAGATATTTTCTGGGGTGAAATTCAATAAATCAAGACATTGCTCATCAATGAGCAATGACCACCTTGCAGCAGTCCCACTCCAGGGACTTGAGCATATAAACCTAGGCTGACATCAGTGCAGTACTGAGGGAGTGCTGCACTATCAGACGTGCCAGCTTTCGGATGAGACGTTAAACCAAGGCCCCCGTCTGCCCTCTCAGGTGGACGTAAAAGATCCCATGGCACTATTTCAAAGAGGAGCAGGGGAGTTATCCCCAGTGTCCTGGCCAATATTTATCCCTCAATCAACATCATAAAAACAGATTATCTGGTCATCACGTTGCTGTTTGTGGGAGCTTGCTGTGTGCAAATTGGCTGCTGCGTTTATAACAGTGACTCCACTTCAAAAGTACTTCATTGGTTGTAAAACGCTTTGCGACGTCCGGTGGTCGTGAAAGGCGCTATATAAATGCGAGTCTTTCTTTCTATTGCAACCACGGAGATGATGCCTGGCTTCAGTTCTCTGGCTAGTGCACATCAGAGGCTTCATTCTTCCCATTGAGTGCGTCTTTGTTTTTTTTCAATCCAATTTTTAATATACAAGTCTAAGACTATATTTTGACCTGTTATGCAATCGCTTCTGTACACTACTTAAAAATCAGGACAAAAATTATTTTTCTAATAAAATTACATTATACTAGATGTTTGTATGATTTGTTTCTGATCTATAATTGTTAGTATAACTTTTTTTAAACAAAATTTTTACAGCAGTTGTCGAGTAACCAGTTTTAATTATGGCATATCATCATCAATGGGCAAGCTAAGTTTTGGGTAAACCGGTGCATCATGTTCGTTAGCATGATAAGAAGTGTTATGAACAGAGCTTTCCAACAGGCTCATCGTCCTTGGCCTCTTGTATTGTTCCACGGAAGCTCAACGTAAACTCGAGGAACAGCACCTCATCTTCCGATTAGGCAGTCTGCAGCCTTCCGGACTCAATATCGAGTTCAACAATTTCAGATCATAAGCTCGGCCCCCTATTTCATTTTCTCTTGTAATTGTTCCACTCCTTTTCCGCCCCCCCCCCCTTTCCTTTTGTTTCTCTCTCACACCTGGCAGCTATCTTTTGCCCTGCCAGTACACTTTACACCTAATCCCAGCCTATTACCATCTCGTCTAGCTTCTAATCTCTTTTACTTCTTTTGTTTCTTTTATTCTTTTGTCCGATCGCAGCCCTGCCTTCGATCTAGTTCCTTTTCTTTCCAGTTTTGAAGAAGGGTCCAACCCGAAACGTCAACTCAAATTTCTCTCCACGGATGTTGCCTGACCTGCTGAGTTTTTCCAGCATTTTCTGTTGTTATCCCAGAAGATGCTTGTGCTGTTTGGATCAACATACACGTGAGCAGATATTTTCTGTGATGAAGTTCAATAAATCAAGACATTGCTCATCAATGAGGGACAGTCAGCATGGATTTGTTAAGGGAACGTCATGTCTGACTAACTTGATTGAATTTTGAGAGGAGGTAACAAGGAGGTCGATGAGGGTAGTGCGTTTGATGTAGTCTACATGGATTTTAGCAAGGCTTTTGATAAGGTCCTGCATGGCAGACTGGTCACGAAAGTAAAAGCCCATGGCATCCAAGGCAAAGTGGCAAGTTGAATCCAAAATTGGCTCAGTGGCAGGAAACAAAGGGTAATGGTCGACGGGTGTCTTTGTGACTGGAAGGCTGTTTCCAGTGGGGTTCCACAGGGCTCAGTACTGGGTCCTTTGCTTTTTGTGGTATATATCAATGATTTGGACTTGAATGTAGGAAGTATGATTAAGAAGTTTGCAGATGATACAAAAATTGGCCGTGTGGTTGATAATGAAGAAACAACTGCAGACTGCAGGAAGATATCAATGGATTGGTCAGGTGGGCAGAACAGTGGCAAATGGAATTCAATCTGGAGAAGTGTGAGGTATTGCATTTGGGGAGGGCCAACAAGGCAAGGGAATGAATACACTATAAATGATAGGACACTGAAGTGTAGATGATCAGAGGGACCTTGGCGTGCATGTCCACAGATCCCTGAAGGTAGCAGGACAGGTAGATAAGGTGGTTAAAAAGACATACAGGATACTTGCCTTTATTAGCCAAGGCATAGAATATAAGAGCAGGGAGGTTATGCTTGAACTGTATAAAACACTAGTTAGGCCAAAGCTAGAATACTGCGTGTAGTTCTGGTCACCACATTACAGGAAGGATGTGATTACACTAGAGGGGGTGCAGAGGAGATTTACGAGGATATTGCCTGGGCTGGGCAATTTTAGCTATGAGGAAAGATTGGATAGGCTGGTGTTGTTTTCTTTGGAACAGAGGAGGCTGATTGAGGTGTATAAAATTATGAGGGGCCTAGATAGAGTGGACAGGAAGGACATTTTCCTTAGCAGAAGGGTCAATAACCAGGGGGCATAGATTTAAAGTAATTGGCCGGAGGTTTAAAGGGGATTTGAGAAGAAATGTTTTCACCCAGAGGGTGCTGGGGGTTTGGAACTCACTACCTGAAAGGGTGGTAGAGGCAGAGACCCTCAGCACATTTAAAAAGTACTTGGATATGTACTTGAAGTGCCGTAACCTACAAGGCTACGGACCAAGTGCTGGAAAGTAGGATTAGGCTGGATAGCTCTGTCGGCCGGCACGGACAAGATGGGCCGAATGGCTTCCTTCCGTGCTGTAAATTAAAAATAACCATAGCATCATAGAAATTAAGTGTGGAAACAACACAAAGGGTTCTTGAGGCAATAAATGCCATAACAGGGTTTAATGGTAGCTGTTAACTTTGTGTGTGTGCAGCAATGTTCCCATTAAGCCACGCGGCCACCTGAAAGTCCTGCACAGGCCGCTCACACTGTGCAGCCCTCAACAGCTCACCAAAACGTGTTAGGTGGCCCTCCAGCCCAAATAGCTGCCCACCCCTGATTTAAACTAATATCTCACCCTACCTTCTCCGCTTTCAATGCCTACCCTACCAGAGAAACGGATACCCGGTCCCATGCCTCATCCTAATAACAGCATCAGACAATTCAGTACTCCCTTAATACTGTACTGGCGTGAAAGTATATATTATGTGCTCGTCAACATGCTGTAGTGCTCAAACCCAAAAACTTAACTTGGAGGCGAGTACTACCAACTGAAGCAGACTGACATTAATACTGTGATATACAAGTACCAAAACCGTAAGAAAATCAATTAAATTCCAGGGAATGGAAACATGATACATAACTAATATTTTTGAGGTACGTTTTGGGCATTGGATTCCTTATTCTTGCTCATTTTCTAACATTTCCTCCTGTAGAGGCTGACTCAGGACATGCTGGGATATAGTGTTGGGCACTTCTCATTACCTTGCCCAAACAACCATTATTCACGCCTAGGCCTTGATAATGAGTGTTGGCAGGATTACTCCACCATCCGGAACATCATAGCCAAAGCTGATACCATCTTCACCAGATATCTACACAAACACACTTTGCATATGCATTTCCAGCATACAGTTCACTGTATAGCAATAAGAAGCAAGAACCCTCGCTGATGTTTTTCCCTTCTCAATCCAACTTTAGCGGCCCTGTCATCAAGGAGGCCAGTTAAAAACACAGAATGGCAATGCAATCTGGGGCCTTTCTGGTCTGCATGGCTGCAGGAATATTTTTTTAAATTCAAGACCAGCATTTACTGCCCATCCATAACTGCTCGAGGAGGTGGTGGTGAGCCGCACGGTGAAGGTACTCCCAAAGTGCTGTTAAATAGGGAGCAATGTGCCCTATTTTTTTTCCATGCATGGTCCCTTTAAATTTGCTGCTTAGCCGCACATGCAACAGCTTGTGAGCGGCCTGCGCAGGACCTCTCGATTGAAGCGTGGCTGTGCACTTTAGGGGAAACAATGGTCGGGAGCTCCAGGATTTTGACCCAGCGACAATTAAGGAACGGCGATATATTTTCAAGTCAGGATGGTATGGAACTTGGAGGTAGTGGTGTTCCCATGCATCTGCTGCCTTTGTCCTTCTAGGTGGTAGAGGTCTCGAGTTTGGGAGATGCTGTCTAAGAAGCCTTGGCGAGGTGCTGCAGTGCATCTTGCAGACATGGTGTGGCGGTAATGGAGGAAGACAATGTTTGAGGTGGTGGATGGGACACCAATCAAACGGCTGCTTTCTCCTGGATGTTGTTGAGCTTCGAGTGTTGTTGGTGCTGCACTCATCCAGACAAGTGGAGAGTATTCCATCACACTCCGGAATTGTGCCTTGTAGATGGTGGAAAGGCTTTGGGGAGTTGGGTGGTCAGTCACTCGCCACAGAATACCCAAGCCTCTGGCCTGCTCTTGTAGCCACAGTATTTAGGTGGCTGGTCCAACTAAGTTTCTAGTCAATGGTGATCCCCAGGGTGTTGATAGTAGGGGATTAGATGATGGTAATGCCACTGAATGTTAAGGGGAAATGGTTAGACTTTCTCCTGTTGGAGATGGTCATTGCCTGGCACAAATGTTATTTGCCACTTATTAGCCCAAGTCTGAATGTTGTCCACGTCTTGCTACATGCAAGCACAGGCCGCTTCATTATCTGGGGAGTTGCGCATTAAATTGAACACTGCAATCAGCGAACATCCCCACTTCTGACCTTATGATGGAGGGAAGTTCATTGATGAAGCAGCTTTAAATGGTTGGAACTCCTGCAGCGATGTCCTTATGTTGAGCCATCAGGGAAACTTGGGCGTTGTTTCTTGCACTACAATAAATTAAACATTATGCAATAGGTGTGGTGTCTTCAGCATTGTGGTAGTGTCAATATGATACCACTTTCACTCAACTACCATTTGATTACCAGGAATGGTACCACATCCACATTTCACACTGCTGCCATCACTTGGCTCCAGTCAAGTTTTGGTGCAAATAATTATAATACAACCCAAGAAACACAGTAACATTTAAAGTTAAACCAGCAGAAATGTTATTTCTCATGCAATATGCTGTCAGTTCCACCAATTTAAATGCACCACATCAGGATCCATATACTGTAGTACCCTTTATATAAACTAGCTGGAGTGCCCGGCAGTGCCGAGGCTTTTTCAAGGGCATATTGTAGTTGGAAGACGGAACGCGCGCGCGGGGGGGAGGAGCGCGCGCGCGGGGGGGGGGGGGGGGGGGGAGGAACGCACGCGCGCGGGGGGGAGGGAGGAACGCGCACGCGCGGGGGGGGGGGGGGGGGGGGGGGGGGGAGGAACGCGCGCGCGCAGGGAGGGGGGGGGAGGAACGCGCGCGCGCAGGGGGGGAGGAACGCGCGCGCGCAGGGGGGGGGGGGAAAGGGGGCGCGCCGGGGGGGGAAGGGGGCGCGCCGGGGGGGGGGGGGGGGGGGGGGGGGGGGGGGGAGGGGAGGGGGCGCGCCGGGGGGGGGGGGGGGGGGGGGAGAAGGGGGCGCGGGGAAGGGGGGTTGGGGGGGAAGGAGGGGTAGGCGGGTGGAGAGGGAGGGGGGAGAGGGAGGGGAGGGGGGGAAAGGGAGGGGGTGGGGGGAAGGGAGGGGGGGGAACGGAGGGGGGGAACGGAGGGGGGGGAACGGAGGGGGGGAACGGAGGGGGGGAACGGAGGGGGGGAACGGAGGGGGGGAACGGAGGGGGGGGGGAAAAAGGGATTTGGGGGGGGTGGGGGGAGCCAGCAGACCCTCTCCCAGTGTTGGTCCCTGTCTGGGCCAGAAGCCTGGGACTGGAGTTGCACTGCTGGCCGTTGGAGAAGCCTAGGCCTCGGGCTCCTGCACTGACATGGCAAGGGGTGGGGGAGCAAGGGGTGGGGAAACATGAAACTTAAAGTACTTATAAAACATTTTTGGTAAATCTTTCTATAACATACACTTTACAACCTCACCAATCTTTTTATTAAAAAAAGGGGTGCTCACCTCTCAGTGTGTTGTATCACAAACAATGGCCACCGCTTGCTTTTCAGTTGGAAAGATTAGGCCCCGCCCACAGTCGATTGTCTGTCTCGGTCACCAGGACCCGATGTGGAGCACAGAAGCCCCACCCACTCTATGTTCCTGTACTAAGATGGCCGCGCATGCACTCTGTTACACACTGAATCAAAATGGCGTCGCACTGAAATTTTTCGCCCTCCTTGACAAAGATGGCTGCCGTTAACCTGGGGCTGTCAGCAGAAGAAATTTCCTCAGCTGCAAACACAGGATCTTCAGATTATTATTCGGGGCTTGCGACCTACCCCAGTTGCTTATGAAGCCTCCCCACCTACTGACCCCGGGAATGCAGCTGAGGCAGCACACCCTCTCCTCTCTGCCAATGTTTGTCTCTGTCTAGGCTGGGAGCCTGGGACTAGAGTTGCACTGCTGGCAGTTGGAGAAGCCTAGGCCCCGGGCCTGGAAAAACGGTGAAAGGTAGGAAAATTAGAGGTTAGAGAAAAGATTTACAAATTAATTAACATTTTAAAAAAAGTGTGTTTTAAAAGCAACTTTTTTTTTGCTGGAAATGTAGATTTGAAAAGAAACATGCAGAAAGCGGGAAAAAGAAATGAACAGTTTGGAATCAAGATGGCGGCCACTCACCTCGGTTCAGAATGATAAGGCACGCCCACACACGCACTGATTGGTCAACCGTCAGGTCACTGAACTGTAGAATTGGTCAATCGTCCTGTCACTCGACTGTAGGATGGCCCGCCCGCACACGCAATGAACCCACCCCCATGACGCAGCGATTGGTCGACCGTCGGGTCGCTCGACTGTACGATTGGTCAACCTTCACGTCACTCGATGCTAATGAGCGGAATTTTGAATGTTTTTTGGATACCGTCGGAACAATTTTTGTCCGACCAAAAAGTAAATACGCCTACAAGAGTCCCCTAATGATGAGCTTTCTTTTGATATAACATGTGTAGGTACGCTCTATAACTTTTGATTGTATAGCCGGACAGTGAGACAGAAAGACAGAGAGACATACCGTTATATATATATACCGAGTAACAAAAACCAAAGCTTCTAAAATTTCCACACCTTATCTCAACTCAATTACTGTGGACAATTACAATATTACTCCATAAAAATCTTGCCTTGATTTTGCACTCCTTCCTCCACAACAAGTTTTGTTTAAGCTTAAAAGCAACCTGCATTATCTAGCCATTGTTTGAATGGATATGGGACCTGCTTGACAATGTATTTGAATAATTCCTGAGTCAGACATATCACACTTCTTGACTTTGGACACTTGCAAGTTGACCATTTCATTCCACATGTTCAGAGGCGGTATAAATATAATTATTCACTATTTATGCACTCTTTAAAATCCAATATAAAAATGTGATCATGTTGAACTTGCAATCTCAAAAAAACAGAAAAAATAGTAATTTTCTAACTATGCACCATTAATAATTAAGATGGCAAATAACCCTGCTAAAGATGCAACATCTTTCTCAGAACCAAGCACTCCTTGGCAGTTGCACTTCCAAGTTCCTTTGGGAACAGGAGCAACAGGCCTCAATGCTAATCTAAGACCAGAATGCGTCCCCCCACCCTCCGACCCCACCCCAAACTATCAACGTTTGTTAACTTAATTGTTTCTAAATAAATTAGTGCCAAGTTGTGGACTATTCTGCAGTGCAGACTCACTTATATTAGGTGCAAATTTGAAACTCACCAAACTACTATTAACTGAGGGCCTCTCCCTAGTCCAATGCAGACTTCCATGCAGATTTAGAGCTGGTTTCAAACCCAGGTCCCAAGAAGTGAAGCACATCATGCTGCCCGCCCATCTTCCTTCCCACCCACTGCACCCAGTTTTGTGAACTGAGCCACATATTTAAGGAAAATCCTGTAAACTATCCAATGCTCACCTGCTGGCCTTCCATCTTCCACCTTACATAAGTTTGTGCTCATCCAAAACTCAGCAGCCCGTATCTTAGCTCAATCAAGTCTCATTTACCCATCACTCCCGAGCTTGCGGACCTACATGAACTCCCGGCCCAAAAACACCTCAAATTTTAAAATTCTCATCAGTTTTCAAATCCCTCCAGTCTTGCACCTCCCTATCTCTAACCTCCTCAGCCCTACAAGCAAGGTTCCCTCAAATATTATTTGGGTGCGCAGCCCCTTTAACAGCTGCCCAGCCCAGTCAAATTACCGCACATGCGCAGTTTTTCCATTATAAAGCCAGTAAGCGGCCTGCGCGGGACCTGCAAACTGCTGCGCAGCTTAACGGGTACATTGCCTACAAGATCTCTGCGCTCATCCAATTCTAGCCACTTGCGCAGCCCCGATTTTAATCGCTCCATCATAGGCAGCCAAGTTTTCAGCTGCCTTGGCCCAAAGCACTGCAATTCCCTCCCTAAACCTCTCTCTCTCCTCCTTCAAGATGCTCCTTAAAACCTACCTCTTTGACCAAGCTTTTGGTAATCTGTCCTAATATCTCCTTCTTTGGATCAATGTCAAAAATGCTTTTTATTGGTAACGCTCTTGTTAAGCAACTTGGGATGTATTGCTACGTTAAAAGGTACTATATAAATGCAAATTGTTATTATTACATCTCAAATTCCAGTTGGTAGATCACAGTACAAAAATGCTTCATTCCTTACATGATCACGGTATTTTAGAAATCCATTGACTGTTGTATTTGGACTTAGAAACCAGAATAACTCCTTTTAGACTGCAAAGTATTCCTGTATTCCCGGCCCGACAATCCCCCAGCCACCAGATTTCCCCTTACCAACTGCCACACTAAAAATTAAAAGCATACGCAGAAGAGCAGCTCATACAGAAGCATTGTTTCTGATTTTAGTAGCCAATTAAATATTGGGAAGACCGAAGCCATTGTTTTCAGTCCCCGCCACAAACTCCATTCCTCTCACTAACATCTGTCTGAGGCAGAACCACACTGTTCGCAACCTTGGTGTCATATCTGACCCTGAAATGAGCTTCCGACAACACATCCGCAGCATAGCTAAGACGGCCTATTTCCACCTCCATAACATCACCCGTCTCCGCCCTTGCCTCAGCTCATCTGCTGCTGAAACCCTCATCCATGCCTTTGTTACCTCTAGACTCGACTATTCCAGTGCTCTCCTGGCTGGCCTCCCACGCTCTACCCTACGTAAACTTGGTGATCCAAAACGCAGCTGCCCGTGTCCTAACTTGCACCAAGTCCCGTTCACCCATCACCCTGTGTCCGCTGACCTACATTGGCTCCCGGTTAAGCAACACCTCGATTTCAAAATTCTCATCCTGGTTTTCAAATCCCTCCAAGGTCTCGCCCCTTCCTATCTCCGTAATCTCCTCCAGCCCCACAAGCCCCCGCCCCGAGATAGCTGCACTCCTCTAATTTTGGCCTTGAGCATCCCTGATTATAATTGCTCAACCATTGGTGGCCATGCCGTCTGTTGCCTAGGGCCCAAGCTCTGGAATTCCCTGCCTAAACCTCTCTGCCTCGCTACCTCTCTTTCCTCCTTTAAGACGCTCCTTAAAACCTACCTCTTTGACCAAGCTTTTGGTCATCTGCCCTAATTTCTCCTTATGTGGCTGTGTCAAATGTTTTTCTTTTAATACTCCTGTGAAGCGCCTTAGGACGTTTTACTATGTTAAAGGTGCTATATAAATACAAGTTATTGTTGTAGCCGGTAGTACAAAGGCAAAGTAAGGCAAAACAAAAAATACTAAACTGACAGGTGGAAGGTGCTACTGGTGCCTCATTCATAGAGTTTCCCAAATTTAACTATAGTTCCTTGAAAATATACCCGATTTTCTTCGCACCATCAATGGATGCCATGCCTTCAGCTGCCAAGGCCCCAAGCTCTGGAATTCCCTCCCTGAACACCTCTATCCTCCTTTAAAACACTTCTTAAAACCGACCTCCCTGTCCTAATATTTCATTAGGTGGCTCAGTGTCAAATTTTGATTGATAATACTCTTGAAGTGCGTTGAGATGTTTCACTACATGAAAGGCGCTATATAAATGTAAGTTGTCATTGTTGTAGAACACAACAATACTGAAGCCTGATTACAAGATTAAGCACTCAGCTATTGAGACAGTGGCAAAAAGTTGAAAGAACACTCACATCTTTCCACCGCAGCCTACAACCCAACTTTCCAACCCACTCATATCCAGGTATATTTCAGACATTCATATTTATGATCTTTATATATATTTAGTTGGAAACATTGGTAATTCAATGATAATATACAGAACTATTTACAGCTAATATGTTGAATTTCCCTCCCCTCGCCTAAAGACGCCAAAGTCCCAATAGTGCTAGATGGGCGTACTCTTGAAATTAGTAACAATACGGTGGAGGAGAAATTCCTGGAGTGTATACGGGATGGTTTCCTGGACCAATAAGTCGAGGAACCAACTAGAGATCAGGCCATCTTAGACTGGGTATTATGTAATGAGAAAGGATTAATTAGCAATCTTGTTGTGCGAGGTCCCTTGGGTCGGAGCGATCATAATATGATCAAATTCTTCATTAAGATGGAGAATGAAGCAGTTGACTCAGAGACTAGGGTCCTGAATTTAAATAAAGGAAACTACGATGGTATGAGGCGCAAGTTGGGTAGGATTGATTGGGGAATGTTACTCAAAGGGTTGACGGTGGATAGGCAATGGCAAACATTCAAAGATCACATGGATGAACTACAGAATTTGTTCATCCCAGTTTGGCATAAAAATAAAGCAAAGGTGGTGACTCAACCGTGACTAACAAGGGAAATTAGGGATAGCATAAGATCCAAGGAGAGGACATAAATTGGCCAGAAAAAGCAGTAAACCTGAGGATCGGGAGCAGTTTAGGATTCAGCAAAGGAGGACAAAAGGATTAATTATGAGGAGGAAAATAGAGTACGAGAGTAAGCTTGCAGGGAACATAAAAACTGACTGTAAAAGCTTTTATAAATATGTGAAGAGAAAAAGATTGGTGAAGTCAAGCATAGGTCCCTTGCAGTCAGAATCAGGGGAATTTATAGTGGGGAACAAAGAAATGGCAGACCAATTAAATACATATTTTGGTTTCGTCTTCACAAAGGAGGACACAAGTAACCTCCCAGAGATGCCGGGGAACATAGGGTCTAATGAGAGGGAGGAACTGAAAGAAATCAGTATTTGTAGGGAAATGGTGTTAGGGAAATTGACGGGATTGAAGGCCGATAAATCCCCGGGGCCTGATAATCTACATCCTAGGGTACTTAAGGAAATGGCCCTAGAAATAGTAGATGCATTGCTGGTCATCTTCCAAAATTCGATAGACTCTGAACAGTTCCCATGGATTGGAGGGTAGATAATGTTACCCCACTATTCAAAAAAGGTGGTAGAGAGAAAACGGGGAATTATAGACCGGTAAGCCTGACATTGGTAGTGGGGAAAATGCTAGAGCCCATTATAAAAGATGTAATAGCAGAGCACTTGGAAAACAGTGACAGGATCGGACAAAGTCAACATGGATTTACAAAAGGTAAATCATGCTTGACTAATCTACTGGAATTTTTTGAGAATGTAACTGGTAGATAAGGGAGTGTGGTGTATTTGGACTTTCAGAAGGCTTTTGATAAGGTCCCGCATAAGAGATTAGCATGTAAAGTTAGGGCACATGGGATTGGGGGCAAGGTAGTGACTTGGATAGAGAACTGGTTGGCAGACGGGAAGCAAAGAGTTGGAATAAACTTGCTCTTTTTCCAAGTGGCAGGCAGTGACTAGTGGGGTACCACAGGGATCGGTCCGAGGACCCCAACTATTCACAATATTTATATATGATCTAGATGAGGGGACTAGATGTAATATGTCCAAGTTTGCAGACGACACAAAGCTGGGTGGGCGTGTGTGCTGTGAGGAGGATGCAGAGAAACTCCAGTATGGTTTGGACAGGTTGGGTGATTGGGCAGAAGCATGGCAGATGCAGTATAATGTGGATAAATGCAAGGTTATCCACTTTGGTGGCAAAAACAGGAAGGCAGATTATTATCTGAACGGCAATAGATTGGGAGAAGGGGAAGTGCAACGAGACCTGGGTGTCCTTGTGCACCAGTCGCTGAAGGTAAGCATGCAGGTGCAGCAGGCAGTTAAGATTGTATGTTGGCCTTCATAGCGAGAGGGTTCGAGTACAGGAACAAGGATGTCTTGCTGCAGTTGTACAGGGCCTTGGTGAGACCACACCTTGAGTATTCTGTGCAGTTTTGGTCACCTTATCTGAGGAAGAATGTTCTTGCCATGGAGGGAGTACAGCGAAGATTCACCAGACTGATACCTGGGATGGCAGGAATGACGTATGAGGAGAGATTGGGTCGATTGGGCTTGTACTCGCTGGAGTTTAGAAGAATGAGAGGGGATCTCATTCAAACTTATAAAATTCTAACAGAACTAGACAGACTAGATGCAGGAAGGATGTTCCCGATGGCCAGGGAGTCCAGAACCAGGGGTCACAGTCTAAGGATAAGGGGTAAGCCATTTAGGGCAGAGATGAGGAGGAATTTCTTCACCCAGAGTGGTGAACCTGTGGAATTCTCTACCGCAGAAGGCAGTGGAGGCCAATTCATTAAATATATTCAAGAAGGAGTTAGATATATTTCTTAAGGCTAAAGGGATCAAGGGTTATGGGGAGAAGGCAGGGACAGGGTACTGAATTTGGATGATCAGCCATGATCTCATTGAATGGCGGAGCAGGCTCGAGGGGCCGAATGGCCTACTCCTGCTCCTATCTTCTAGGTTTCTATTCTACAGTAGTAAATACAGAAGTAGTCTTGGGTAGTATTAGGACACTAAAGACTGATGAGGCCACTGGGCTGGATGCATTTACCCCAGCCTCCTAAAGGAAATGGAAGATGTATTATGCGAGCCATTGGTTCATGAATTTAATGGTTCTTTTGTGGTCTGTGTTAGTTCCAGAGGAGCGCTCATGTGGTCCTGATATTTAAGTGTTGGGGCAGGGGAGGGGAGGAGAATGGGAAATCAGATTCTGGGAATTATAGGCCAATTAGCTTCACATTGGCTGTAGGGATGTGGGTATTTTAAGTGATGTGATTCATCACTACCTGGAGAGACGAACAGCTGTTAGAAACTTTAGGAAATGGAGGTTGCAATTCACTGATTGCACAAATGACCAAATTAGTGGATGATGGCAGGGTATTGTACACCCCAATTTCCAGAAAGCTTGCAATAAAATGCTGTGTAAAGAGCTACTAGCTAAAATTTCATTTGCGTGGGATTTATGGTCAGATATTATGCTAGAAAAGAAATTGTTGCTACCATTTAGACAGCAGGTCATCATAATGGGACTAGATTTTGATGTGTCAGGTGACTAGTTTAATCCCACATTGCTTTGCCTTGGTACTGTTCCTGTTTTCCACCTTTAGAACTTATTTGGATAAGGGTGGTATTGGATCCACTGTCATGTCCACAGATGACAAACTTGCACAGGAACTGGGAATTTATATAAAATCAATAAGATTCAGACGGATACAGATAAATTAGGAGAATGGCCTCATGTGTGGCAGCTGCCCTTCAATGTGGATAAATGCAATATTATGCTTTTGGATCTGGTAAACTACAGGCGGGTGTACTCACTACAGGTTACAAAGTATGGTCTGGGACCTGAAGGTTACAGTTGATAAATCGTTGAATGCCCACAAGTAATGAGACAAGGCCATTGGAAAAGCAAATAGGGTTTTAGGTTGCATTGCTAGAACAGTACAATATAAAATAAAGGGTACTTTGAGTGTACAAGGCTTTGGTACAGCCACACTTGGGAGTTTTGTACTCAGTTTTGGTTCCATCGCATGGCAGGAGATAGAGGCCCCGGAAAAGGCAGAGCAGAGGGCGACTAAAATGATACCCATCCTTAGGGCTCTTAGTTATTAGGATAGACTCAAGGACGTTGGAGCTGTTCTATTAGAGAAACAGCAGAGTTATGATTGAAGATTTTACAATAACTAAGGGAATAGGTTCTCTGAAGTTAAAATATTTTGGATGGATAATGTTGGGAGAACTAGGGGGCATGCATATATAAAATACATAAACTAAGAGCGAGGTTAGATTTTAAACAGCATTTATTTTCACAAAGGGTTATTGCCCACTATCTTGCCAAAGTGTAAAATTAGTATATTCCCTGCAGTCTTTCAAGGGAGCTCAACAAGTCCCTGACAGAGCAACATGTTTCCAGTTATAGCGGAGAATCGTGGGACTTGAGTTACTGTGGTCTCTTGTACCTGTGCTTAACAACTTAGTGCATCGGAGAAGAATTTCACCAGAGATTTTGCTAAATTAACCATGGAGTGGTGTTAATATGATTGGGGAATAACCAAAAGGTGTAACAGAAGTATAATGAACAAATAAATAAATAAACAAGCAAACACAACCAAAAAGGGAAGAAAAAATGCAGCAACAGCTTGACAGTCACAACATAGAGGACTCAAAATTTTACTAGAATTATAGTTGCATCCCATTTTCATATATTAACACATTCTATTTATACATAACTAGCTGGGGAGCCCCGTGTTGCGAGGGCAATTTTGGGGCGCTTGGTCTCCCTGCCCGTGTCCCCCCCCTCTCCCTGTCATGTCCTCTCCCTGTCCTATCCCCCCCCTCCTCTCCCTCCCCTCCTCTCCTCCCTTCCCTCCCCCACTCCCCTCTCTCCGGCCCCTCCCCCTGCCTAGCGCCTGAGGTCCGGAGCGGAGGGTCCCCCGCGTATCGCGCGGACTGATGGACGGCCGCTGTGGGCGGGCGGGGCGGCGCATGCGCGGTCAGTGCGGGCGGCGCATTGCGCGGTTCGGGCGCATGCGCGGGTCAGTGCGGGCGGCGCGAGCCCCCCGCGATTTCCCGAGGCTCGCCCCCCCCGCGATTTCCCGAGGCTCTCTCTTCCCCCCCCCCCCGGCGATTTCCCGAGGCTCTCCCCCCCGGCGATTTCCCGAGGCTCTCCCCCCCCCCCGGCGATTTCCCGAGGCTCTCCCCCCCCCCCCCCCCCGGCGATTTCCCGAGGCTCTCCCCCCCCCCCCCCCCCCCCCGGCGATTTCCCGAGGCTCTCCCCCCCCCCCCCCCCCGGCGATTTCCCGAGGCTCTCCCCCCCCCCCCCCCCCCACGGCGATTTCCCGAGGCTCTCCCCCCCCCCCCCCCCCCATTAAATTGTTATTTAATTCCCTAACACATCATTAAAATATTTACCTTAGTTCCCTAACACACAGAAAGTGTGGGGGAAAAAAATTGTGAAAAATCAAGATGGCGGCCACTCACTCTCGATTCAGAAGGATAAGGCCCGCCCACACACACGCACCGATTGGTCAACCGGTCTGGTCACCGAAGCGTAGGATTGGTCAATCGTCGAGTCACTCGACAACTCAACTGTAGGAAGGAACCCGCTGTCCGATGGTGGACCCTCGACGTCACACGGTCGCTAATGAGATGCTAATGAGAGCGGAACGCTGAATGTTTTTGGGATACTGCGGGCGGGATTTCTGTCCGGCCGAAACGTAAATACGCCTATGACCGGTCCGGAATCGCAAGCTTTCTTACGCTCTGTAACTTTCAAACGTATAGAGAACAGACAGACAGACAGACATCGGGACAGACAGAAGAGCCGCTTTATATATATATATATAGATAGACTAGATGTCATATCAAAGTTTCCCTAATGAATGCATGAGCAAATATATTTTTGTAATTGCAACAAAATTATCCATACAGACTTATTTATGTAACTACAGAATGTGAAAAAATGTAGTTCATTGGTTTTTCTGTTGTAGATAAGGAGCACACTAAAACTTAATTTTTGTTTCTGAATTTTTATCTGTCAACCATAACATGGGAGACGCTAGTTTAATAATTAATGTATTCATTCTTGGACCACACACCTAAATTTAAAAACATCTCAACTACATAATCCTAATACCACAACAAATCCAGGACACTTAAAAAAAAAGTATTGTTCAAATCAATACACATCGCCACAAAAGGGAAAAATCTATTTCTGGTAGCTACTATTTAATTTGGGCATAATGAAAGATCTGGCAAAGTAACTGTTGGACCAATGTAATTTGTTCCATTTAATTAACATTAAAAAAAAAACTATCAAGAGTTGACTTCATTCAAGGAAAGATGATTGCGTTCCGAGCCAAATGTCTCTTCTTAGTTACCAGATGCAACAGGAGAGGAGCAGGTGGATAGTTTCAAGGCTTGAACAGGAGTTTGGATAACAAATCTTCAAAGCCATGACACCTTTAATGACACCCCAGGCTAGTTTGCTCTTGCACCAATCCCATCAATTCTTCTAGAAGTCAGGAGATTTCGGAACTTTCAGTAACTGCAACACTAGCCTATTGCGAACTGCAGAAGCCACTACACCCCTCTTTGCTGCAGTTACTTTTAAAACAAATTAACATCTGCACTCTAGCTGAAATTAACAGTATTCAATATAGACTGCACCAAGCACTCAGTCCATTATTGTGAGAAATAGAAGTGTCACAACAAACCACAGGCAGTTTTCACACACCACTAAATCATTTTCTGCAGTGCTTTGACATTTAAACTCGTTTCCTCCAGCAGTAAAATCGGGAAGGAAAGAATGAAAACTGTCACAACTGAATTCAGTTGGTTTAACAGAAATGTACGAACAATGACAAACAGGAAAAGACCTCACTGGTCCAGCCAACCTGAGTCCCACACAATTGTGATACCCCTGTGCACCACAACACATGACTAATACCCTGTGCACCACACATACTGTCCACACACTTCCCCACCCCATCCAAAACCATGTGGTCTCCTGGTCGAGGTGAAAAAACAGGAGATAAAAAGCCATAGGGGCAGGGGAATCTGAGGGAAATTCGTCTCTGACCACCCACCATGGCGATCAAATCTAGACCAGATCTTCACACACCTGACCCTGATAATTCCTTGCAGTACCTACCTCTTGTAAGAGATGGCCTCCATCCACTCCAGCCAGAAACAGTTAAAGAAAAAAAAGATATAAAAGACTTTATTAGCGCTCTTTCACGACCACCCGGCTGTCTCAAAGTGCTTTACAGCCAATGAAGTACTTTTGAGTGTAGTCACTGTTGTAATGTGGGAAACCACAGCAAGCTCCCACAAACAGCAATGTGATATTGACACAGATAATCAGTTTTTGTTATGTGGATTGAGGAATAAATATTGGTTAGGACACCCAGGGGATTACTACCCTGCTCCTCTTCGAAATGGTGCCTCGGGATCTTTTACATCACCCGAGAGCGCAGACGGGGCCACGGTTGAACGTCTCATCCAAAAGACGGCACCTCCGACAGTGCAGCACTCTCTCAGCACACTGCACTCGAGTGTCAGCCTAGCTTTTATGTGCACAAGTCCCTGGCATGGGACTTGAACCCACAACCTTCTGACTCCAGAGGCGAGATTGTCTACCAACTGAGCCACAGCTTAAGGAATTCAGCAAATCGGTGTCCATCGCACGAACCCGCAGCCTGTTCGAGGTCCACTATTCTCTGGAAACGAACCACCTCCTTACATCTAACCTAGATCTGGCCTTACAAAACTTAAATTGTGACCACTGGTCCTCCCTAACCTATTTGATTGGAACACATGGTGAATTCGAACACTATCTATTCCCTTCATCTTATAAACCTCGCGATCAGATCACGCCTACGCTTTCCTGAAGTAGAGTCCCAGCTCTTTTAGCCTATCTTGATAACCAAGATGCTTTAAAGTGGGAATTCATGAAGTGGCCCTCCTCTGCACCCTTTCCAAAGCCTCAATATCACCCACCATGTGAGGAGACCAAAAACTGGACAAAGTATTCCTACCGAGAGCTGACCATGGTCTTGTACAAGGATAAAATAGTGCGCTTTGTCTTGTAGTCAACTGTCCTATAAATGCACCCCCCAACACTATTCAGTCTAGCTATCATTTCATCACATGGTTCTTCAACCTTTAAAGATCTATGCACTAAAATGCCCAGATCCATTTTTCCAAATCTAGAGTCTATACCAATTTAGTTCCCAGGCAGAAGTTGACATTTGTAGTTTATTAGTCCCTCTCACTATATAAGCACACTTTCCTTAAATAGATACCTCCCCAAGAATGCATCAGTCCAAAATATTTAGTTATTTCTGGAAAAAAAACTTTATTTAAACTGCTGGAGATTACATGTTCGAAAATAAACACATCTTTTCAATGAAAAGGGCTGTGGAGGCTCAGTCATTGAGTATATTAAAGACAGATCGATAGACTTTTGAATATTAAGGGAATCAAGGGATATGGGGATAGTGCAGGAAAGTGGAAGAGAGGTAAAAATAGAAGGTAGGAGCAGGAGTAGGCCATTCGGCCCCTCGAGCCTGCTCCGCCATTCAATGCGATCATGGCTGATTATCCAAATTCAGTACCCTGTCCCTACTTTCTCCCCATACCCCTTGATCCCTTTAGCCTTAAGAAATATATCCAACTCCTTCTTGAATATATTTAATGTATTGGCCTCTACTGCCTTCTGTGGTAGAGAATTCCACAGGTTCACCACTCTCTGGGTGAAGAAATTCCTCCTCATTTCTGTCCTAAATGGCCTACCCCTTATCCTTAGACTGTGACCCTTGGTTCTGGACTCCCCGACCATCGGGAACATCCTTCCTGCATTTAGTCTGTCCAGTCCTGTCAGAATTTTATAAGTTTCAATGAGATCCCCTCTCATTCTTCTAAACTCCAGCGAGTACAAGCCCAATCGACCCAATCTCTCCTCATACGTCATTCCTGCCATCCCAGGTAGCAGCCTGGTGAATCTTCGCTGAACTCCTTCCATGGCAAGAACATCCTTCCTCAGATAAGGCGACCAAAACTGCACACAAGGTAGAAGATCAGCCATGATTTTATTGAATGGCGGAGCAGGCTCGAAGGGACTAATTCTCATGCTCTTATAAATCTATGTTCCCTCATGGTGGAGTCTGATTATTTTAGCTTTAATTTTATGTCCAGGAGGCTATTTGCTCATCCTGCAAGCCAGGGAATGTGCACAGAATGGAGGAGATCACTTCAATACAGAAGACAGGGAAACAAGGAGAAAGAAAAGGACTAAAATGTTACTCTTCAATGAGCCAATAAGGAGGTGTAGGAATGTGGTCAGTTGACATTCCCTCTGATGTAAAGCACCTTGCCCCTATTTAGCAGGACCCCAGTCACAAAAATGAGCAGGAAATCACTCTGTTCCCCTACTCGCTGTGCAGATATCTGCTGTCTACTGGGTTACAGGTGAAATAGGTCATGGGATGGTCAAGCTGGAAATAAGTTCCAATTCCTGCGATTCATGCCCCCTCATCTCAATAAGCACACACATTTCAATTAAAATAAACCATCAATCACAAAAAAAGTTCAAAAGGGTTACTACACATACCATTTGATTTGTCATGAATTTGTACATTACTGGATGGTTGCCAAAGTAGGCAATAGGTCGGCATGGTCAGGTCAGTCCTCAATAAGCGCAGTACTGATGGGGTGCTGCACTGTCCTTTGTATGAGGTGTTAGGGCAGGCGGGGCCTTGGTTTATCAGCTGGGCGTATGGCACTATTTTGAAGAAGTGCAGGAGAGCTCTCCCCGGTGTCCTAGCCAATATTTATCCCACAACCAACACCACGAAAACAGATTATCTGGTCATTAACAGATTGTTGTTTGCGTGACCTTGCTGTGCGCAAATTGGCTGCTGTATATTCTACATTAGATTAGGCACGACACTTCAAAAGTACTTCATTGGCTGTAAAGTGCTTTGGAGCGCCCTGAAGTCACGCAAAGTGTTACTCAAATGCAACTTCTTCCTTCAACTTCGACCCGCTCCAAATGGACAAAAGCTTTTGACAGAGTTTATATCTCAGGTTACAACTACAAAGCGCCTGCTGCCCTTGTCCTTCTAGGTGGTAGAAGTCGCGGGTTTGGGCGGTGCTGCCGAAGAAGCCTTGGCGAGTTGCTGCAGTGCATCTTTTAGATGGTACACACTGCAGCCACGGTACGCCGGTGGTGGAGGGAGTGAATGTTTAAGGTGGTGGATGGGGTGCCAATCAAGCGGGCTGCTTTGTCCTGGATAGTGTCGAGCTTCTTGAGTGTTGTTGGAGCCGCACTCAGCCAGCCAAGTGGAGAGTATTCCATCACACTCCTTACTTGTACCTTGTAGATGGTGGAAAGGCTTTGGGGAGTCAGGAGGTGAGACACTCACCGCAGATATCCCAGCCTCTGACCTGCTCTTGTTGCCACAGTATTTATGTGGCTGGTCCAGTTAAATTTCTGGTCAATGGTGACCCCCAGGGTGTTGATGGTGGGGGAATCAGCAATGATAATGCTGTTGAATGTCATGGGGCAGTGGTTAGACTCTCGCTTGTTGGAGATAGTCATTGCCTGGCACTTCTGTGACGCAAATGTTACCTGCCACTTATCAGACCAAGCCTGAACGTCGTCCAGGTCTTGTTGCATGCGGGCATGGACTGTTTCATTATCTGAGGAGTTGTGAATGGCGCTGAACACTGCAGTCATTCAGCAAACATCCCCTGCTTACATTATTACAACTATGAGCAGGGGGAAACTAAAATTTACAGCTCCTAGCAAACTTCACACTTTTACTTCACTACTAGATTGCACCAAACATTAGTGCAGAGGTATGTCAAAATCAGGCGAGTAATTGAATGCCTTTCTAAACTATGAATGGAATCAAGGGAACACTCCAGCAGGGAACTTGCACATGGTGATGATCATTCTGACCTGAACAAAATATAATCTTCCTATGAGCAGGAAAATGTAATAACCTCTACTACTGCAGGCAGTTTAGGAGTTTTAAAAAGTTCCTCAGGTAGACACGAGGTCACAAGCAGCAAGTCTGTCTTTGGACCAAAGCTATACAAAGTGTACAATACAAAACTTTGACATCATGAAATCTATTTTTCTTGCAATACCAGGTGGTGCTGCAGCTGGTGTAGAAGCCAACTTGTTTATATTCTGAGGCAATTTCAGAAGCAGCCAGATCCAATTCAAAGCAACTGAGCATGCAGAGTTGTTTTACAATCACAAGTGGCTGGGGAAAGCACGTATAGACCGACAACAACAAACCTGCTTCATTGGTTGATACAGGGTAAATCTGAATACTTCAACTGTTCAGCCAAAATGTAGAGGCACCTCTGACAGTAATCACACAACGATTACATTAACAGAAATACAGACAACAATTGGACTCTGTCTCCACAGGGAGACAGCAGAAGAGAGAAATCAGACCACCATTCCCATTCCATTCAATTATCCGGCAATTATAATGTTGGTGCACTGATGTTGGCATCTGCACACCTATTGCCCAGGGTCTCATATGAAGAATGACCACTCGGCATGCCAAGAATGAGTATCTCTGGAGTATCGTAGACCTTGAAACTTGGCTCAAAATTAAGCCTTGATGTACATAAAGTAAAAGCTACTTGAATACTGTATATCAAGTTAGAACACACATTATTTCCCCAGGAATCCAGTAGTTCTTATAGCAAGATGTCAGATGTTGGAAGCCACATATTTTTCAAATCTGATCTTTGAAATATTGTAACTCACTTACTGGTATTGAGTTTAGCAGGACTCATCCCCACGCAGTGTCATTTTTACAGACATGCACACACTGCCAATAAAGCTTTGGTGCTTCAGAGCATTAATTGGCAGATATCACCAGATCGGATTTTGGCGACACAGCTTATTTCGTGCATCCATTGGCTGTGACACCAAGGCAGAAAATGATATTTTGAGGTTTTTGTGCAAGATCTTCAAACCCTCGTTGGTGAGAACTTTGGTACAAAGCATGAAAAAAATTCACAGGATGCATATTTTTACCAATGGCAAAAAGGAACCAGAGGCGATATGGGGAGTATCTTTATTTATTTTAAACACAGCAAGTTATGATGATCTGGGAAGCACTGCCTGGAAGCAGATTCAATAGTAACTTGCAAAAGGGAATTGGATAAATACTACAAAAGGAAAAATTTGCAGAGCTGAGGAAAGAATGGACTCCTTCTGTACTGTATCATTCTATGATTCTATATTCTTTACAAGTGCCAACATCTGCAACAAAAAATACCAAGTACTAGAATGTGAATATGACAGGATGATAACCAAAAGCAACAAAACATGCTGCCAGTTTTAATGTGCTTTTAGCAGATGGGAGGAGCAAGTGGTGACATCACGGCCATTCACTCGCTCACCTTCCCTTCCTGCTCAAGCTGCAGAAGAACATGTTTACCATAGGGTTGCCAATTCTGGTTGGATGTATTCCTGGAGGTTGCATCTAATGGCACCTCTTGTGACCTGTGCTCCAGAAGTAGCCACACCTCTAGCTAAGCTGTTCCAGTACAGCTACAACACTGGCATGTACCCAATATAGAAAAGTGCACAGAAATGCCATGTCCACAAAAAACAAATCCAACCAGGACAATTACCGTTCTATCAGCCTACTCTCAATCATAAGCAAAAGCGATGGAAGGAGTCCTCTATAGTGCTATCAAGCAGCACTTTTTCACCAATAACCTGCTCACCGATGCTCAGTTTGGATTCCGCCAGGACCACTTGGCTCCAGACCTCATTACAGCCTTGTGCCAAACATGCACAAAAGTGCTGAATTCCAGCTGAGAAGAGAGTGACTGCCCTAGACAACAAAGCAGCATTCGGCCAAGTGTAGCACCAAGGAGCTCCAATTTTCCACATTGTCGGGTACATGCCAGTGTTGCAGCTGTACTAAAACAGCCTACGTAGTGGCATGGATAGTTCTGGAGTACAGTTCACAAGTGTCGTGCGAACCAACCCCCAGGAATACATCCAACTAGAGTTGGTAACCGTGTGTAAACTTGGTCTTCTGCAGCTTGAGCAGAGGAGTTCTCTCCAGTGTTCTGGCCAACATTTATCCCTTAAGTAACAACACTAAAAAAAAAAATTATCTGGGCATTATCAAACTGCTGTTTGTGGGACCGTGCTGTGTGTAAATTGGCTGCCATTACAACAGCGTCTCCACTTCAAAAATTACTTAATTGTCTGTAAAGCGCTTTGGGACATTGTGAAATGCGGCATATCAATGCAAGTCTTTATTTTTTCTTTTAGTAACACTGAAGTCAATGGGAATCAAGGGGACAACTTTCCACTGGCTGGAGTCATACCTAGCACAAAAGGTGGTTGTTGGAAGCCAATCACAGCAGCGCCCTAGGCCCAACCATCTTCAGCTGCTTCATCAATGACCTTCCCTCCATCATAAAGTCAGAAGTGGGGATGTTCACTGATGAATGCACAGCTTTCAGCTCTATTTGCAACTCCTTAGATAACAAAGCAGTCCATGCCTGCATGCAGTAAGACCTGTACAACATTGGGCTGATAAGTGGCAAGTAACATTTGCACCACACAAGTGCCAGGCAATGGCCATCTCCAAACAGAAAGCATCTCACCACCTCCCCTTGACCTTCAATGGCATTACCATCACCAAATCCTCCACCATCAACATCCTGGGGTTCGCCACGGACCAAAACTCAACTGGACCAGCCACTTAAATGCCATGCCTACTAAAGCAGGTTAGAGGCTGGGTATTCTGCAGTGAGTGGTTCACCTCCACTACCTACAAGGTACAAGTCAGGAGTGTGATGGAATACTCTGCACTTCCCCAGATGGGTGCAGCTGCAACATCACTCAAGAAACTAACCAACCAAAACGAAGCAGTCCACTTGATCGGCAGCAAATCCACCAGCTTAAACATCTACTCCCTCCACCACCAACACACTATGGTTTTAAGAGTATACCATAAGCATGAGGAGTATTACACTTCTGCCATAAACAGCACTCTAGAGATGAAAGTGCTCAATAGCATTCCCAAATGCACTTGATGCTGTACCTCCATAGCCCAATGGGAGGAATGTGTAAAACAGTTCTAAGCCACAAGGAGACATTACATACGACATTCCAATCCAGAGCAAACATGCCTACAAAGTTAGTGCAATCCTTGCGATTTTTACGTAGAATTTACAGCTCAAAAACAGGCTATTCGGTCCAACAGGTCTACGCTCGTGTTTATCCTCCACAAGCGCCTCCTCCACTTTACTTCATCTCACCCTAATATATAATTTTCCTTGACTGCTTGAGGTAATGGCCAATTAAAAATTTCCAAGCACAATATTATTTTCTCCAAAAAAAACCACCAAAATGTGAAGAACCATGGGGACTGAAACAATTCTTAAGTTCTTAAGGATAAAAGTAGAGATACTGGATGGCTCATATTTCTATTCTGTGCATTACAAAACAATCTAATCATATGGTTCATATGAGATGATTGAGTAGAATGCTGAAGCCAGGTTTAATTACAATTCCATAACTCACCATTTATAATGAAAGATTGATATTTTTAATAACTAGTGTCTTCAGTTTATTGCTGTAGTACCCAAGTAGTAAATTACACTAAATTTACAGGGCAATTGCTTGTCTATATAAATAGAAAAAATGACTCCCAGCTCTTCACCCCCCACTCCCTCCATGAGTTTTACATTAAACTTACTCAGAGCTTATTTTTACACAATAAAGAGTTTGCTTAAAGCAACAGATTTCAGGTTGCAATATAATTTACACAATGCTTTTATTGTGATGTTATTGGGGAAACACTGTGTGTATGTAGATAAACCTGTATAATCCCCTTTTAACTGCTGTATTCCCCTCCCCCCGCAAGACAGTTGCAAGCTGAGAGGAATAAGGCACGTTCAGACTTGCCTGCTGCTGATAGAAGGAAAACCAATCAGGTTCCAGCAGGTGACCAATCCGTGAGTCATCACAGGTTCGCGGGCTTCACGAATTCAGTACTGTATTGAGAGAGTTGGAGTAAAGACCTATTTCTTGTAGCTCGCTGTGTTGCCCATTTCTTTACGCGGGAGACCGTAGTCCCCCACAATGTATACTGAGGTGCAACTTTTACAACTGGCAGCTGTTTCACAGAATAGTACATGGAAGGACAACATTGTCAGTCATTAATTTTGTAGATGCATCCCAAGGTAAAACATCATTTTCAGATTCTTCGCTGCCAAGATACAGTAATTTGCAGAGTACATTTCAAAAGAAGGTTAAATGTGCTTCCTGAGTGAAGAAGCTTTTGCAGTGTTGGAGGTGTGGAGCAGAAAAATGGCACTAAACCATTAAAAAAAAATCTGACTTTGTTCTGAATTTATAGAAAATGTGCATCAAGACATACGTCCCCCATGGTGTAGAGTTGATTACACAAAATGACAATCTGCTGCAACAAACTGAAGCAAACTTTGGCACAACTGGATGGCTGCACCAGTTGCTTTTTTAATACCCACTGCTGGGAAAACCCAATTTTAGCACCTGTCCAGGGCTTCCAGACAGCAAGTCCCTTGAGGCACCCAGAACACCAATGCAACAAAAGTCACCTAAGACTGCACACATGGAGCTCACCGGCTGAGGTTGCCAAAACAAAAGACCCAATTCACCTTGTTCCAGCAGCAGTGAAGCTTCACCTATTCATGGGTCACGTGAACTGCCACCAACTTTGCTTCTAACAGGCATATCCGGGGAATATTGCTGGATGGGAACGTAATTGGGGGAGGAGTGACATCAGGAACAGGCACGAGGGGCTCAATGGCCTACTCCTGTTCCTATGTTCCTAAGAGAATGCCACAGTAAATACACTTTTTTTTAAATTATTCATGCAAAACATAACAGGAATCAAAGAAAAATAAACTACTTTCCAACTTGAAACACAAATTGAACAATCGTTCAACATCTTTTCCTCTGCCCTATTAAATAAGATAGTTTTAACTGTTTTAAAACAGTTAAAACTGTGTTACCAATGGTGCCAGTGAGCCGTGTTAACGGATGCAGGTGATATCCGATTATCCTTAGATTTACAAATCTGCTCTCCAACAGTCAGCCTCATTCTCTCATTATTAACACCAAGACCTCTTCAAAAGTGTACGTTTACAGTTACACCTTCCAGCTGGTGAAACCACCTGGTGTACAGTGCAGTGTAATTTCATCAACAGAAAGAAGACAGTACTAACCAAAAAAGAACAGCTGCCATCACCGGCCCGACTGCCTCCAGCCTGACATCCCCTGAACTACAGTTGGAGTGTTCGAGTCCTTACTGTATGCAATTTGGGCTAAATTTGATACTGATAGAATAGCCATAGCATAGCTATAGCATCAGTAAATTCTCCCAAAAGCAGCTTCAATTGCCATTTCTTGAACTCCCACTTTAAATCAAATTAGCATAAATTAAATCAAGAGCATATTGTACTTTGGACTGCAGTCCATTTAGGAACTGGGTTACATTGTTCATTTGCAACAGTTTGGCCCAAATAAAAAAACAGTAAAATGAGTGCAGCTTCAAATGTCTAAATAAATTACAGGAAATATTATAAGAACCACCACAAAACTTGCGCTTTATCAATATTCTTCTTTTTCTTAGGCAGTCCCTCGGAACGGAGGATGACTTGCTTCCACATTAAAAATGAGTTCGCAGGTGACTGATGAGTCCAATGCGGGACCTACAGTCTCTGTCACAGGTGGGGCAGACGGTGGTTGAAGGGGCGGGTGGGTGGGGTGCTTGGGTTGACGTGCGCTCCTTGCGCTTGCTCCCGGCGAAGAGATTCGAGGTGTTCGGCGCCTTCCCGGATGCTTCTCCTCCACTTTGTGCGGTCTTGGGCCAGGGATTCCCAGGTGTCGGTGGGGATGTTACACTTTCTCAAGGAGGCTTTGAGGGTGTCCTTGAAGCGTTTCCTCTGCTCACCTGGGGCTCTCTTGCCGTGCCGGAGCTCTGAGTAGAGCGCTTGTTTTGGGAGTCTCGTATCGGGCATGCGGACAATGTGACCTGTCCATCAGAGCTGATTGAGCGTGGTCAGAGCTTCAATGCTGGGGATGTTGGCCTGAGCAAGAACACGGACGTTGGTGCGCCTATCAATATTATATTTAACTAAAATCACAAGCACAGCTGTATTTAATGCAAGAAAGCAGTTTTGCATCCAGAAGTACTGTCCATGACTGGGAACTATTATGCTTTCTGAACACTGCCATGACAAAGCTGCACCGAGAGCATCCTCCAACATTTAATTGCAAGAGTATCTCAACGTTTTTCCTCTTACTGAGCCAATTATTTGCATACCATGCAACCCCACAGGCTGCACAAAATGGTAATTTCACGTCAATTATTTGACAATAAAATCCAGAGTATAATTTTGCTATAAACAACATCACATTAGAGCAGAGAAAGGTAAGGGGATGATCTGATAAAGGTCTTGATCATTATGAAGAGTTATGAGAAGGTACAGCGTGATGGATTGTTTCCACTGGTTTGGAGATTACAACAAGAGGGCACAAAATTCAGATCACAAAAGAGAGATAGAAAAATAATTCTTAGAGGGTGCGTAGAATGAGGAATTCTCTGCCACAAACCATTGTTGAAGCAAAATCTGTAAATTCTTTCAGATGGGAATTGAACAATTACTTGAAAAAAGTATATTAAATAGGTTGGGGGAAGAGAGCTGGAGAGCATGTAATTAGGAAAGATACTGGCACCAGACTTGATGAGTTAATTAGCTGTAACCTTCTATGACTTCATGAAATACAAAATAAATCCGTGTGACTGATTCAGTAAATCTGCGTTTGCAGTTAGTCATTCCCCAAACATCTGCAGCATATTTTTCAAATTACTTCGTGAAAAATGCTTGAACTGGCATTTCAGGTTAGGGCTCAACTTAGTCTCGTTGTATCTTGTCTGTGGTAAACTGAAGAGGGGAAAAAAAAAATTCAGCCTGGGGGTCCCATCCTGATCACCTGATTTGCTGGAAAATTTGTGCGCGACTGTCAGGCAAGGACAGAACTGGATTCATGGGATCAAACTAGCATGGTTGACACTCATTATCTAGTTTCACAGGTGAACAATGGGCACCTAGATGAAATACTGAATGGCACCCGGCACTAGCAAAATATTACCACAGCATGAGTTAGTACTTTGAGGAGAGTAGTGCAAAAAAATGGAGAGGGCAAAAACAGTTGATTATGACAAAGTACTTACTCCCCCACTCTCCCATCTTGTGACAACAATTACATTATGGGGGGGGCGGGGGGGGAGAAGAGAGAAAACCAACTCTTTCTTTTGCTCAAGCAATAGTCCATATTTCCCCAACAAATTTTGTGGCAGCACCTTTGTCTCAACACAACAAAAGGTTGAGATCTAAATAAACACCCATTTATTGGTTCAGGGCAAAGGGGATGCTGGGACAAGGAGCGGATTGTTACTCTCATCCAAGTAGTGACCTGTAAAATCTACACCAGTGTGGCGGAACCACCAGAGGATTACGGACAATTGTATATAATTCCTTTTACAGCAATGTAGTACAGCTGGGGGCTGCACCTTTAATGTATCTCTTAACTGTACTAGGGCTTCTTTCCTGTACTCCGCGTGATGACGTCACTCCGTCCGTCACGTAATCTCTCAATGGCGGGAAGAACGTGATGACGTCAGAGCTCGGAACCTTCTAGCAGTAGAGCTCGGAACCTTCTAGCGGTAGAGCTCGGAACCTTCCAGCAGTAGAGCTCGGAACCTGCTAGCAGTTTCCAGAGAGGCTTTCAAGCAGACCAGACCTATTTGCATTGTATCCTACAGTTTCCTGTACAACTTCGTTTGTTCATTAAATTTTATTGTTTTTGATTTTCTGAGTCGATCTCAATTCTTCGGCTAAGAACCCCAGTTCCTACATTGGTGACCCCGATTTCTTCGAACAATTTTCGTTGAAGTTACATCATGGACACGAACGCCATCACCCTCAAACTGCCGCAATTTTGGGAGCAACAACCAGCCGCGTGGTTTTTCCAGGCGGAAGCCCAATTTGCAATCCGGGGAGTAGCAGCGGATTCGACCAGTTATTATTACGTGGTCTCCGCCCTCGACAGCGCCACGGCCTCGCGGGTCGTCAGCCTCCGAGAGTCCACCGAACGATGGCAAGTACGAAGCTTTAAAAGCACATTTACTGCAGATGTTTGGTCTGTCCAAGTCAGAGCGCGCTCGCAGACTTATCTCCATGCCCGGCCTCGGGGACTCAAAACCCTCAGAGCGCATGAGCCAAATGCTCACGCTTTTGGGCTCGGAATCGCAATGTTTTCTGTTCCGCGAGCTGTTTCTCTGTCAACTACCAGAGCCAGTACAGACGGCCTTGGCCAATTCCACGATCACGAATTGTGCTGAACTCGCCGTGGAAGCGGATTAAATATTCACCGTCTCACAACAATCTTGTGCAGCCACAAGGCGCCCATCCCCCACAAGAGCGAATCTGACTCCTCCTCCTGCAGGCTGGTGTGCATACCACGCTCTTTTCGGCGCGAAGGCCAGAAATTGCCGTCCGCCCTGCAGTTTCTCACCAAAAAAAAACCTACCTCAAACCAGCGGTTTCTGAGAAGATCAATAAGGCCTAAGGGACGCGCCGGAGTTGCGATGGCCGTCGGGTCCGCAGGGAAAATGCCTATACATTACAGACTCCCTGTCAGGGCGACGTTTTCTCTGTGATACTGGCTCCCAGTGCAGTATCCTACCAGCGTCGAAGCTAGATCTTCAATCCGGCGGTCAAGGTTCCCCCCCTCGAGGCAGCCAATGGTGCGGCCATTCGCATGCTCGGAAAGCGTAGGGTCCAGTTTTGGCGGCCAACATTTTGTTTGGGAGTTCATCGCGGCGAAAGTCTCACAGGCCATCCTGGGGGCAGATATCTTCTGCGCAAACGGGTTTCTCGTCGACGTCCAACACTGCCGGCTAATCAGTGCCTCCACTTTTCACTCGGTCCCCTGCCACCGAAGCACCGCGATGTCTTGTTCAGTTGCCTGTGCAGTCCCATCTCCAAATGAGTTCTCTCGTCTTCTCTGAGTTCCCTGAGCTCACCAGGCCCACATTTTCTTCTTCAGTCACGAGGCATGACAGGATCCCCTGTTTACGCGAGAGCTCGAAGGCTGGAACCCGGTAAACTCGCGGCCGCCAAGGCGGAGTTCCATACAATGGAACATCTGGCTATTATTCGACGTTCGAATAGTCCTTGGTCCTCGCCATTACACATTGTTCCTAAGCCGGGTGGCGGATGGCGACCATGCGGCGACTACAGACACCTAAATGAGGCTACCACACCGGATCGGTACCCAATTCCTCACATTCAGGATTTTTCGGCCCATCTGGCAGGGAATTCCATCTTTTCCAAAGTAGACCTCGTCCGAGGCTATCATCAAGCGCCCGTGCATCCTCAGGACGTCCCCAAAACTGCTGTCATCACACCTTTCGGGCTCTTTGAGTTCCTTCGTATGCCGTTTGGGCTGAAGAATGCAGCACAAGCCTTCCAATGGCTCATGGATTCCGTGTTGCGCGATCTGCCGTTCATCTTCGTCTACCTAGACGACATCCTTATTGCCAGTAACAGCACGAAAGAACACAACTTGCGTACCCTTTTTTCTCGTCTCAGTCAACATGGCCTTATCAACCCGGCCAAGTGCCAGTTTGGGTTGCACAGCATTGATTTCCTGGGACACAGAATCACCTCAGAAGGCGCCGTCCCGCTGGCCACGAAGGTGGAAGCAGTCACCTCGTTCCCTCTTCCTCAGACTGTCAGGGCCCTCCAGGAATTTCTGGGAATGGTAAATTATCATCGGTTCGTCCCCAAGGCGGCATTGTTGATGCAACCTTTGTACGAGGCCCTCAGAGGTAAACCGAGCAAAGACCCGATCGATTGGACACCCCAGATGGACCAGGCTTTCCTCGACACTAAGAACGCTTTGGCTGCTGCGACCATGTTGGCACATCCCCTTCCGGGCGCAACCATTGCCCTTACCACCGACGCATCTGATTATGCCATCAGGGCAGTGCAGGAGCAGTGGGTCGACGGCACATGGCAACCACTGGCTTTCTTCAGCCGCCAATTGCGGAAGAACGAACGCAAGTATAGTACTTTTGATAGGGAGTTGTTGGCATTGTTTCTGGCCATCCGCCATTTTCGCTTCCTACTGGAAGGACGCCCATTCACGGCTTTTGTAGACCACAAGCCACTTACTTTTGCGATGGCCAAGACAGCGGAACCATGGTCGGCACAGCAACAACGTCATCTTACGTACATATCTGAATTTACAACCAACATACAACATGTCTCGGGCAAAGAGAACCTGGTGGCGGATTGTCTCTCCCATGCCCAGCTCCACGCGGTACACCTGGGAGTCAACTATGTTGGTTTGGCAAAAGAACAGAAGGCAGACCCTGAAGTGCAGGCATACCGGACCGCACCTTCCAGCTTACAAGTGGCTGATGTCAGTTTCCAGGCCGCAGGGACCACACTCCTGTGACATCTCGATGGGCGTCCCACGTCCAATCGTTCCATCGAATGGCGCAGGAGAATTTTCGACACTATCCACGGGTTGGCACACCCTGGCATGAGAGTGTCACAACGACTCATGGCAAAGAAATTCGTCTGGAAGGGCATGCATCTCGACGTCCGTGACTGGACCAATACCTGCGTGAGTTGCCAGAAGTCCAAGATACAACGCCATGTTAAGGCCCCAGTCGCCACTTTTCCGGTTCCGGAGCGTCGATTCGACCATGTGTACGTGGACCTGGTTGGTCCTCTCCCTTCCTCTCGCGGGTACACTCACCTCCTCACCGTGGCAGACCGCACCACCAGGTGGCCAGAGGCAATTCCTTTGGTTGCCACCACAGCAGCAGACGTCTCCAGAGCCTTCATCTCGTCGTGGGTAGCTTGGTTCGGGGTACCGGCTGACATCTCCTCCGACCGGGGGCCTCAATTTACCTCTGAGCTTTGGAACGCCGTAGCTCAAAGTTTGGGCACCAAGCCTCATCGTACCACCGCCTACCATCCACAGGCGAACGGTCTGTGTGAACAGGTCCCTTAAAGCCGCACTGCGTGCTAGTCTCCGTGGGCCTAGTTGGGCTCCCTTGGGTGCTGCTAGGTCTTCGCACGGCGCCTAAGGACGACCTGCATTCTTCTTCAGCAGAGCTGGTTTACGGCCAACCACTCAGAGTGCCTGGCGATTTTCTTCCTCCTCACACTGAACCCTGGTCCCCAGCTCAGCAGCTCATCAGCCACCAGGAAGCGGCTAGGAATTTCATCCCAGTGCCTACGTCGCATCATGACCTGCAGTGCTCCCATGTCCCGGTGGACCTTAAGAGCGCAGAATAAGTGTGCATTCGGCAGGATGCGCGCAAAAACCCGCTCAAACCGCCTTACACAGGTCCGTTCCGCGTCATCTCGTCAGGTGACAAGTCCTTCACAGTCGACGTCGGCGGTAAGCCTGACCACATCTCCATCGACTGGTTGAAACCAGCGCATCTGGATCTGAGCGAACCAGTCGTCGCCGCTCAGCCACCTCGTTGTGGTCGTCCACCGTCGACTGCCAGTCCAATACAGCCACAGTCATCCGCCGAGTCGCCAGTGCCCGCCTCACCGGGTCGACCACAGCCGGCCTCCTCTTCTCCTCCGCCTGCGGTGTCATCCCAACCACAGCCAACGGCCAGTTCGTCTTCTAGCGCTCCGTTCCAGCTGCCGGGGTATTGCAGTCGGTCGGACAGACTCGTCAGACCCCCTTCTCGCCTTACCTTCTCTGTTAAAAGCAATTCTGGGGGGGCGCATGTGGCGGAACCACCAGAGGATTACGGACAATTGTATATAATTCCTTTTACAGCAATTTAGTACAGCTGGGGGCTGCATCTTTAATGTATCTGTTAACTGTACCAGGGCTTCTTTCCTGTACTCCGCGTGAGGACGTCATGCCGTCCGTCACGTGATCTCTCAACGGCAGGAAGAACGTGATGACGTCAGACGCCGGAACCTGCTAGCAGTTGAGCTCGGAACCTGCTAGCAGTTTCCAGAGAGGCTTTCAAGCAGACCAGACCTATTTGCATTGTATCCTACAGTTTCCTGTACAGCTTCGTTTGTTCATTAAATTTTATTGTTTTTGATTTTCTGAGTCGCTCTCAATTCTTCGGCTAGGAACCCCAGTTCCTACACCAGCATTTTAATTTACGATTACATTGTCCAACAGAGAACGCAAACTACAACTAGAACTGGCACAATTTTGACTTCAGAAAGCAACTCAGCTCATTTTGAAACCCTGCACCAAGACAGGGAGATGTTAATGGGGCAAGTATTGGATTCCTTTACAGAACTGTGTATTTGTCCAGGAGTGCAATGTACCCAAATTACACACTGACTTTTTAGTTATGAGTGAGGCCTCTGCTAACCATTCGACTTTTATATATCAACTTACTGTATGGGTCAAAATTTGTTACGCATTATCAGACTTGCACAGAACAGGGATGGCCGCACTAGATTGAGACAGATTTGCATGTCTATGAATTAGTTGATCAACTAAACACTGTTAAAATTTTAAAAATAAAAAGTCTTACATTGTAGTTTAAGAGACTACATGTCTGAACTCCGTAAGCCATTGAAATTAGGAACATAATTCCACAGCAAGGCTCCATTTTAGTGAGGGCTCACCTTTGCTCTTCGACAGTTTTAAAGCAACTTTAGAACTCCGGTCAATTGTAATTTAAAAAGAAATAGTCAATCTACTCATTATGTTGGAAGGTAAATTAACATATTGTTTGTTTAACACAGCTTTTCGCAAACTTTTTTGGGATGCGTACAGTGGTGTAGTGGTTACGTAGCTGGTGTATTAATTCAGAAGCATGGACTAATAATCCAGAGAATTGGAGTTCAAATCCCACTATGGCAGTTTGAGAATTTTAATTCAGTTAAAAATATGGAAATAAAAAGTGGCAATGAAGCTGTCGAATTGTCGTAAAAACCCAACTGGTTTACTTACTTAGGGATGGAAACTTACCATCCTTAACATACGTGACTCCAGTCCCACACCAATGTGCCTAACTCTAAGCTGCCCTCCAATCTCAGAGCTCCGAGAGAGAAGTAAAAAGTAATCGAAGTGTGACGTCACCAGAAAGCAGGTAAGTGATTGGTTGGTGAGTATTTCTCTCCTTTTTTCCAAAACTTAAATTTTGTGGTTTATAGTTTATAGGGTGTCTGTGGTGTAGCAGGGACTGCTGATAAAAAAGGGCCCTTCAGTATATCATTTAATTGTAGTGTAATTGGTGGGATTGATTTGATTTAATTTAATTTGAATTAAAGGGTAAGTCATGGCAGGAGAGCTGTGTGCCGTAGTATGCTCCTCCTGCACTATGTGGGAAATCAGGGACACTTCCTGTGTCCCTGACGACCATGTGTGCGGGAAGTGTATCCAGCTGCAACTACTGACAGACTGCATTGCGGCGCTGGAGCTGCGGGTGGATACATACTGGAGCATTCGCGATGCTGAGGACATCGTGGATAACACATTTAGGGAGTTGGTCACACCGCAGGTAAAGGCTGCACAGACAGGAAGAGAATGGGTGACCACCAGACAGAGTAGTAGGCGCAGGCAGCTAGTGCAGGGGTCCCCTGTGACCATCCCCCTCTCAAACAGATATACTGCTTTGGATATTGTTGGGGATGGCGGCTTATCAGAGGAAGGCAGCAGCAGCCAACTTCCTGGCACCATGGGTGGTTCTGCTGCACAGGATGGGAGGAAAAAGAGTGGGAGAGCTATAGTAATAGGGGATTCTATTGCAAGGGGAATGGATAGGCGTTTCTGCGGCCGCAAACGAGACTCCAGGTTGGTATGTTGCCTCCCTGGTGCAAGGGTCAAGGATGTCTCAGAGCGGCTGCAGAACATTTTGGAAGGGGAGGGTGAACAGCCAGTTGTCGTGGTGCATATAGGTACCAACGACTTGGGTAAAAAAAACGGGATGAGGTCCTAAAAGCTGAATATTGGGAGTTAGGAGGTAAATTAAAAAATAGGACCTCAAAAGGTAGTAATCTCAGGATTGCTACCAGTGCCACGTGCTAGTCAGAGTAGAAATAGAAGGATATTTCAGATGAAGACGTGGCTAAAGGAATGGTGCAAGGGGGAGGGATTCAAATTCCTGGGACATTGGAACCGGTTCTGGGGGAGGTGCGATCAATACAAACCGGACGGTCTGCACCTGGGCAGGACCGGGACCGATGTCCTTGGGGGAGTGTTTGCTGGTGCTCTGGGGGAGGGTTTAAACTAAAATGGCAGGGGGTTGGGAACCTGAGCAGGGAGACAGAGGAAAGGGAAACAAGGATAGAAGCAAAAGACAGGAAGGAGAAAAACAAAGGTGGCAGTCAGAGAAATCAAGGGGTTAAATCAAACATGGCCACAGTAAATAATAATTCTAAAAGTTGTAAGAGTGTTAAAAAAACAAGCCTGAAGGCCTTGTGTCTTAATGAGAGGAGCATTCGTAATAACGTGGATGAATTAGCTACGCAAATAGAGGTAAACGGATATATATGATTGGGATTACGGAAACCTGGCTCCAGGATGACCAAGGCTGGGAACTCAACATCCAGGGGTATTCAATATTCAGGAAATATAGGCAAAAAGGAAAAGGAGGTGGGGTAGCATTGCTGGTTAAAGAGGGGATTAACACAATTGAAAGGAAGGATATGAGCTCTGATGATGTGGAATCTGTATGGGTAGAACTGAGAAATACCAAGGGGCAGAAAACGTTAGTGGGAGTGGTATACAGAGCTCCAAACAGTAATGCAGAGGTTGGGGATGGCATTAAGCGGGAAATTAGAGATGCGTGCAATAAGGGCACAGCAGTTCTCATAGGTGATTTTAATCTACATATAGATTGGGCTAACCAAATTAGTAACAATACTGTGGAATAGGAATTCCTGGAGCGTATATGAGATGGTTTCCTAGACCAATATGTCGAGGAACCAACTAGAGATCAGGCCATCTTAGACCGGGTATTATGTAATGAGAAAGGATTAATTAGCAATCTTGTTGTGCGAAGCCCCTTGGGTCGGAGCGTTAATATGATATAATTCTTCATTAAGATGGAGAGTGAAGTAGTTGACTCAGAGACTAGGGTCCTGAATTTAAATAAAGGAAATTACGATGGTATGAGGCGCGAGTTGGGTAGGATTGATTGGGGAATGTTACTCAAAGGGTTGACGGTGGATAGGCAATGGCAAACATTCAAAGATCGCATGGATGAACTGCAGAATTTGTTCATCCCTGTTTGGCATAAAAATAAAACAAAAAAGGTGACTCAACCGTGGCTAACAAGGGAAATTAGGGATAGCAAAGATCCAAGGAGAGGACAGAAAAATTGGCTAGAAAAAGCAGTAAACCTGAGGATTGGGAGCAGTTTAGGATTCAGCAAAGGAAGACAAAGGGATTAATTAAGAGGGGGGAAAGAGAGCGAGAATAAGCTTGCAGGGAACATAAAAATTGACTGTAAAAGCTTCTATAGATGTGTGAAGAGAAAAAGAATCAGGGGAATTTATAATGTGGAACAAAGAAATGGCAGACCAATTAAATACATGCTTTGGTTCGGTCTTCACAAAGGAGGACACAAATAACCTCCCAGAGATGTCGGGGAACATAGAAACTGAAAGAAATCAGTATTTGTAGGGAAATGGTGTTAGGGAAATTGACAGGATTGAAGGCCGATAAATCCCCAGAGCCTGATAATCTACATCCTAGGGTACTTAAGGAAGTGGCCCCAGAAATAGCATTGCTGGTCATCTTCCAAAATTCTGTAGACTCTGGAACAGTTCCCATGGATTGGAGGGTAGCTAATGTTACCCCACTATTCAAAAAAGGTGGTAGAGAGAAAAAGGGGAATTATAGACCGGTAAGCCTGACATTGGTAGTGGGGAAAATGCTAGAGTCCATTATAAAAGATGTACAGGAAACTTTCTGGTATCCGACACGGACGGGACCGACGTGTTGCCGGTTCATCAACAATTCCGGATAACCGAACGCTATAGTAAAAGATACCCTCCGTATAAAGCAACAAACCCTGCAGCTTCAAAACAATCGGCACAAGTTGCAAGCATCGCTGTAGCTTAGCAACAGCTTCAGCTACACCCTTGCACAGCAACAAATAGAGTAAAAAAAGTAACTAAAAGTAAAAAAAGTTACCTGAACCGACTCCTAAATTTTGCTGGTGGATAGAGCGTTGCGGTTATTTAGGGGCCGGTTAATCGAAAGTTTCCTGTAATAGCAGAGCACTTGGAAAACAGTGACAGGATCGGACAAAGTCAACATGGATTTACAAAAGGTAAATCATGCTTGACTAATCTACTGGAATTTTTTGAGGATGTAACTGGTACAATAGATAAGGGAGAACCAGTGGATGTGGTGTATTTGGACTTTCAGAAGGCTTTCGATAAGGTCCCGCATAAGAGATTAGCGTGTAAAGTTAAGGCACATGGAATTGGGGGCAAGGTGCTGACTTGGATAGAGAACTGGTTGGCAGACAGGAAGCAAAGAGTTGGAATAAACGGCTCTTTTTCCAAGTGGCAGGCAGTGACTAGTGGGGTACTGCAGGGATCGGTCCTAGGACCCCAGCTATTCACAATATATATATATATATATATATATATATATATAAATGATCTAGACGAGGGAACTAGATGCAATATCTCCAAGTTTGCAGACGACACAAAGCTGGGTGGGCGCGTGTGCTGTGAGGAGGATGCCGAGAAACTCCAGTATGATTTGGACAGATTGGGTGATTGTACTGCATCTGCCATGCTTCTGCCCAATGTGGATAAATGCGAGGTTATCCACTTTGGTGGCAAAAACAGGAAGGCAATTATCTGAACGGCAATAGATTGGGAGAAGGGGAAGTGCAACGAGACCTGGGTGCCCTTGTGCACCAGTCGCTGAAGGTAAGTGTGCAGGTGCAGCAGGTGGTTAAGAAGGCAAATGGTATGTTGGCCTTCGTAGCGAGAGGGTTCGAGTACAGGAACAAGGATGTCTTGCTGCAGTTGTACAGGGCCTTGGTGAGACCACATCTGGAGTATTGTGTGCAGTTTTGGTCACCTTATCTGAGGAAGGATGTTCTTGCCATGGAGGGAGTGCAGCGAAGATTCACCAGACTGATACCTGGGATGGCAGGAATGACATACGAGGAGAGATTGGGTCGATTGGGCTTATACTCGCTGGAGTTTAGAAGAATGAGGGGATCTCATTGAAACTTATAAAATTCTAACAGGACTAGACAGACTAGATGCAGGAAGGATGTTCCCGATGGCCGGGCAGTCCAGAACCAGGGGTCACAGTCTAAGGATAAGGGGTAAGCCATTTAGGACAGAGATGAGGAGGAATTTCTTCACCCAGAGAGTGGTGAACCTGTGGAATTCTCTATCACAGAAGGCAGAGGAGGCCAATTCATTAAATATATTCAAGAAGGAGTTAGATATATTTCTTAAGGCTAAAGGGATCAAGGGATATGGGGAGAAGGCAGGGGCAGGAATTTGGATGATCAGCCATGATCTCATTGAATGGCGGAGCAGGCTCGAGGGGCCGAGTGGCCTACTCCTGCTTCTATGTTTCTATACTGGCCAAGCAAGCCACTATCAAATTGCTACAAATCACAAGACTTGCACGGTTCAAGAAGCTGTCCCACCACCGCTTTCTCAGGGCAACTAGGAATGGGCAATAAATCAAAAGCAAAATACTGCTGATCTGGAAATCTGAAATAAAAACCGAAAACGCTAGAAATACTCAGGTCAGGCAGCATCTGTGGAGAGAGAAACTAATGTTTCAGGTCGATGACCCTTCGTCAGAACTGGAAAAAGTTGGAGATGGAACAGGTTTTTAAGCAAGTGTAGGGGCAAGGAAAGGGGAGAGGGGAGGAAAGGACAAAAGGGAAGGTCTGTGATAGGGTGGTAGGCAGGAGAGATTAAGAGACAAAAGGGATGATGGTGCAGGCAAAAGGAGATGGTAATGGGACTAGTTAAGAAACAAAAGATGACTAGATGAAGTGTAAATGGCAGAATGATCGACAGCTGCCATGCGAGAGACGAGAAAAACAAGATGGGGCCAAGGTTATGGTCTGAAATTGTTGAACTCTATGTTGAGTCCAGAAGGCTGTGAAGTGCCTAAACGAAAGATGAGGTGCTGTTCCTCAAACTTACGTTGAGCTTCATTGGAACAGTGCAAGAGGCCGAGGACCAAGAGGTCAGAGTGGGAGTGGAGCGGAGAATTAAAGTGATAGGCGACCGGAAGCTCGCGGTCAACCCTTACACACTGAACGGAGGTGTTCCGCAAAGCGGTCACCCAAACTGCGTTTGGTCTCCCCAATGTAGAGGAGACCACATCGTGAGCAGCGAATACAGTATACAAAATTGCAAGATGTACAAGTAAATCACTGTTTCACCTGGAAGGAGTGTTTGGGGCCCTAGACAGTGGGAAGGGAGGAGGTAAAAGGACATGTGTTGCATCTCCTGCGCTTGCACGTGAAGGTGCCAGGCAAAGGGGAAGGGGTGTTGGGGGTGATAGAGGAGTGGACCAAGGTGTCGCGAAGGCGGTGGTCCCTTCAGAATGCTGAAAGGGGAGGTGAGGGTAAGATGTGTTTGGTGGCGGGGTCACCATGGTGGGCAGCACTGTTGCCTCACAGCGCTAGGGGCCCGGGTTCAAATCTGGCCTCGGGTGACTGTCTGTGTGGAGTTTGCACATTCTCCCCGTGTCTGCGTGGGTTTGCTCCGGTTTCCTCCCACAGTCCAAAGATGTGCGGGTTAGGTTGATTGGCCATGATAAAAATTGGCCCTTAGTGTTAGGGGGGATTAAATACGTGGGGTTACGGGGATAGGGCTTGGGTGGGATGGCTGTCAGTGTCAGGACCGGGTGCTAGGGCTTGGATGATCAGCCATGATCTCGTTGAATGGCAGAGCAGGCTCGAAGGGCCAAATGGCCTACTCCTGCTCCTATCTTTTATGTTTCTATGGCACGCCCGAGGTGGCGGAAATGGCAGAGGATGATCCATTGACTTTGGAGGCTGGTGGGGTGAAAGGTGAGGACAAGGAGAACCCTATCATGGCTCCGGGAGGGAGGGGGAAGGGGCGAAAGCAGAAGTGCTGGAAATAGAACGGACACGGTCAAGGGCCATGTCAACCACAGTAGAGGGGAATCCTCGGTTGAGGAAAAAGGAAGACACGTCAGAAGCACTGGTATGGAAAGTTGCATCGTCGGAGCAGATGCGGCGGAGACTGAGAAACTGGGAGAATAGGATAGAGTCCTTACAGGAAGTAGGGTGGGAGGAAGCATAGTCCAGGTAGCTGTGGGTTTATAGAGAATGTTTGTCAATAGCCTATCCCCAAAGATGGAGACAAAGAAGTAGAGGAAGGGAAGAGTCGGAGATGGATCATGTGAAGGTGAGAGAAGGGTGGAAATTGGAAGCAAAGTGAATGAAATTTACTAGTTCAGGGCAAGAGCAAGAAACGGCACCGATACATTCATCAATGTACCGAAAAAAGAGGTGAGGGAGGGGACCCGAGTAGGACTGGAACAAAGAATGTTCCACATATCCCACGAAAAGGCAGGCACAGCTAGGACCCATGCAGGTTCCCATAGCAACACCTTTAATGTGGAGGAAGTGAGTGGAGTCAAAGGAGAAGTTGTTCAATGTGAGAACAAATTCAGCCAGGCAAAGGGCAATAAATGCACTCCAAGAATACATTTTTTTTTAAATGTGGTGAGTAAAATAAATACATCTTCAGATGGCGAGCAGAAAACAAAAAGAACAAACTTGCATTTATATAGTGCATTTCACAACCTCAAGACATCCCTAAGTGCTTTACAGGCAATTAAAAACACTACTTTTGAAGTGCAGTCACTGATGTAATGTAGGAAACACGGCAGCCAATTTGCACACAGTAAGGCCCCAGAAACAACAATGAGGTAATGACCAGATAATCTGTTTTCGTGATGTTGGTTGAGGGATAAATATTGGCCAGGACATCGGAGAACACTCCCCCTGCTCTTCTTCAAATAGTGCCGTGGGATCTTTTACATCCACCTAAGGCGGCAGATGGGGCCTAGGTTTGAAGTCGCATCTGAAAGATGGCACCTCCGACCATGGAGCACTCCCTCAGTACTGCACTGAAGAGTCAGCCTAGATTATGAATGTGGAAGGACTGCACAATGTCTGCCACATTTTTGTGATTTTAGGCACCACCACATCTACCTTTAAGGATGATGAGGCAAATCACTTTCTCAAATTATGTGGAACTATAATTGAGATGAATACAGTGCATAAAAGCAAGTCCACAATGCTGTCCTTCAGGAGAAATTCAAAAAAATACAATGCATACTATTTGCGCGCTTGTGTACCCCAGCTTCAGTCAGAAATTCAGGAAAAAATGCAATTGGAAGCTTTACTGCAGTTATGAACATACACTGCAAACATAAAAAAGGTGTTTTTTTTAAATGCAAGAAAAATGGATCCATGTCAATATTTTCTGCCTTGACATCAGGTTTTTTTGGAAATTTTATTAAGACAAAAATGTTGACAGCAGACTATAAAGAGGCACAAAAAATGAGGCAGGAGCCATAAAGTTAAACTGTCTGTACATAATAAAACATGGGAGCTGGAGGCAATCATACGTTGCGAGGAACCAGACATAGTAGGGATTACTGAGACATGGCTACAGAAAAATCAGGACTGGGAATTAAGCATTGCAGGGTATAACATATTTAGAAAAGATAGGGAGGGGAAAAGGGGAGGTGGAGTAGCTGTACTCATTAGGGATAACATAATGGCAGTTGAAAAAAAGTGACAGATATCAGCAAGACAAAAATAGAATCCATATGGATAGAGACAAACGACAAGAAAGGATCAATCACACTAAAAGGCGTAATAATCACGCAACCTTCGGTGGCCGTGCTTTCTGTTGCCTAGGCCCCAAGCTCTGGAATTCCCTGCCTAAACCTGTCCGCCTCGCTACCGCTCTTGCTTCCTTTAAGACGCTCCTTAAAACCTACCTCTTTGACCAAGCTTTTGGTCACCTGCCCTAATTTATCCTTATGGTGGATCGGTGTCAAATTGTTTGTCTTAAAATACTCCTGTGCAGTGCCTTGGGAATGTTTTACTACGTTAAAGGCACTATATAAATACAAGTTGTTATTGTAGTCTACAGACCACCTAATAGTGGAAGGGAGGTGGAGGAAGAAATCAGACAAATTAGGGAAATGAGTAAAAAAAGAATAATCATCCTGGGGGATTTCAACTACCCCGATATTAATTGGGCAGAAGAGGTAGGTAAAGGAGATAAGGGAATGGAGTTCCTACAATGTGTACAGGACTCCTTTCTAACCCAATATGTAAAAAGCCCAACAAGGAAGGATTCGTGATTGGACCTAGTAATGGGGAATGAACCAGAGCAGATAAGAGAAGTAAAGGCAGGGGAACATATAAGCAACAGTGACCATAATATAATACGCTTTAAGATGATAATTGAGAAGGACATAAGTATGACAAAAACCAGGTTGATAGGAAAAAAGCTGATTTTGAGGGGCTGAGAATAGAACTTGGGAATAAAAATGGGCAACAATATTGGCAAACAACGATGTAGAACAGCAATGGGAAACATTTAAAACAGTGTTCAACAGAGAGCAGGAAAAATATATTCTGCTAAAAGGAATGAACAAACTAAACAATAATCAGACTCCATGGATGAATAAAGCCATAAGGGAAGAATTGAGGGTAAGTAAAGAAGCATACATTAAATCCAGAGACAGTAGGGGAGTGCATGATAAGAGAGAGTATGAAAAAATTAGGAGAAAATATATAATTAGGGAGGCAAAGAGGAACTATGAAATTTAATTATCAAGGAACATAAAAAAGTAAAATATTTTATAGGCACATCAATAAAAAGGTTGGGATGGGAATAGGGCCATTAAGGGATAGTCAGGATAATACCACAGGCAACGATAGAGAGATGGCAGAAATATTAAATAATTATATTGCTTCAGTATTTACCATGGATATGGAACTGGTGGACATGACATTGGATGATGAGATTAGTAATGAGATAAGTGCATTTAAAATAACAAAAGGGGATGTCTGTCTGTCTCTGTCTGCTATACACTCAAAAGTTATAGAGCATACCTACACGCAGGTTATATCAAAAGAAAGCTCATCATTAGGGGAGTCTAATAGGCGTATTTACTTTTTGGTCAGACAAAAATTGTTCGGACACTATACAAAAAACGTTCAAAAAAAGAAAACTCCGCTCATTAGCATTGAGTGACATGATGGTTAACCAATCGTAAAGGGGATAGCGTTGACTGACGTGATGGTTGACCAATCAGTGTGTCACGGGGGGGGCGTTTCATTGCATGTGTGGGCGGGGCATCCTACAGGGGATAGTGTTGGTAACCAAAATCATTTGAGAGTCACAGACCATATACACTTACGAGATGCTGTGGCCAATGATGGCAACACGGAGGACATTGGTCAACTGGTCATCCTACCATCCACCTTCGTTGGAGGTCCTAGGTACATGCATGAGCACACGCAAGATGCCATGACCTATGTCAGAAACTATGGCAGACCTGACCTCTTCATCACCATGACTTGCAATCCCCAATGGCAGGAGTTCCCACCCAAAGCTGGTACTGAAAGGCATGACCTCATAGCACGGGTCTTAGAACATAAGAAATAGGAGCAGGAGTAGGCCAATCGGCCCCTCGAGCCTGCTCCGCCATTCAATAAGATCATGGCTGATCTGATCCTAACCGCCAATCTACTATCACAGAACCATCTCCTGAATCTAACAGAATTAGACACACGAAATAGGAGCAGGATCAGGCTAAGGCTACACGGCCCCTGGGCCCGCTCCGCTACCCACAGGGCCATGACCGATCCGAACCTAGACTCATGTCCAAATTCCTGCCCGCTCCCCGTAACCCTTTACTTCTAGGAAACTGTCTATTTCTGTTTTAAATTTATGTAATGATGTAGCTTCTACAGCTTTTTGGGGCAGCATATTCCATGGACCTACCACCCTGTGAGTGAAGTAGTTCCTCCTCATCTCAGTTTTGAAAGAGCAGCCCCTTATTCTAAGACTATGCCCCCTAGTTCTAGTTTCACCCATCATCGGGAACATCTTCCCCGCATCCACCCGATCCAACCCCTTCACAATCTTATATGTTTCAATAAGATCGCCTCTCATTCTTCTGAACGCCAATGAGTAGAGTCCCAATCTACTCAACCTCTCCTCATATGTCCATCCCCTCATCCCCGGGATTAACCGAGTGAACCTTCTTTGTACTGACTCGAGAGCAAGTATGTCTTTTCTTAAGTATGGACACCAAAACTGTCTGCAGTATTCCAGGTGCGGTCTCACCAATACCTTGTACAACTGAAGCAATACCTCCCTATTTTTATATTCTATCCCCCTAGCAATGAAAGGCAACATTCCATTGGCCTTCTTAATCACTTGCTGCACCTGCATACTAACCTTTTGAGTTTCGTGCACCAGGACCCCCAGATCCCTTTGTACTTCAGTACTTTCCAGTTTCTTGCCATTAAGATAATAACTTGCTCTACGATTTTTCCTGCCAAAGTGCATAACCTCACACTTTCCAGTATTGTATTCCATCTGCCAAATCTCTGCCCACTTACTTAGCCTGTCGATGTCCCCTTGCAGGTTTTTTATGTCCTCCTCACTCACTACTTTCCCTCCCATCTTAGTATCATCTGCAAACTTTGATATGTTACACTCGGTCCCCTCCTCCAAATCGTTAATATAGATTGTAAAGAGTTGGGGACCCAGCACTGACCCCTGCGGAACACCACTAGTTACTGATTGCCAGTCCGAGAATGAACCATTTATCCCAACTCTCTGCTTTGTTAGATAGCCAATCCTCTATCCATGCCAGAATATTACCCCCAATCCCATGATTTTTTATCTTAAGCAATAATCTTTTGCGTGGCACCTTGTCAAATGCCTTTTGGAAGTCTAAATACACTACGTCCGCTGGTTCCCCTTTATCCACCCTATATGTTACTTCCTCAAAGAACTCCAGCAAATTTGTCAAACATGACTTCCCCTTCATAAAACCATGCTGACTTTGTCCTATTAAATTATGATTATCCAAATGTCCTGTTACTGTCTCCTTAATAATGGACTCCAATATTTCACCTACCACAGATGTTAGGCTAACCGGTCTATAGTTTCCAGCCTTCTGTCTACTGCCCTTTTTAAATAAGGGCTTTACATTAGCAGTTTTCCAGTCTGCCGGGACCTTTGCTGATTCCAGGGAGTTTTGGAAAATTATTACCAATGCATCCACAATCCCTACTGCCACTTCCCTCAAGACCCTAGGATGTAAGCCATCAGGTCCAGGTGATTTATCTGCCTTGAGTCCCATTATTCAACCTCAAAGTTAAAAAACTGCTCAAACTCCTGACTGTGGGCAAACTTTTTTGGTGCACACAATTGCTACATGTACAGCATTGAGTGGCAGAAGAGAGGACTTCCTCATGTTTATCTGTTACTCTGGCTTCAGTCGAAGATTCACCCCAATCAAGTTGATTCCTTCATCTCTGCAGAGCTACCCGATAAGGACCAGGATCCTATCCTCTTTGATGTTGTTGTAAAAAAATGATTACTGGAACTTGTGGGCGACACAACCCTTCTTCTCCCTGCATGAAAAACAATGCATGTACAAAAGGGTACCCAAAGCCACTCCGCGAAGAAACTCAGCATGGGGATGATTCCTATCCTTTGTGCAGGAGAAGGGGCAAAAAGAGTGGAGGTTTCAGCACGGAGATAAGAATGCGAACTAAAAAATCTAGCCACTCAAGTCAACCTGGTCCGTCAACTCAGACAACACAGCAAAGACAGACATTTGAAGTTGACAACCGTTGGATTGTTCCTTACTGTCCACTCCTATCCAGGCTCTTCAAATGTCACATCAATGTGGAGTACTGCCACTCAGTTAAGTCTATCAAATATGTGTGCAAGTACATCCATAAGGGCAGTGACCAAGCGGTCTTTGATCTTCAAGCGGCTGTACAGCAGAATCAAAATGATGAGATCACCACACATCTGATGGGCCGTTACATCTGCAATGAGGCAGCCTGGCGAACTTTTGGATTTGACATCCACAACCGTTACCCCACTGTCACTAAATTGGATGTTCACTTGGAAAATGGACAAAGGGTTTTATTCCAACATGCAAATGCCAGCCAACGTGCCGAGGAACCTCCAAAGACAAAACTTACAGCATTCTTCGAATTGTGCCAAACGAATGACTTTGCCAAGACACTTTTCTATCATCAGGTGCCTAAGTACTACACCTGGTAGCCAAACAAGACACGGCGGGCTCGGCGCCCTGGAGCAGGTCAGAAGGAAGTTCCTGGTCATACAGCGGTGTACTCATCAGATGCACTTGGCAGAGTCTACACGGTCCATCCAAACAACAGAGTGCTTTCACCTTCGTCTACTCCTCCATGACGTTGCTGGGCCAACATCATTTAATGACCTCAAGACTGTCGCTGGCCAACTCTGTGACTCCTTTCAAGAAGCTTGCCGCAGGAGAGGACTCATTGAGGATGACATTCATTGGCATGCCACGAAGACAGAAACTGCTGTGTCTTACTCCCCCAATAGACTACGAAATCTCTGCCATTATAATTGCCCTCTGCAGCCCTTCCAACCCGATGCAGTTGTGGGAAGATCACAAAGACACAGAAGACATCTTACACCAACTCAAGACAGCCAACCCCACAATGACGCTGAACTTCACTGATGCAATGTACAATCGGGTTTTGATCCTTCTGGAGGACAAGACTTTGGCATTGGCTGGCAAGTCTCTGACTAAGTTGAACCTTCGACCTCCCAATAGGAATGATTCTCCAGGTCTCAGCAGAGAGGTCCTCAGGGAAACCACCTACAATGTTGAGGAACTGACCTCCTTTGTCACCGTCACTGAACCTAAATTGGTTCCAGAACAGAAAGAGACATACAAGCTGGTTGTGGATATGGTGGAAAACAATGCAGGTGGCATTATCTTCCTCGATGCACCTGGTGGAACAGGAAAGACATTCCTCATCAATCTTTTATTGGCCATGGCTCGCTCTAAGGGACACATTGCACTGGCTGTTGCCTCATCAGGAATCGCTGCAACTCTGCTCCAAGGAGGTCGCACTGCCTACTCAACCTTTGCTCTCCCTCTGGATCTGACAACACAAGAACACCCAGTGTGTAACATTAGCAAAGGAACTGGTGCTGCTGAGTTGCTTCAAAAGTGCAGACTCATTGTGTGGGATGAGTGTACAATGGCCCACAAGAGGGCACTTGAAGCACTCGACAGAACTCTTTAGGATCTGAGAGGCAACAATAGGCTGATGGGTGGCACCACCCTGTTGCTGGCAGGTGATTTCCGCCAAATCCTGCCAGTTGTACCCAGAGGAACTCCAGCAGATGAACTCAATGCATGTCTCAAGGCATCCCATCTGTGGCCAAATGTGCAAACAGTCCATTTGACCACAAACATGCGTGTTCATATGCATGGTGATGAGATGACAGAATCCTTTGCGCAACTTTTGCTACAATTGGGAGAAGGAAAATTGCCAGTTGACAGCAGTGGTCAAATCACCATTCCTCCAGGCTTTGGCAGTCCAGTCAAAACAGTTGATGAGTTGATCTCACAGGTGTATCCAGACCTCCTCAATCACTTCAAAGATCCCAAGTGGCTGTGTGAACGGTCAATACTTGCACCCAGGAATGATATTGTCAAACACAAACATGCTCCTTCGTCAAAAACTCCCTGGCCAAGAGCGAATTTACAAAAGCGTTGATACTGTTTGTGACAGTGCTGATGCGGTACACTACCCCACTGAGTTCAACTCATTGCAGCCTTCAGGAACTCCTCTTCACGAACTGGTACTGAAGGAAGGCACCCCTATCATGCTCCTAAGAAACATATATCCACCAAAGCTGTGCAATGGAACCAGACTGGCAGTCAAAAAGCTCATGCCAAATCTCATTGAGGCTACCATCATCTCCGGCTGCGCCAGTGGGGAGGACGTTCTCATTCCTCGAATTCCAATACCAACTGACTGTTGCCGTTTGAATTGAAATGGCAACAGTTTCCTGTGACAATTTCTTTTGCTATGTCAATCAACAAGGCACATGGGCAGACTTTGAAGGTTGCTGGCATCAATTTACTCACGCCCTGTTTTTCACATGGCCAGTTGTACGTGGCATGTTCAAGAGTTGGTGCATCAAGGAATCTGTTTATTTTAACACCCTCAGGAAAACCAGAAAATGTTGTCTATCAACGTGCTCTCCAATAATGCAGACTGCTCTCACCTTCGTCTACTCCGCCATGAGGTTGCTGGCCCATCATTTAATTACCTCAAAACTCTGACTGGCCATCTCTGTGCCTCCTTTACAAAAGCTTGCCGCAGGAAAGGACTCTTTCAGGACTCTTCAACATCCGAGAGGCTGCATACCTACTACAAGATTACAAAATCACTCTGTGCAATACCAACCCTCTTGAGTTTGCAAACCTTTACCAGAGGGAGTATTCACTCAGTCTTTGGTTGTAACGCCAGCATATTGTCAAATGCTCTATTGTTCTACATTGTTGCAATAAATGTTCACTGTTGATTTCTAAACTAACCTCTAAATGCCTCACACAGAATCTTTTATTTCCCTATCAACTCATACACTGAAACTTTGTGAATAATGTAATATCACTCCTGGGTGCTTAAGAAGAGTTCTTCAATCCCACCAGTTTAAGAAACAGTTTTATAAACATTCCACAGGGTTCTTGAGTTCCCTCGGCACCGCCGGGCACTTCAAGTATTAAATAAATTAATCAAACTCAGGAGAAAACCCCTGGTCCGAATGGATTGCATCCACACATTTTAAAAGAATCTAGGGAAGAGATGGCAGAGGTATTACTACGCATATTTAATAATTCGTTAGAAAAAGGTATAGTGCCAGAGGACTGGCGGATAGCTAACGTAATACCGATATTTAAGAAGGGGGATAGAACATGTCCAGGGAATTATAGAAGTTAGCTGAACATCGGTGGTAGGAAAAATAATGGAATTACTACTAAAGGAGAAAATAGAACATCTAGAAACCAAAAGTATAATAATGAATAGTCAACATGAATTTCAAAAGGGAAAGTCTTGCTTGACCAACCTTATTGAACTTTTTGAAGAGGTAACAGAGTGTAGACAATGGTAATGCAGTAGATGCAATTTATCTGGATTTTCAAAAGGCCTTCGATAAGGTACCCCAGAATAGACTGATGAACAAGGTCAGAGAATGCAGAGTCAGGGAACAAGTAGCAGAATGGATTGCTGGCTGGCTCCATAAGAACATAAGAAATAGGAGCAGGAGTAGGCCATTTGGCCCTTCGAGCCTGCTCCACCATTCAATGAGATCATGGCTGATCTTCTGCCTCAACTCCATTCACCGGCCCTATCGCCATATCCTTTGATGCCCTTACTAGTCAGAAATCTATCGACTTCTGTTTTGAATATACCCAATGACTGAGCCTCCACAGCCCTCTGGGGTAGAGAATTCCAAAGACTCACCACCCACTGTATGAAGAAATTTCTTCTCATCTCAGTCCTGAATGGCTTACCCTTTATCCTGAGGCTGTGGCCCCTCGTTCTAGACTCCCCAGCCAAGGGAAACATTCTCCCAGCATCCACCCTATCAAGCCCTGTAATAATTTTGTATGATTCAATGAGATCCCCTCTCATTCTTCTGAATTCAAGAGAATACAGGCCTAGTTTACTCAATCTCTTATACGACAGTCCCGCCATCCCAGGAATCAATCTCGTGAACCTTCATTGCTCTCCCTCTATGGCAAGTATATTCTTCCTTGGGTAAGGAGACCAAAATTGTACACGGTACTCCAGGTGTGGTCTCACCAAGGCCCTATATAATTGGAGTAAGACTTCTTTACTCCTGTACTCAAATCCTCTTGTAATGAAGGCCAGCATACCATTTGCCTTCCTAATGGCTTGCTGCACCTGCACATTCACTTTCAGTGACACATGTACAATGATGACACCCAGGTCCCTTTGAGCACCTGCATTCCCCAATCTTTCACCATTTAGGAAATACTCTGCCTTTGTTTTTTCTACCAAAGTGAATAACCTCACATTTGACCACATTATATTCCATCTGCCACCTTACTGCCCAATCACTTAGTCGATCCGTATACCTTTGCAGACTCTGTGTTCTCTTCACAGCTTACTGTCCCATCTAGCTTTGTATCAGCAGCAAACTTGGATATATTATTGGATATATATTATACTCGGTCCCTTCATCTAGGTCATTAATATAAATTGTAAATAGCTGAGGCCCCAACACTGATCCTTGCAGCACCCAACTAGTTACAGCCTGCCAACCTGAAAAAGACCCATTTATCCCTACTCTGTTTTCTGTCCGTTAACCAATCCTCTATCCATGCTACTGTACGGCCCCAACCCCGTGAGCCCTAATCTTGTGTAATAACCTTTTATGTGACACCTTATCGAATGCCTTTTGGAAATCTAAATATACTACATCCACTGGTTCCCCTTTATCTACCCTGCTAGTTACATCCTCAAAAAACTGTAATAAATTTGTTAAACACGATTTCCCTTTCATAAAACTCTGACTCTGCCCAATCATGTTATGATTTTCTAAGTGACTTGATACCACTTCCTTAACAATGGATTCCAGCATTTTCCCGACGACTGTGTCAGGCTAACTGGCCTGTAGTTCCGTTTCTTCACTCCCTCCTTTCTTCAATGGCGGTGTTACATTTGCGACCTTCCAATCCTCTGGGACCATTCCAGAATCTAGGGAATTTTGGAAGATCAAAACCATCCACTATCTCTTCAGCCACCTCTTTTAGAACCCTAGGATGTAGGCTGTCAGGTCCAGGGGATTTGTCGGCTTTTAGTCCCATTCGTTTCTCTAGAACTTTTACTCTACTTATATTAATTACATTAAGTTACTCACCCTCAGTAGACCCTTGGTTCCCCACTAGTTTTGGTATGCTTTTTGTGTCTTCTACTGTGAAGACAGATACAAAATATTTGTTTAACCTTTCTGCTATTTCCTTATCCCCCATAATAATTTCTCCTGTCTCAGCCTCTAAGGGACCAACACTTACTTTTGTTACTATTTTCCTTTTTACATACTTGTAGAAACTCTTACAATCTGCTTTTATATTTCTTGCTAGTTTTCCCCTCATTCTATTTTTTCCCCTCATCAATTTTTTGGTCAACCTTTGCTGGTTTCTGAAACTCTCCCAATCCTCAGGCTTACTATTATTCTTTGCAACATTAGAAGCTTCTTCTTTCAATCTAATGCTATCCTTAACTTCTTTAGTTAGCCATGGTTGGATCACTTTTCCCATGGAGTTTGTTGCTCAATGGAATGTATTTTTGTTGAGAATTATGAAATATTTCTTTAAATGCTAGCCACTGCTTATCTACCGCCATACGTTTTAATCTATTTTTCCAATCTACCTTAGCCAACTCGCCCCTCATACCTATGTAATTGGCTTTATTTAAGTTTAAGACTCTAGTTTCAGACTTGGGCAAGTCACTCTCAAAATTAATGTGAAATTCTATCATATTATGATCACTCTGCCCCAGAGGATCCTTTACTGCCCCAGAGGATCATTTACTATGAGATTCCTAATTAACCCTGTCTCATTACACAATACAAGATCCAAAATAGCCTGTTGCCTGGTTGGTTCCATGACATTGTTCTAGGAAACTGTCCCGAATGCATTCCATGAACTCTTCCTCCAGACTATCTTTGCCAATTTGATTTTCCAGTCTATATGAAGATTAAAGTCCCCCAAGATTATTGCATTACCTTTGTTGCAAGCTCCTACTATTTCTTGATTCATATCCTGTCCAACAGTATAGCTACTGTTAGGGGGCCTATATACTACTCCTACCAGTGTTTTCTGCCCCTTGTTATTATTCCTTATCTCCACCCATACTGATTCTACTTCCTGATCTTCCGAGCCGAGATCCTTTCTCGCTACTGTCCTCATATCATCCTTTATTATCAGGGCTACTCCCCCTCCTTACCCATTCTGCCTGTCTTTTCGAAACGTCAAGTACCCTGGAACATTTAGTTCCCAACCTTGGCCACCTTGCAACCATGTCTCTGTAATGGCTATTAGATCAAACCCATTTACCTCCAATTGTTCGTCTAGCTTGTTACGAATGCTTCATGCATTCAGATAAAGAGCCTTTATTTTAATTTTTGACCTTATTCTCTGCTGCACTGCTACCATTAAATTCTGTGTCCCTTCCTGTCACACTCTGCTTATTTTTTACCCAAATCGCTACACTGCTCTATTCCCTTGACCTTTCTCTTTAGATTTCTAAATTTCCCCTCAGATTTCTAAATTTCCCCTCACCTGGCCCCTCCCCCCCTTTTTTTTTTTTTAGTTTAAAGCCCTAGTTATTCGATTCACCAGGATGCTGGTCCTAGCCTGTTTTAAGTGGAGCCTGTCCCAGCAGAACAGCTCCCTCTTTCCCCAGTATTGGGGCCAGTGCCCCATGAATTGAAACCCCTTTTTCCCCATACCACTCTTTGAGCAACGCATTTAACTCTCTGATCTGCTTGACCCTATGCCAATTTGTACATGGCTCAGGTAGTAATCCAGAGATTATTACCCTTATGGTTCTGCTTATTAATTTAGACCCTAGCTCCTCAAACTCCCTCAGCAGAACCTCATTCTTAGTTCCACCTATGTCATTGGTTCCTACACAGACCACGACAACTGGATCCTCCCTCCTCCCATTCCAAGTTCTTCTCCAACCATGAGGAGATATCCTTAACCCTGGCAGGCAACACAGCCTTCAGGGCTCTTTCACGGCTGCAGAGAACAGTATCTATTATAACAAGCCCAAAAGAGTCAATACAAAAGCAAAATACTGTGGATGCTGGAAATCAGAAATAAAAACAGAAAATGCTGAAAATACTCAGGTGGTCAGGCAGCATCGGTGGAGAGAGAAACAGAGTTAACATTTCAGGTTGATGACCCTTTGTCAGAACCGTCGAAACAGTCAAAACAATTTTCAATGTAAACTCTGAAACTTAGTCCATTGTAAAACAAAGGGATATTGTCTCTATAATAGACACAAATGACATGACCCATTGCACAATTCAGAAGACTCAACAGTAAGAGATTTAAAGAAAACAAACATTTTAGCAACTGCCACATGACAAAGACTATGCAACAGGAAGTTACAAGCTTATAACACGCAGCAGACAGCTCTCAAGTCAAAGATGAAGCAGATGAAATAAAGGCACCAACTTTATCTTGTGACGCACTTCACTAAAAATCGGAAAAACAATTTAGATTGCAGAACCATTCAGGAAATCAGAACAGCTAAAGAGACAGTTAACAGGAAAAGGTTTCAAATAAAGCGCACGGTTAACTGCATAAACTAATGACATAATGGTTCTATATTTACTGCAATTGAAAGATCGCACTTCCAGTTGTAGAATCACTAAGCAATTTTCATTATTACTCGTTTTAAATTGTAACTTAAATAAAGTACTTGCAACTGCAAAAAACAACTGGCTGTCCCTCCAATACAGGGATTCTGTAAAGGAGAGCTGGGGGCGGGGAGCGAAGAGGGGAATCAGCCATGGTGCCAGCCCCATTTACGATCCTGTGACCTCTGCCATTTGTGGATGCTGGGTGAGGACTATAGGTTCAGCTGTGATGCCCCGATTTGAGGAGGCGTGGATGATAGCCAGCTGATATTCACCAGACTTGCATATAAATTAATACACGTTGGTAAAGTATTAGAGAGCTGCCACCAACAGTACAAGTCATTGTCTTCAGTAGATGAAAGAGGGAGGAGAAAAAAATAAAAGTTGTTTCCTTCCAGAAAGTTCGTACACCATTCAAGGGAACAGTTACTTGAAGACTAAACCAAGTTTTTTTTTGTATACACAATACATTAGCTTCAGTATGAACAGTTAGCTTGGCTCACTTGCCTACATGTCAGATGGTTCTGTGTTCAAGCTCCACTCCAGGATCTCAGCACATAAACTAGGCGGACACTTGTGTGTGGTACTGAGGGAGTGCTGCATCGTCAGAAGTGCCTTCTTTTGGTTGAGGTGTACAAGATCCCATGGTACTTCTCCCAAAGAGCAGGGAGTTCCTCCCAATTTCCTGGTCAACATCATCCTTCAACCGGCACCAGATTAATTAATCATTTGTTTCATTGCTGTTTGTGTGGCCTTGCTGTGTTCAAATTGGCATTTGCATCTGCCACAAGAGTGATTACACTTCAAAAGGTAAATAATTAGCTGTGAAGTGCTTTGGGATGTCCCGAGCACGCGAAAGGCTTTATATACATGCAAGTTCTTTCTTTCTCTTCACATTAAGTTACAAGTTAAACAGGAAGATTCAGGCCTCTAAATTAAGGCTGCAGGAGCTATTACCTGATGAATATTAACTGGTTTGTAGCAGTTCAACAAGGGAAGTCCCCTCACTTCGCTCTCATGCGTTTACAAGCAACTGGTTGTTAGGCAGGGTTGTCAGAATCCTGGAACTAGGATATCTGCCCACTCTCTTAGCTAAGGAATGTGTAACCCAAGGGAACTTGAGGATTGGCGGAGAGGAAAATAGGCTTTCTTTTTAAATTGGGTCAGCTCATGAAACCAGAAAAAAGCTGCTCTAATCCTTCATATTGTGATCTTTCTGTAGCAACACACACAGGTGCAAGCTTTTCTGAAGTGCAGCAACAAAGCAAAATGAAGTGCGCTGCCATATTATGATGATGATTTGTGAAAATCTGTACCAATACATTTACTTCTACAGTCATCAAGAATCCCAGGCAACAAGTAATCTTGCTATTAATCAGTACCATTTAATGCTCCATACACTCAGTACCAATGGAAATATTCTTATTGTCCCTTGCTGGGCTTGCTAACTACTGCTAATAACCGCCGAGTAACAATGTGCTCCATATGGGATTTTAACCTACAGGTCAATCATAGAACCTGTTCAATAGTTTCATCTCTTGAAATTGGACTGAATGAAATCCACGTGGAATCCAACAGCTATGTATAGATCAATAAAGAGGGCTCCAAAAAAGAACAAGGAGAAAGTCCACTTCCAAAGGAAAGCCCATACTTCCCACGTGCAAAAAGTAGTCTAGGATAGCGAACTGTTGAGTGAACAATGAACCAATTTACCAACGAGGTGTGCACCAGAAATAACATGGGTTACCACCATGCACTTCTGATCTCTCCGAAATGAATTGAAGCCAACATGCTCCGGATCATAAGGATAAAGCTGAAAATTACTGATTTGGTTTCAGTGGAAAAATAAGCAGAAAGAAGTAATTAATTAGCAGAACAAGAACGGTAGAATACTTGATTTCTCAACTGTACTTTAAAACATTTCCAAAACAAACCACAGCAATCTTAATAATTTTGGACTAAAAGAAATTGACTAACCCGGGACTCGCCCAGCAGATTGTGTTCAAGTTCTGAACATTTAATGAAAATAAATTGTACACTAGGATATTACTGTTACTACACCATGAGCAAAGTTTTAAAATATTCAGAGCTCACATACTGGTGTCCCAGGAATTTTTCTTATTTTAAATAAGTAGATGTTTGCATCAGTCACAAAAGGAGATTTGCTGACTCAGGAAACAAGACTTACAAGATGATAATTATAAATTGGATCTTATTCTGCTTCATTCAATTTTCTTCCCTTTTCTCTTAAAAGGTGGTGACTCATGCTAGTTTTTAATGCAACAGGCACTAGCAGCCCTCTGCTACTTCACCCCACAGTCATTCTTCACATACGAACCTTAGCAATGTGCCAATATTGAAAACTTGGACATCCTCACCCTTCCTCTACAGACTCGCACTTTCAACAGGGTTCATGGACAACAATTAGGAGTAGAAGCCCAGAGTTACTTTTCACTTTTTTTTATTCATTCACGGGATGTGGACATCGCCAGCAAGGCCAGAATTTATTGCCCATCCTTAATTGCCTTAGAGAATTGTTAGTTGCCTTAGGGCAGCACAGTGGCATAGTGGTTAGCACTGTTGCCTCACAGCGCCAGGGACCCGGGTTCGAATCCAGCCTCGGGTGACTGTGCAAACTCCACACAGACATTCTCCCCGTGTTTGCGTGGGTTTCCTCCGGGTGCTCCGGTTTCCTCCCACAGTCCAAAGATGTGCGGGTTAGGTTGATTGGCTATGATAAATTGACCCTTAGTGTTAGGGGGATTAAATACGTGGGGTTACGGGGATAGGGTGGGATATGTGTCGGTGCAGGCTCGATGGGCCGAAATGGCCTCTATCTGCACTGTGGGGTTTCTGTGATTCTGTGAATACAACTGGGTGGCTTACTCGGCCATTTCAGAGGGCAGTTAAGAGTCAATCACATTGCTTTGGGTCTGGAGTCACATATAGGCCAGACCGGCTACGGATGGCAAATTTCCTTCCCTAAAGGACACCTCCCTAAGCCAACAGCACCAAGATTAATCGTAACACCCTGTCGCTAGCACAGACCCGAGACCCCTGTATGATTCAGCAACAGACTCTATAAATTTTCATGTCATTGGAGAGGCCCGATTTCACTTCTGACACAATACTGTACCTGAAATCAGAACGGCAATCTTAAGTGTTGCAAGATAATCATAGTGGCACAGATGACAACCCTGAAGGCAGCATAGACTGTCCCATCTTCTTTGTTAAAAGAGGCGTAGTGTCAGAAGTAGAATGTTTTATGCAGATAAAGTTATGAACAGGCAAACTTTACCAGTGCTGGTGTTTATAGCAATGGCTACAAAAACCTTCAGCAACTATCTTATTTTTGGCTGTTGTTTTCAACACCCAAATCTCTGTATGATTAGAACTGAAGTCTTTTTTGGCAAATTAAAAAAAGTGCTTAACAATTTACAACATAGGATAAAAATGACATGTTTTAACCTAGTGCCCAAGTGAACACCTGGGCTACAAACTTCATGACTAAATACAACAGAAATATACGGTTTGTGCAAATGCTCAGCACAAATTAGATCGTTAGCTAATAAACATTATCTTTTCCAAAATAGAAACTCATTACCAGGTGGGATCTAGTAATAATATGACTGTGAAAAGGAGTACAGGAAACTCTTTGGCATCCGGCACCGGGATGGTGCCGGTTGATAGAGGGGGTTATCTACAGAGGCTATTTTTAACAAACAAAAATAAAAAAATCAAGAAATGTGCAGTATACAGTAATTGGCAGATCGGAAGAGACTACCGGCAGCGCGGGAGAGTCAGACTCCTGTTATTGAGGTGTTCAGACTTCCAACAGCGCCAAAAGCCGAGGAGTGGCAGTTTGGAGAACTACCCCCACTGACTAACTCTGCCACCGCGGGAGACTCGGACTTGGCAACATTTCCGGTTATTGTGTTGTTGTTTTCGGAGTATGAATTTTGCTGGTTAAGAGAATTCCGGATATTTAGGTGCCGCTTAAACGAGAGTTTCCTGTACTTGATACTTGTACTTTGCTTATGTTAACTGTGAGGAAAGCACAAATGGCCTTTGGTCTGAAACCAAAATCTATTCGGTTTACAAATGCTCTAATAAAATTGGTGTTCAATGTTTTTTACTTTAAAATGAGTTATTCTTTCACTCTACGTAACAGGTTTAAGTCACATTATGACCTTAAAAAGAAAGCCATATTTACATAGGAATGTTACTTTATGTGTCGAGATAGCTTGCACCACTAAAAAACAAATACAAGAAAGGAACACTGACTGTTCCCATGCCATTTTTCAAATCGAGTTAGCACATGGAGCTGTGCCTGCACATTCCAATCCCTCAGCTTCCTGACCCACTTCCACTAGACAGATCTACCATCAAATCCATCCCTGTACCAATGTGGCCTATGCTATATTTTTTTTTAATTGAAGCCAAACTTATGCAGTATCGCAAATGTTATAATGGAGTTCAGTTAGTCTTTCATGTAGAAATTAAACTTAAATTGACATACAAATGCCTTGGATTTTCAGTTAGCTCTATTAATCTATTCTCAGTGCATCCAGATGCTGTTCACATCGTGGGCTATATTTCCCCAAGTTTTGCAAAAAACTGTTACAGCATAAAACAATGTTCCCACTAAAATTAACATAAGTATAGGCTCTTGTTCTTCATTGACAAGTGTATTCTCTTTTATTCTTACTAAAAGTGACAGTCGGCAATCTTGCAAAAAAAAATCATCTCAGCTGCTTTGCATTCACACTGCTTGTAAGACTTGTTTTATATTCTGCTCCAACCCAGTCTTTTAAAAAAGGAAACAAGTCAGATACAAAGAACATTAAACGCAGTCTTCAATTTTTTTCTATATTCTTTACATTTTTACTAGTTTGGACAATTCATTCACATGAATATCAACAGGCAATAGAATAGAAAGTATTGTTCACATTCAAAGCACCTTCAACATTTCAGTCCACCAGTACAACAAATCAATATTCACAGATCTTTTGAAGCTAGAAAATGAGCTATTGTCCCTTTTGATAAGTGAATTTGATTCAATGAAGTGCTCAGACTTCCACCAACCTGAACTGTCACTTCTGTAATCTTCAGCTGAAAAGGATGCCACCTTAGCACTCAACGGCGACATAGATTGCGGTATAGGTTTTACCCAACATCACCTTGTATTGGAACAATGAGATGCTGCTCCAAGTAGGAGGACACAGGTTTCATTCTTTCCCTTCCCAGACCACCCCCAAAATATGCTGAGTTGCTAATTTCAGCTGTGCAGACACAAAGCACAGGCTAGGCACTGCTCCATGAAAGAATGAAGAAAAGGGTGGGGGGGGGGAGAGGAATGAGAATTTTATTTGGAAAACTCTGCAGCATTTAGCTAATTAGTAGCATCTTGCAAGCAGTTTGGCCACGGCGAATACATAGCCGAGGGAGAAAATAAAAAGATCCACATTTTGAAAGCACACCCACCTACAAAAACAGGAGCAGGAGCAGGCCATACAGCCCTTCAAGCCTGCTCCCCCTTTCAGTAAGATCATGGCTGAACTTCTACATTAACTCCACTTTTCGGCCCGATCCCCAAATCCCTTGATTCCATTAATGCCCAAATATCTCACGATCTCAGTCTTGAATATACATCAACTGAGCATCCACAGCCCTCTGTGGTTCCCTTCTCTCTCCAAAACCGAATTCCCCCATCTGACCCCATTTCCCTCCTGCTGACCCTCATTCCACCCCTCTGACCCCATTTCCTTCCTGCTGAGCCTCAATTACCCCATCTCACCCCATTTCCCTCCTGCTGAGCCTCAATCCCCCTCTCTGACCCCATTTCCCTCTCCCTGACTTCTTCAGATGCTTCACTTTTTTACCCTCTGGCAAATCCTACTGCCTACCCATCATTATTATTCTACCTAAAAGAGCATGGATTTTTTACCTTTCTACTGGCTCATTTCATTAAAAATTTTACAGCATTAAAAAAAGAAAATCTGGGAGGCGGTACCTTTATCAAAACACAAGCACCCTTTTTGTAGAAGAAAATTACAAAATGACTTGCAATTAATTTATAGTCAACATTGAAACTCACAATTAGGGTCATCCTACCTCTGCTGCTTGCAATGGAACCACTCGTAGAATGCTCCATAACTGATGTCATGAATTTGAGGTAATTTGATAATTTTCTTATACAAAAAATGAGCTCTACTTTGAATTTATAAAACTCCACTGAACTTTTCTTCCTGAATTTTCACAGTAGAATTCTTGAATTCAGCAGAGTTAGCTGGGGTGGCTAGAATTGGCCTCAGCACCCTGGGTTACAGATAGTAAAATAAAAGTCAGCCAAGGCCAATTGCCATCCAGTGACTTAAGCTGGAAAGTGATGTATATACATCAGACGGGACAGGACTAGTGTCAGGCGTGGCTGCAATACCTCTTAGCCAAGGCACACATGAAGAATTGCGCCTTATCCACAAAAACACAACTACTGACATCAGTATGTGGGCAGTCAATTAATCCATTGAATTTCACCAAAACTGCACATTACAATGAAGTTTTACAGCTATAACTCAAATAGTCTTCAACATTCAGAGATTTTCCCTTGGGATGTGAGGAAAATATTACTCAAGTTCAAATCCTCCCTGTATTTGGTTGTGTTCGTAGACACTACATCCTGCAAAAAACAGCAGGTGGACACATATTACATGAAGAGGAAGCACTACTGAGATCTGCTAACCTCTTTTTGCTGACCACACACTGCAGATACTTTTGTATTTCCATTCCCAAGAGAATGGAGGTCAAAGGGGAAACACCCTTTCACTATAGGTTATAAAAATTCAGCTGCATTGTCTTCCTGTATGAATTCAGCATTACATGCAAGATTCTAGAAAAGCAACTCCATTTTGCCAAAGAACTAGCATTTTAAATTTTATCAGTTTGACACCTTCACTGCCCAGAAAAATCAAATCCATCAGCAGTGAAAATAATTGGGTCACTATCTAGATCATGGGATTCCAGAAGATGGTAACTCTCAGCGCTCCGACCATCCAAGTGTCAAGGTATCAAAAGATATCATTCAAGACAAATGCCCAAATATACACTCCCAACCAAGGTGTTCCAGTTCCATGGAAACTCTCAAGCTAGTTTCCAGTACTTGAAACCCACACAGAATTCATTTGTAGAAACAGTAATTTAAAATAAAAATTAGAGTTTCAACAACACATTTCTAATTAGAGACAAAAATTATATGTTAACATTAAATGGAGGCACTCCTCTCTACATTAAGTGCCTTCAACCTCCTAACAAATTCAAGAATTACAAGGCCAAACTGCACAGCATGGTATGCTCAATATGGATTTAAGGACTTGCAGTCGACAGAACACAGCACCATTTATGTTGCAATGTCAAGACCAGTGTACCAGTGTTGTCTGTATGCATACTTTGTGTACCACCATGCTATTGGGGGGGTGGGGTGGGGGGGAAAGAGAGAAAATGACAGGCCGTGTCAATTCTTCACCACAAGTACCAGCAGTCATACTTGTTGCAGCAGTTACCGCAGTACAGAAATAACAACTAAACATATTCATAGTAATCCACCAGAAACGTCATCTCTGTTTCTCTCTCCACAGATGCTGCCTGACTTGCTGAGTATTTCCAGCATTTTCTGTTTTTATTTCAGATTTCCAACATCCACAGTGTTTTGCTTTTGTAGGAGTAACTGCGATACTGTTTCTCAAATCTAAATATTAGAAAGTAATGCATGGACATATTTTTGTTTCAAGCCATACCTTCTCTGTGCCATGATGTAGTTCAAAATGTTCTCTCTAAACAATTCAAGTTTACAAGTGAAACACCGACAATGCTTTGTTACATTATTTTTGCAGTTCAAATAAAATTTCACCCACAAATTTAACCAAAACCTTTGACAATACTGGAGACTCAAAACAACATGGTTGTGGTGATTGAAGGTCAATCATCACAGCCCCAGGACATCGCTGCAGGAGTTCCTCAGGGCAGTGTCGTAGGCCCAACCATCTTCAACTGCTTCATCAATGACTTTCCCTCCAACATAAGGTCAGAAATGGGGATGTTCGCTGATGATTGCACAGTGTTCAGCACTATTCACAACTTCACAGATAATGAAGCAGTCCATGCCCACATGCAACAAGACCTGGACGACGTTCAGGCTTGGGCTGATAAGTGTCAGGTAACATTCGCGCCACAGAAGTTCCAGGCAATGACTATCTCCAACAAGCGTGAGTCTAACCACCGCCCCTTGACATTCAATGGCATTACCATCACCGAATCCCCCACTATCAACATCCTGGGGGTCACCATTGGCCAGAAACTTAACTGGATCAGCCACATAAATAATATGGCAACAAGAGCAGGTCAGGGGCTAGGCATTCTGTGGCGAGTGTCTCACCTTCTGACTCCCCAAAGCTTTTTCGTCATCTACAAGGCACAAGTAAGGAGTGTGATGGAATACTCTCCACTTGCCTGGATGAGTGCAGCTCCAACAACACTCAAGAAGCACAACACCATACAGGACAAGGCAGCCCGCTTGATTGGCACCCCATCCACCACCTTAAACATTCACTCCCTCCACCACCGGCGTACCGTGGCTGCAGTGTGCACCATCTACAAGATGCACTGCAGCAACTTGCCAAGGCTTCTTCGGCAGCACCTCTTAAACCCGCGACCTCTCCCACCTAAA
>NC_140998.1:166162000-166258356 GCF_052327205.1 Somniosus microcephalus
CCAGCCTCACCTGCTACTGCGCAACCCAACTCGCGTTTTCTCGTCCGGGGGGCTGTGGGAGGAGGACCATTACAGCCTGCCTCGCCCCCCTCCACTACTGCATTCTCATTGGTCGCCAAGGTGTACGCGTCTGCTCCACGCCTCGTGCCAATTGGCTGGAAGCGGTGCCCGTCAAGTCGCGTCGCGTTGAGGTCAGAGCGTGCGCGCTCTCTCCCAACCGCCGTCACCACCGCCATGGCGCATGCGCATCGAGCTCGCCCGCTGTTCCCGAGAGGAACAAGAAGGACAGGTGAGGAAGGGAGGTGAGAGTGGGTGTGTTGGGGGAAGTTTCACCTACTTGCCTGCGCTTTTTATTATTCAGGTAGAACAAAGATTAAGGATTTCACCCAGTGTTTGTATCATTCTGCCAACCAACCAACCATTTATTTTAAATTGTTTGGGGCATCTGGTTATTTTGACCTACCAAAGGTGGAGTTTTCAGGCATCAAGGACGGGTATGGAGTGTTAGTTATTATGCCTAATAATAATATTACTTTTGAAATTGTTTTTAGTGGTGAGTTGCTTTGCGTTTTTGTCTTTTTTTTAAATGTAGTGAAGTCTGTCTTGCACTCCATGATGGGACAGCCAAGAGTAGGAAACTCAAACTATTAGGTAAAGCCTTGTTGAATAAAATAGCCAATCTAGGATTGTTGTCTATCTTGTTTATGACCAGACAGTCTGGTTTTGGAGTGGATTGTCCATCTATGAATAAAATGCAAACTGTGCACCAGAGTTCTGTTTTTATTTAAAGTCCACTCTTTGCTTCTGTGTTTAATGATACCAGTTCCTATTGCTACCTGTTTGCTTCTCAAACTTATGACAACATCCTACAACCCTCTGATTCTGGCCTTTTGTACATCCCAGATTTCAATCGCTTCACCATTGGCAGTTGTGCCCTCAGATGCCAAGGCCCTAAGGTCAGGATTACCCTTCCAAAAGCACTCCACCTCTCTCTTCCTTTAAGACACTTTTTAAAATCCACCTCTTTGGCCAAGCTTTTAGTCATCTGCCCTAATTTCTCCTTATGTGCCTCGGTGTCAAATTTTGTTGGATAACACTGCTGTGAAGTGCAAGTTGTTCTTTATTAGCTCTCATTTTCCAGTCCTCTTTGCCTAGTGATTAATACAAAGCAATGGAAAACTTGGGCATATTTTCTATGGCAATCTATTGCAATCTTTTATGCCTGTTAATTTTAAGTCTCTCCAAAAATCCAGCTGCAAATGAAGCAATATAACTTTTTGAATTTTACTGTAGGATTTATGTAGTTCCTCAGGTAATCCAATGAGTAAAGGCACCAGCTGTTGTACTAGGCTAGACAGACTACAAGATTCACTCTCATGTCCTAACAGAGTGAGTTGATCTCTGCCCAACCAGCAGTGTCTGGACTAGGGAAGGAGAGATTAGAGGAGAAAATCAACCACAGTTATATTTTCCCCCAAATAATTTCCCCAAACTGCAGATAATAACTCTCTACGATCTACATTTGAGACCAGTTGGTGAGGATCACTGATGCCTGTGGAACCATACTCCAGGAAAATTACTTATTTTCCGGAGAGGGAGGAAAGAGACACTTTCGTATATCACCAGCTACAAAAGATAATCATTGACTAAAGATCTAGTTGGCAGTATAATAAATCAATTCACTAAAACAAGCACTATATTGTTTGTGTGAACCCTTTCATTACTTCATAAAGGCAAACTGGTGAACTGAATAACCTGTCAGAGGAAAGCTGTCAAGTTAATCTGTCAATCTTTAAAAGAATCATATTTGGTATGCACAAATGCCTCTCCTTTGGTATAATTGTATCGTTTGCTTCACACTTCCCCTTTTGGAAGATTGAAACTGCTGTCTCAGGAGTCATGCCTTTGGCAGTTTTTTATTGAGCCACCGGATGGAGATTTATTGGTAATGATTAATGAACATCAAGTTCAGTTTACATTTACTCACCCATTTTAGCTGAACACATCCCCTAGAAGGAAAGCTAGACTGAGCAAAAAAATAACTAGAGCAATAAAAGTTGGCCTTCAAATACGACTGCAGATTGAAGTCCAAAAGCTGAATGCCAATTGAGCTCATTAGACACCGATTGACTGTCGGTATCGATGGGTGTTGTAGAGCAGGTGACAAAGCTGCTCTAACTGAGCCAACATAAAACTTTGACCTGAAACATTGACTCTATTTCTCTCTCCACGGATGTTGCTGGCCTGCTGAGTTTTTGCAGCATTTTCTGTTATTATAAAGCTAATGTGTTCGGTTCACCTTGTTCTAAGTTCACTTCCTGGGTTGTCAGTTGTGACTCCGTGGCTAGCACTTTCACCTCAGTCAGTAGGTTGTGGGTTCAAGTTTCACTCCAGAGACTTGAGCTAATAATCCAGGTTGACACTCCCAGTTCAGTACCGAGGGAGTGCTGCATTGTAGGAGGTGCCGTCTTTCGGATGAGACAGTCAACCGAGGTCCCGTCTGCCGCCTTGTGGATATAAAAGATCCCATAGCAGTATTGGAAGAAGAGCAGCGGAGTTCTCCCCCGTGTCCTGGCCAATATTTATTCCTCAACCAACATCACTAAAACAGATTATCTGATCATTATCTCAGTGCTGTGTGTGGGACCTTGCTGTACACAAAATTGGCAGCCTGTTTCCTACATTATTACAGTGACTACAATGCAGCAGTACGATAGCAAAATACTGCAGATGTTGGAAATCCGAAATAACAACAGAAAATGCTGGAAAAACTCAGCAGGTCAGGCAACATCCGTGGAGAGAAATTTGAGTTGACGTTTCGGGTTTGACCCTTCTTCAAAACTGGAGAGAAAAGGAACTAGATCGAAGGCAGGGCTGCGATCGGACAAAAGAATAAAAGAACCAAAAGAAGTAAAAGAGATTAGAAGCTAGACGACTAGCTTCTAATCTCTTTTACTTCTTTTGGTTCTTTTATTCTTTTGTCCGATCGCAGCCCTGCCTTCGATCTAGTTCCTTTTCTCTCCAGTTTTGAAGAAGGGTCAAACCCGAAACGTCAACTCAAATTTCTCTCCACGGATGTTGCCTGACCTGCTGAGTTTTTCCAGCATTTTCTGTTGTTATTTACAATGCAGCAGTGTTTCCTTGGCTGTAAAGTACTTTGGGGCATCCTGAGGTTGTGAAATGTTAAATGTCTGTCTTTTTCTTTTCTCTTTTCTGATCAGGAAACACACTGATGGCAATCAAGGAACAGACCATAGCTCAGTCTTTTCCACCATTCAGTCATAAGGCAGTAGTAGAATGACAACTATATTTTGTGACAAAATTTAATGTTTTGTAAAAATGTATAGATACTTAATTGCCCAATTGCATTGCTGATGATGCATCCAAATGCTATGCTAACATTTATTTATTCATTCTGAAACAGTCCTTGGACCCTGTAGTCAATTCAACATGTAGAGTCGAGTGTCATGTAAAAAAACAGTAAGGTTTATTCACCCACAGCAGTGGTGTCTAAGTGCAGAGATGAACAAAACAGTAATAGGGATCACTTTCCAGCTTACAGATTCTTACTCTCAGCACCTTCCTTAACTGAACCATTTCCCTGCCTTTTATTCTTCCAGGCTGGAAATTCTTCCTGATTGACCTTAATTGCCTTTAAAGATTTCTTAAAGCTATACCACTTTGCCTTGACCATTGACATTTTATACAATTTCTTAAAGTTGTACCCCTATAGCGGATTCAGAGCGTTCAAAAATCTATGCTCACATATCTTCCCTCTCACTCTGTTACAATTCCTTTCACAAAGAAAAAAAGACTTGTATTAATAAAGCACCTTATCACCTCTCTCAGAAACATCAAAGTGCATCACCTACAATGAAATTGTAAAGTGCAGTTGTTACTAAATCAGATACAGCAGTCAGTTTGTGCATAGCTCGATCCAACAAGCAGCGATGAGATGAACTACATGTTAATTGTTAATCTTATGCTGTTGCCTGAGGGGGAAATGTTAGCCAAGACATTGCCGACAACTCCCTGCTCTTCTCAGAATAGAACCGTGGGACCTTTAAATTCCACCTCAAACAATGGACAGGACTTAGGTTTAATGTCTGTTACATTTTTGGGTCTTTTTACTGTAGATGTAAGAAAATGGTGACTCAGATGGCACTGCTCTTTTTATATATTAATTTCTTTATATTAACTTTTAGATTTTTAAGTGAGTTTTTGTTAGGACAGTGGGAATTGAGAGTTATTGCAGAAACACAGAACAGGCAGCGACAATCTTTAGTTGATAAGAGATTCAACAGCGGTAAACTGGCTTTCTTTGTCTATCTTTCAAGGCTCGAAATAACAGAATGGCTACTTCTACACCCATAGATCTTCCAGCTTTGCAGAGAAACATTTAGATACTGGACATAGAAACCTATGTAGTGAAATAGAGGAAAGGCAGACAGAAATAAATGGTAAAAGGGTGAGGAACAAAAAACAAAGGGCCAAACTAATTCATAAAAAATGTGAGCATAAAAAAAGCCTGAGGGTTTTATACCTTAATGCGAGAAGCATCAGGAACAAGGTAGATGAATTAGCTGTGGAAATAGAGGTTAATAATTATGATCTAATTGGGATTACGGAAACATGGTTGCAGGGTGAGCAGGGCTGGGAGCTTAACATACAGGGGTACTCAGTATTTAGGAAGGATCGACAAAAAAGAAAGGGAGGAGGGGTAGCATTGCTAGTAAAAGAGGGGATAAATGCAATTGAAAGGAAGGATATTAACTCAGTTAATACAGAATCTATATGGGTGGAGCTAAGAAATAGCGAGGGGCGAAAAACATTAATAGGAGTGGTATATAGGCCTCCAAATAGTAAAATAGAGGTTAGGGAGGGCATCACGAGGGAAATTAGAGAAGCGTGCAATAAGAGCACAGCTGTCATCATAGGTGACTTTAACTTACATATAGATTGGACTAGCCTAATCAGTAAAAATAATGAGGAGGAGGAATTCCTTGAGTGTTTAAGGGATGGTTATCTGGATCAATATGTCGAGGAACCAACTCGGGAACAGGCTATATTGGACTGGGTACTGTGCAATGAGAAGGGACTAATCAGTAATCTTGTTGTACGGGGACCCTTGGGTCAGAGCGATCATAACATGATCGATTTCTCACTCGAAATGGAGAGCGAAGAAATTGACTCAGAGACTAAGGTCCTGAATTTAAACAAGGGGAATTATGATGCCATGAGACGGGAACTGAGTAGGTCTGATTGGACAACGTTCCTGAGAGGACTGGAGGTAGATAAACAATGGCAAACATTTAAAGATAGAATGACAAAATTGCAAAAATTGTGTATACCAATCTGGCATAAAAGGAAATCTAAAAAGGTGACTCAACCGTGGATAACAGGGGAAATTAGAGACAGCATAAAATCCAAAGATAGGGCGTATAAAATAGCCAAAAAAAGCGCCAGAGCGGAAGATTGGGAACAGTTTAAGATAGAGCAAAGGAGGGCAAAGGGCATGATCAAGAGGGGCAAAATAGCTTACGAAAACAAGCTGGCGGAAAATATAAAAACTAACTCCAAAAGCTTTTATAAATATATCAAAAGGAAAAGACTGGTGAAAACCAAAGTTGGTCCATTGCAGTCAGATACGGGGGAATATATAATGGGAAATAAGGAAATGGCAGATCAACTAAATGCATACTTTGGGTCAGTCTTTACGAAGGAAGACACAAAAAACCTCCCTGGGATATCGGGAAAAATAGGGACATTGGCAAAGGAGGAACTGACGCAAATCAATATCTCTAAGGATATGGTGTTAAGGAAGCTAAAGGGATTGAAGGTGGACAAATCCCCAGGGCCTGATAACATGCATCCTAGGGTACTGAAGGAGGTGGCCCTAGAGATAGCGGATGCACTAAGGATGATTTTTCAGAATTCATTAGACTCGGGAACAGTGCCGATGGATTGGAGGGTAGCTAACGTTACCCCACTATTCAAAAAGGGGGGTAGGGAAAAAGCAGGTAATTACAGACCTGTAAGCCTTACATCAGTTGTGGGCAAAATGCTGGAGTCCATCATTAAGGATGAAATAGCGGAGCACTTAGCAAATGGGGACAGGATAGGACAGAGTCAACATGGATTTACAAAGGGTAAATCGTGCTTGACTAATCTATTGGAATTTTTTGAGGGAGTAACTGGTAGAATAGATGGGGGAGAGCCAGTAGATGTGGTGTACCTGGACTTCCAAAAGGCCTTCGATAAGGTCCCACATAAAAGATTAGCATGGAAAATTGAGGCTCATGGGATAAAGGGGGAAGTTTTGGCGTGGATAGGGAACTGGCTGTCAGATAGAAAACAGAGAGTTGGAATAAACGGCTCATTTTCTGAATGGCAGGCAGTAACAAGTGGGGTACCACAGGGATCTGTCCTGGGCCCCCAGCTGTTCACAATTTACATTAATGACCTGGATCAGGGAGTCGGATGCAGCATTTCCAAATTTGCAGACGACACTAAACTAGGAGGTGGGGTGGGCTCAGAGGAAGAGACCAGGAAGCTCCAGAGCGATTTGGACAGACTGGGCGATTGGGCGGATAAATGGCAGATGCACTATAATGTGGACAAGTGCGAAGTTATCCACCTTGGGTGCAGGAACGGGAGGGCAAATTATTATTTAAATGGCAATAGATTGGGAGAGGGGGAAGTACAGAGAGACCTGGGTGTTCTTGTACACCAGTCACTGAAGGCGAGCATGCAGGTGCAACAGGCGGTCAAGAAGGCAAACGGTATGCTGGCCTTCATAGCAAAAGGGTTAGAATACAGGAACAGGGATACCTTGCTGCAGCTGTACAGGGCACTGGTGAGACCACACCTCGAGTACTGTGTACAGTTTTGGTCGCCTCATCTGAGGAAGGATGTTCTTGCCATGGAGGGGGTGCAGCGGCGATTCACCAGGCTGATACCAGGAATGGCGGGAATGACCTATGAGGAGAGACTATGTAGTTTAGGGATGTACACACTGGAGTTTAGAAGATTGAGAGGGGACCTCATAGAAGTGTATAAAATTCTGACAGGTCTAGACAGACTGGATGCAGAAGGAATGTTTCCCTTGGCGGGTGAGAACAGAACTAGAGGACATAATTTAAGGATAAGGGCTAAACCATTTAGGACAGAGATGAGGGGGAATTTCTTCACTCAGAGAGTGGTGAACCTGTGGAACTCATTGCCACAGAGGGCAGTGTACGCCAGCTCATTAAATATATTTAAGAGGGAATTAGATATATTTCTACGGGCAAAAGGGGTTAAGGGTTACGGAGAGAAGGCGGGGACGGGATACTGAATTAAAGGATCAGCCATGATCTCATTAAATGGCGGAGCAGGCACGAAGGGCCGAATGGCCTACTCCTGCTCCTATCTTCTATGTATCTATGTATCTATGTATCTTTATGGCAGTTAAATGTCCTCCCAGGATATAATGAGCAAAGATGTGTTCTGACCACCAATTCAAGACATTATAATTTCCATTGATTCTTGAGGCCTATCCACATGGGATAGCTACGAATATTAACTCCTCCAAGGTCACATCTGTGTTAGGAATGTGGTCAAGTGATAACATAGCCTGTAGGGGCACTTGTTCATCAATCTCTCTGATACTGTCTCCAGTTGAATGATTTGATTGACCGCTTCACCTTGACTGAACTATGACGAGGCTTGGGGAGTTGTGCTTGTTAAAATTAAAGTTATTGATAAGGGATAAGGGGAACGGCTAATTGAATGAGTTAATGCTACAGAGCATTGGGAAAAAAGGTGTAAAAGAGTGGGTGTTAGCAGAGATAGCCCAGAATTCGATGAGGCCTGATCAGCCTTGAAAATCCTCGCACTGAAAACTAACATGTTTAACTTCTCCGGTGAACTCACAGGTTATCACCGTAAGTGTATGTTTAATTATTGTCAATAATAGATATCACTGTATGCTTAATTTCTATGAGCATCAACAGTAAATGCTTTGAGCCCTATTAGTTTGAGGTGTCATTTATTAACTTTAAGTAAGAACACCCATCCTCTAACAGTAGATATATCTTTGGTTTTGGTGTTCTGGACTATTCTCTGAAGTGAAACCTTACTCCTTACATCTTGAGTGTTCACACTCATCGTGATGTACAGGGCGCAGAAATCTTTCATTTAAGTTGTTTCAGCTAATGGTACTATCCTATGCCTCTACATCTTTTGGTTATCTGCTCTAATTTCCCCTTATGTGGCTTGGTGTCAAATTGTTTGCCTTCCAATACTCCTATGAAGCACCTTGGGATGTTTTACTATGTTAAAGGTGCTATATAAATACAAGTTGTTGTTGTTGCCTCCACAGCATCTTCCTCGCATCTTTGAAAAATGGCAGAATGAACACTGCCTTGTTCTAGGCTTCAATTGCCAATTGAAATTGTTGAACAGTAAGTGAACAAGCAGTTAAATAATAGATATTTATATATTTACAGTAAATGTTAGACTACAGTAACTCCTCGTATAAGGGAAATAATAAATGGTTTGCAAACTCCACATTGATATTTTATAATTATTATGTTTTATATATGTCAAATTTATGTCTTTTTTGTCTTCTAACTGCTGTGAAGCACCTTGGGACATTTTACTACATTAAAGGCACTATATAAATACAAGGTGTTATTGTTATTGTTATATGTACCCATTCTTTTATATTCTCAGCAACTACAGGAGTGTCTGCTTAGCTGATTTTCGTATGAGGTTCTTGTCAGACAACCTGTCTCTGCAGATTCCAGATCAAACTCGAAGATTACTGAAAAGCTCCAGGTTAATCAATAGCTCCAAAATGGTTACTTACTGGGACTTTGGGGTATTTGAATAACCATCGCATAAATTGAAAAGGAGCTGCCAACCAGTCACACAGCCTATTAATATTTGAATTGTGTGGCATGGTTCCTTCCTCAAGCAAACAACCTGGAGATAGCCAAATATTCTTCGAACCATAACATTGATTTAGCCTGAGGCAGGATTTGTGTGAGTGCAGTTGGTTTTCAGCTTCTCGCATACCATGACAAAATTACCAGATCCAATACCAAGCTCAGGCTAGATAAATGCTTCATTCTTGTCACAGTCATATCTGAAAGACTGCACCTTCAGCAATGCAGCATTCCCTCACTTCTGTGTCTGACTCAGAGAGGAGAATAATACAGATTGAGTAAACTGACACACGAGATTATCTATAAGACAAAGCAGAAATTTCTATGTATGCTCTGTACTTGACTCATCTGAGTGCACCTTGCCTGAAATAATAGATTGCAGAAAAATGTGTCAGCAAGGATGAGTAGTCAAATCATGGAATGATACAGCACAGAAGGAGGCCATTTGGCCCATCATGCCTTTGCCGGCTCTTCGAATGAGCTGTCCAATTAGTCCCTCTCCCCTTCTCTTTCCCCATAGCCCTGCAAATGTTTCCCCTTCAAGTATTTATCCAATTTCCTTTTGAAAGTTACTATTGAATCTGCTTCCACCGCCCTTTCAGGCTGTGCAATCCAGATCACAACTCTCTGCATAAATTTATTTTCCTCCTGTTGCCTCTTTTGCCAATTACTGTACTATGTCCTTTGGTTACTGACCCTTCTGTCACTGGAAGCATTTTCTCTTTATTTACTCATTCAAAACCCTCAAGGATTTTGAACGCATCTGTCAAATCTCTCTTAAACCTTCTCTGCTGTGAGGAGATCAAACCCAATTTCTCTAGCCTCTCTGCGTAGAAGTCTCTTATCGCTGGTACCATTCTAGTAAATCTCCTTTGCATCCTGCCTAAGGCTTTGACATGCTCCCTAAAGTGTGGTGCACAGAATTGGCCACAAGAATCCAGCTGGGGCCTAACCAGTGTTTTATAAAGCTTCAGCATAACTTCCTTACTTTTGAACTCTATGCCTCTCTTTGTACGGCCAAGGATCCCGTATGCCTTTTTAACAGCTTTCTCTACCTGTCCTGCCACCTTCAATCATTTATGTACGTACACCCCCAGGTCTCTCTGCTCCTGCACCCCCTTTAAAATTGTACCATTTAGTTTATATTGCTTCTCCTCATTCTTCCTACCAAAATGAATCACTTAATACTTCTGTGCTTAAATTTCATCTGCCATGTGGCTGCCAGTGTTCCCTGTAATTGTTTTTGGGGCCGCGCGGCCCATTCAAAGTACCGTGTATACGCGGTTTTTCCACTTAAAAGCTGGCTGCGCGGGACCTTCAGACGCTGTGCAACCACGCGGATCGCAGCTTAAAGGGAACATTGGTGTCTGCCCATTTCACCAGTCTGTCTATGTCCTCCTGAAGTCTGTTATTATCCTCACTGTTTACTACATTTCCTAGTTTCATGTCATCTGCAAACTTTGAAATTATGCCCTGTATACCCAAATCGAGGTCATTTAATATTAATCAAAAAGAGCAGTGGTCCTAATACCAATCCCTGGGGAGCACCACTGTATACTTCCCTCCAGTCTGAAAAACAACCGTTCACCACTGCTCTCTGCTTTCTGTCCCTTAGTCAGTTTTGTGCTGCAACTGCCCCTTTAATCCCATGAGCGGTACTTTATCAAATGTCTTTTGAAACTCCATATACACAACATTGACTGCACTACCCTCATCAACCCCCTCCGTTACTTTATCAAAGAACTCAATCAAGTTAGTCAAACATGATTTGTCTTTAACAAATCCATGCTGGCTTTCATTTATTAGTCCATACTTTTCCAAGTGCCAATTAACTTTGTCTCTGATTAATGTTTCTATAAGTTTCCCCACCACTGAAGTTAGGCTGATTGGCCTGTAGTTGCTGGGTTTATCCCTCCCCTTTACTGCACAGGGATGTAACATTTGCAATCCTCTAGTCCTCTGGCACCACTCCTATATCTAAGGTGATTGGAAGATTGTGGCCAGAGCCTCTGCAATTTCCACTCTTATTTCCCTCAGCAACCAAGGATACATTCCATCTGGGTGACTTTTCTACTTTGAGTGCTGCCAACCTAATAAGTACCTCCACTTTATATCGATTTTTATCCTAGCCAATATCGTTAATGCCTCCTCCTTTACTACTGCATTGGTAAAATTAGCTCCACTCCAGTGGGGAGCTTACTGTGGGTGAGATGGAGCATTGCAGCAAGGAAGATCGAGAAGAGCGTTGGTGCGATGACACAGCCTTGCTTGCCCCCGGTTCGTACGTGAATTGGGTCTGGTGGAACCATTGGTCAGGATCATGGCTTGCATGCCGCTGTGAAGCAGGCAGAGGATAGTGACAAACTTTTGAGGGCGGCCGAATTTGAGGAGGACACTCCATAATCCCTCACGGTTGACAGTGTCGAAGGCCTTTGTGAGATCAAAGAAGGCCATGTACAGCGGTTGGTGCTGTTCCCTGCATTTCTCTTGTAATTGACATGCAGTGAAGATCATGTCCATTGTGCCCCTTAGTGGGCGGAATTCGCATTGCGACTCTGGGAGGAGCTCTTCGGCCACTGGGAGAAGGCGATTGAGGAGGATTCTTGCGATGACCTTCCCTGTGGTAGACAGCAGGGAAACTCCTGTAATTACTGCAGTCGGACTTGTCACCTTTCTTGAAGATGGTCACAATTACGGTGTCTCTGAGATCCCCTGGCATGCTCTCTTCCTTCCAGATAAGAGAAAAGAGTTCATGAATTCGCGCCAGTAGTACTTCTCCGCCATGCTTTAGTGCCTCGGCGGGGATTCCATCTGCTCTTGAGGCCTTGTTGTTGTCAGATGGCCTTTTCAACCTCATGCCGGGCTGGGGTTGTGCTGAGATGGTGGCGGGTAGCATGCTGCGGGATGGAGTTCAGGACACTCGCGTCGAAGACAGAGTCACGGTTAAGGAGATGTTCGAAGTGCTCCTTCCAGCGAGCACTGACTGCCTCTCTGTCCTTGATCAGTACCTCTCCGTTCTTGGCCCGCAGTGGGGTAGGGCCTTGGGTGCTTGGGCCGTAGATGTGTAACTGTTCAACTTCCGTCGCCTCCAGTCCAGATCCTAGGTCATCCCATCCTCTGTCGTCAAATTACAGTATGCAGATGACGCTTGTGTCTGCGCTCACTCGGAGGTCGAACTCCAAACCATCGTCAACACCTTCACCAAAGCGTACGAGAGCATAGGCCTTACACTAAACATCCGTAAGACAAAGGTCCTCTACCAACCTGTCCTCACCACACAGTACTGCCCCCCGATTATCAAAATCCACGACAAGACCTTGGACAAAGTGGACCACTTTCCATACCTCAGGAGCCTACTGTCAACAAGGGCAGACGTCGACGACGAAGTCCAACACCGCCTTCAGTGTGCCAGTGCAGCCTTCGGTCACCTGAGGAAGAGAGTGTTTGAAGACCAGGACCTCAAACCCGGCACTAAGCTCATGGTCTACAGAGCAGCAATGATACCCGCCCTGCTGTATGCCTCAGAGACATGGACCATGTACAGCAGGCACCTCAAAGCACTGGAGAGCTACCACCAACGGCAAATCCATTGGCAGGATAGGCACACCAACGTCCGTGTTCTCGCTCAGGCCAACATCCCCAGCATCGAAGCTTTGACCGCGCTCAATCAGCTCCGATGGACAGGTCACATTGTCCGCATGCCCGATACGAGACTCCCAAAACAAGCGCTCTACTCAGAGCTCCGGCACGGCAAGAGAGCCCCAGGTGGGCAGAGGAAACACTTCAAGGACACCCTCAAAGCCTCCTTGAGAAAGTGTAACATCCCCACCGACACCTGGGAATCCCTGGCCCAAGACCACACAAAGTGGAGGAGAAGCATACGGGAAGGCGCCGAACACCTAGAGTCTCTTCAGGAGCAAGCGGAAGCCCAGCACAAGGAGCGCACGTCAACCCAAGCACCCCACCCACCTGCCCCTTCAACCACCGTCTGCCCCACCTGTGACAGAGACTGTAGGTCCCGCATTGGACTCATCAGTCACCTGCGAACTCATTTTTAATGTGGAAGCAAGTCATCCTCGGTTCTGAGGGACTGCCTAAGAAGATGATATTGGTAGCCTCCCCCTCTTTAGTGAAGACAGATGCAAAGTACTTATTTAGCACCTCAGCCATGCCCTCTGCCTCCACAAGATGATCTGCTTTTTAGGTCTCTAATCAGCCCCACCCTTTCTTTGAATACCCTTTTATTTTTTTATACATATATAACTTTTGGGTTCCCTTTTATGTTTCCTGTTAATCTATTCTCATACTCTCTCTCTGCCTTTGTTTTTCGGTTCGCCCTTGTACTTTTTTTATTCAGCTTGTCCTTTACAACCAACAGACCGATATTCAAAATAACATCATCATCATAACTTGTAATTTTCTTTCCCCACTTTCCTCTTCTTCCCTTAGTTCCTGAAGATGTTGGGGTAAATGTTGGTATGTGTTGTACCCACTTTTTGGGCATGAAACGGGCACAGAGCATACCAATTTAACAGCAGGGTGGCTTGCGCCCAATCTGCGCAAGCGTTGGTCCCACTGCTAAATTCGTGGTGCCTATCTTAAAATGGGTGTCCAGATCTTTGAATATGTTAATCGGGCGGCCGCCAACCAAACATAAATATCAGTTTTTTTTTTAGAAAAGAGATCCTTTTTTTGTGGAGCAAGAAGAAGCAGGGGTGCTCCCCCTGACTTCACAGGTGTTGCGATTTACCCCAGCCCCCTCCAATCGCCCCTGTCAGAACTTACTTCGGAGCCTCTACTGGTGAGGCATGTGGCCCGACATTGATGTCTTCACTTGGGCGAGCTGCCTGTGGAGACAGGGTTGGGGCCGCAGCTCGCCCTGAGGAACAATTTCCATTGATCCTCGGGTCTCTTGGTTCAGGCGCAGTGCCGAGTCAGGGCCCAAAAATCGGAATTTTTACCCCGTTGACTTCCTGCTGGGTTTATTTCCGTCGACGGAAGGCTTGCTCTGATACCGTGCCCCATTGACATTTACTCACATCTCAACCCCAACAAAAAATAGACCAAATCTGGGGGTCATCAATATAAGAGAGTCATTAATAAATCCAATAAGGAATGCAGTAGAAATTTCTTTACCCATAGATTTGTGAGAATATGGAACTTGCATGGAGTGGTTGAGGTGAACAGTATAGATGCATTTAAGGGGAAGCTAGATTAACCTATGAGGGAGAAAGGAATACAAAGTTATTCAGATAGGTTTAGTTGAAGAGGAGTGGGAGAAGGCTTGTGTGGAGCATAAATGGCAGAATTGCCTGTTTCTGTGCTGTACATTCAATGTAATATGTAATAAACAGAGCCCAATCCTATCCTCACCCAACATTCAAACATGCACACTTCCCCATCAGGGGTTAGAAGATAGGAGCAGGAGTAGGCCATTTGGCCCCTCGAGCCCGCTCCGCCATTCAATGAGATCATGGCTGATCATCCAAATTCAGTACCCTGTCCCTGCCTTCTCCCCATATCCCTTGATCTCTTTAGCTGTCGTTCCTGGACGCTGAACTAGTGCAGGAATCTTGACCATTCTTTTTGTTCCTTTCCCCACAAACTGAGGGGAATTGTCGTACTCCTATCACTGCCCTGGGTGAGATCGCCTAACTCAGCACAAATTAGACATCGAACCTGGCACTTTTCTGATTCATACTGCTCGCTCAGCAACAACAACTTGCATTTATATAGTGCATCGAACCTAGTAAAACATCCTAAGGCACTTCACAGGAGCATAATCAAACAAAATTTGACACCGAGCCACATAAGGAGATATTAGCACAGTTGACCAAAAGCTTAGCCAAAGAGGTAGGTTTTAAGAAGCAGGGACTTAAAGGAGGAGGGAGAGGCAGAGAGGTTTAGGGAGGAATTCCTGAGCTTAGGGCTCAGGCAGCTGAAAGAGGCCCGAATTGGAGGAGCGCAGAGATCTCGGAGGGTTGTCGGTCTGGAGGAGGTTACAGAAATTGGTAAACTCACCGAGCAATCAGGAGATCCAAATTGGCAATTTTGAAAGTGTATATTTTAATGACTGAAGGCGATAATCTAGTATTTTTTTCAGATTAAACCTGAGACCTTCACGGTATGGCTTAGTAAATCACTGGATAAACATCGAGGAGCAAAAATGTAACTACTCTCGTTTACATTACATTTCTTTGTTTACAAAATATGTCACTTGTTTTGCAGTTAATATTGTTTCCACAGCTGCTCGTACTGGTAAGAGTATGTCCCCCAGTCCTACACACAACTTATCTTTCACTCTTTCATATTTCATCTCATAAATATTGGTGTAAATGAGCATCTCTGTTATGCACTTGGCCATTCTTAACATCAATCTCTGTTATACTGGGTAACATTCTACAAACACGTGATGTGTTGCTTCCTACTGTTATCAGGTGCCATGCAAAAGTTCATCAACATTTATACATAAACTTTACAACCATCTGACAGCTACCTTGTGTTGTACAGTTCTTCCACGCCACATCACTTAAATGAAAAATAGGGCATTACTTTACTATGTGCCAAGATGTTTGCTGAGAAGCCCCACTGGGGCATAGTGCAGCAGGGTTCTTGTTCCATCCCCTGTTAAAGAAAGAACTTGCATTTATATAGCACCTTTTCACGGCTTCAGCCATTGAAGTATTGTCGCTGTTAGTAATGCAGATAACGCGACAGCCAATTTGCGCACAGCAAGATCCCACAAACAGCAATGAGATAGTGACCAGATCTGATTTTGGTGTTGGTTGAGGGATTAATATTGGCCAGGGCACTGGGGAGAACTCCCCTGCTCTTCTAATAGTGCCGTGGGGTCTTTTCCATCCACCTGAGAGGGCAGACGGGGCCTCGGTTTAACATCTCATCTGAAAGACGGCCCCTCCAACAGTGCAACACTCCCAAACCCTCAGTACTACCCTAGGTGTCGCCCTAGATTATGTGCTGAAGACTCTGGAGTGGGACTCGAACCCACGACCTCCTAATTCAGAGGTGAGAGTGCTACCCACTGAGCCACAACTGACACGGTAAGTGGAGGGGGAAAGCTGAGTGTCTTAGGAGTTGGGGGGGCCGGGGGAAAATGAGCTGCACTGTGACAGAATGGGAACTGTTTGATGGGCCCACCCTTCATTTTCACTTGTTTGTAGAATATTGTGACATTTCAGCTTTAGCTATTTTCAACATTCCCAGTGCTGGCTATGTTAAAGTTACATTTTAATGAGACTCGGCCATTAGATCCTCATAGACCAAAATTTGATAATTATACAGCAGGCTTCTGCGGCTTGGGATCTGAGATAAGTGAGCGAGTTTTAATCACAGCAATATTTGCCCCAGGGAAGGTTTTAGCATATCAAAAATCAAATTGGTAGGAAATGCTATCTTAATCATTTTAAACACAAATAAGGCATTTCTTCTTCTAAAGATCACGGAGCAAGCTCCCCAGTATCGCATTGGTAAACCTGGCCCCTGTACATGGTCTGGCCTACGTGAGAGCTGATTTGTCAGCTGAGACCCAGAACAAGCCCCAAAAGCTCTAGTGATAAAGAAAATTGATCCTGGAGGCGATCGATTGCCATTGAATTGACTCTCAAATCGGAGCAAAGCATCCATTCTCACTATTATCAGATCAGCCATGATCTCATTGAATGGCGGAACAGACTCGAGTGCTGAATGGCCTACTCCTGTTCCTATGTTCCAAAATTAATTTCCTGGTGAGGAACAGAACTATTATTTGGATTTCACTTTCAAAGGATTTGGGTTCTCCAAGATGGCAAAATGCTGGTCCTAGATGTTTCATCTGGTACTTCTGAATGGTAAAAGCAATTTATGAAATTGGATTTGCAAAGTTGTGTTATCTGTTTAAACTCAAAATAGCAAACTCTTTGTATGAATGACTCAAAGACAGACAATTGTCCAAAACATATTTGTGAAGTGAATTTTTTTGCATACTAATTCTTGCAGTCTTGGCCTTTTGTGGGACTGTTTGCTTTACACTGTACTCTGAAGATCTTTCTCTCGTAAATTTGCTTTTGCATGTGGTTGACCTTGTTAATCCCACCCAATCTTTGTTTGGCAACAGTAGACAAACCAAGCAGACTGACCCCCTATTAACATTTCAAATGACACTATTATCAACGAATGGGTATCCAAAATAAATGAGTTCGAGTTAAACCCCGAGCACACATTTGGCAATGCAAAAAGTCAAACAGAAATTGAACTCCTGAGAGATAAGACTTCATTAATATTAATGCGCTCCAACTTCTAAATAAAGAGATCTTCAATGGAGATGATCTCTACCTTTCACATTTCTCTCTTAAACCCAGATTTGAGCTGTTTTACTTGCAGAGACTCAAGGGTCATACTCTTTAACTGACCGAGCTTTCCTCTCAAAAAAAAGAGTTCAGAAAGTTCAGCAAAATTAAAAAGAACATTTTCGTTTGGTTTCTTCCCATTTATATTACATTGAGGGGCAACAAAGCATCTTCTAGTGGTTCAGGTGAAGATTTAAAACTACAATGAGGGTTAGAAGGATTACTCGACATCACAGAATTTGCATATCTCAACAAGATTAAAGCCCATGGGATTAAAGAGACAGTGACAGGCTACGACGTGAATGCTCCGTCCATGGCCATAACCATCTTTATACCAGCCTATAGTGGGTTTAGTCCTATACGTTGGGGGGGTTTTTTGGGCTCCCACAACCCATACAATGAGGGGAGGCCACCCGCACCCACCAGACGAGAGTATCCTGCTGGATATCAACCCGATATTCAGAGCTGGAGCTCCGGTCCCCGCTCAACGGGACAGTCTGGAGTGAGGTTTGCACCGTACATCGTCTGTCTCTGAGACGGGACTGTCTGGAGTGGGGTTCAAAACTTGCAACATCTGACCCATAGATGAGACTGTCTGGAGAGGGGTTTGAACCCTACACCATCTGACCCAGAGACGGGACGGTCTGGAGTGGCGTTTGAACCCTGCACCATCTGACCCAGAGACGGGAGAGCCTAGAGTGGGGTTTCAACACTGCAACATCTGACCCACAGACGGGACGATCTGGAATGGGGTTCGTACCCTGCACCCTCTGACCCAGAGACAGGACTGTCTGGATTGAGTTTTGAACCCTGCACCATCTGACCCAGAGCCGGGACGGTCTGGAGTGGGGTTTGAACCCTGCACCATCTGACCCAGAGACAGGACTGTCTGGATTGGGGTTTGAACCCTGCACCGTCTGACCCAGAGACGAGACTGTCTGGAGTGGGGTTTGAACCCTGCACCGTCTGACCCAGAGACGAGACTGTCTGGAGTGGGGTTTGAATCCTGCACCCTCTGACCCAGAGTCGGGACTGTCTGGAGTGGGGTTTGAACCCTGCACTGTCTGACCCAGAGACAGGACTGTCTGGAGTGGGGTTTGAATCCTGCACCCTCTGACCCAGAGACGAGACAGTCTGGAGTGGGGTTTGAACCCTGCACCGTCTGACCCAGAGTCGGGACTGTCTGGAGTGGGGTTAGAACCCTGCACCGTCTGACCCACAGTCGGAACTGTCTGGAGTGGTGTTTGAACCCTGCACCGTCTGACCCAGAGTCGAGGCCGTCTGGGGTGGGGTTAAAATCCTGCACCGTCTGACACAGAGACGGGAATGTCTGGAGTGGGGTTCGAACCCTGCATCATCTGACCCAGAGACGAGACTGTCTGGAGTGGGGTTTGAACACTGCACCGTCTGACCCAGAGACAGGACTGTCTGGAGTGGGGTTTGAACCCTGCACCTTCTGACCCAGAGACGGGACGCTCTGGAGTGGGGTTTGAACCCTGCACCATCTTACCCAGAGATGGGTCTGTCTGGATTGAGGTTTGAACCGTGCACCATCTGGCCCAGAGACTAGGCTGCCTGGAATGGGGTTTCAACCCCGCACCGTCTGGCCCAGCGAAGGGACTGACTGGAGTGGGGTTTGAACCCTGCACCGTCAGACCCAGAGACGGGACAGTCTGGAGTGGGGTTCGAACCCTGCACCATCTGACCCAGAGATGAGACTCTCTGGAGTGGGGTTTGAACCCTGCACCGTCTGACCCAGAGATGAGACTGCCTGGAGTGGGGTTTGAACTCTGCACTGTCTGACCCAGGGACGGGACAGTCTGCAGTGGGGCTTGAACCTTGCACCGTCTGGCCCAGAGATGGGACTGTCTGGACATAAGAACATAATAAGAAGTCGGAGCAGGAGCAGGCCATACGGCCCCTTGGGCCTGCTCCGCCATTCAATAGGATCGATCGTGGCTGATCCGAATCTAGATTCACATCCACTTCCCTGCCCTCTCCCCGTAACCCCTAATTCCCTTATCTGCTAGGAAACTGTCTATCTCTGTTTTAAATTTATTTAATGTTGCAGCTTCCACAGCTCTCTTGGGTAGCAAATTCCATAGATTTACTACCCTCTGAGTGAAGAAGTTTCTCCTCATCTCAGTTTTGAAAGGGCAGCCCCTTATTCTAAGATTATGCCCCCTAGTTCTAGTCTCACCCATCAGTGGAAACATCCTCACCGCATCCACCCGATCAAGCCCCCTCACGATCTTATATATTTTGATAAGATTGCCTCTCATTCTTCTGAACTCCAATGAGTAGAGGCCCAACCTACTCGACCTTTCCTCATACGTCAACCCCCTCATCTCCGGAATCAATTGAGTGAGCCTTCTCTGAACCGCCTCGAGAGCAAGTATATCTTTTCTTAAATATGGAAACCAAAACTGCACGCAGTATTCCAGGTGTGGCCTCACCAATACCCTGTATAACTGCAGCAAGACTTCCCTGTTTTTATACTCCGTCCCCCTTGCAATAAAAGCCAAGATTCCATTGGCCTTCCTGATCACCTGCTGCACCTGCATACTAACTTTTTGTGTTTCATGCACTAGGACCCTGTGGTAAACCACTGTCATACCTGTCTGTGTCTGTATGTGTATTCCACTAGGTACAGGTCTGGACATGCCTCGGCTGACTCCTCCCACTATTCCAGGTATATAAGTGACTACCTCCCAGTCCCTTAGTATTCTGGACGGGTCGACCACTCGAGACAAGACCTTCATTCTTTAGTTAATAAAAGCCTGATTGTTACTCGCTCAACCTCAGTCTTTTGAGTAATTGATGGCGCATCAGACCCCCAGATCCCTTTGTACTTATGTTCTTATGTTCTTATTACTGTAGCACTTTGCAGTTTCTCTCCATTTAGATAATAACTTGCTCTTTGATTTTTTTCTGCCAAAGTGCATAACCTCACACTTTCCAATATTATATTCCATCTGCCAAATCTCTGCCCACTCACTTAGCCTGTCTATGTCCTTTTGCAGGTTTTTTATGTCCTCCTCACTCACTGCTTTCCCTCCCATCTTTGTATCGTCGGCAAACTTGGATATGTTGCACTCGGTCCCTTCCTCCAAATCGTTAATATAGATTGTAAAGAGTTGGGGTCCCAGCACTGACCCCTGCGGAACACCACTAGTTACTGATTGCCAGCCCGAGAACGAACCATTTATCCCAACTCTTTGTTTTCTGTTATATTGCCAATCTTCCACCCATGCCAGTATATTACCCCCAATCCCGTGATTTTTTATCTTGATCAGTAATCTTTTGTGTGGAACCTTGTCAAATGCCTTTTGGAAGTCCAAATACACCACATCCACTGGTTCCCCTTTATCCACCCTGTATGTTACGTCCTCAAAGAATTCGAGCAAATTTGTCAAACATGACTTCCCCTTAAATTATGTTTATCCAAATGCTCTGTTACTGTTTCCTTAATAATGGACTCCAACATTTTGCCAACCACAGATGTTAGGCTAACTGGTCTATAGTTTCCAGCTTTTTGTCTACTTCCCTCCTTAAATAAGGGTGTACATTAGCAGTTTTCCAATCTGCCGGGACCTTTCCTGAGTCCAGGGAGTTTTGGAAAATAATCACCAATGTATCCACAATCCCTACCGCCACTTCTCTCAAGACCCTAGGATGTAGGCTATCAGGTCCGGGGGATTTATCCGCCTTAAGTCCCATTATTTTACCGAGTACCATCTCCTTAGTGATTTTAATCGTGTTTAGCTCCTCCCACCCCCCCCCATTGCCCCCTGTTTGTCCAGTGTTGGGATATTTTTAGTGTCCTCCACTGTAAAGACTGACACAAAATATTTGTTCAGCGTCTTTGCCATCTCCATGTTCCCCACCACTAGTTTCCCGGTCTCATCCTCTAAGGGACAAACATTCATTTTAGCCACCTTTTTTCTTTTTATATAGCTGTAGAAACTCTTGCTAGTTTACTTTCATAATCTATCTTCCCTTTCTTAATTAATCTTTTAGTTATTATTTGCTGGCTTTTAAATGCTTCCCAATCTTCTATCCTCCCACTAGATTTGGCTACTTTATATGCCCTTGTTTTCAGTCGGATACTACCCTTTATTACTTTACTAAGCCACGGATGGCTGTCTTTTCTTTTACTCCCCTTTTTCCTCAGTGGAATATATTTATCTTGAAAGATGTGAAATATCTCCTTGAATGTAGACCACTGCTCTTGTACCGTCTTACACTTTAATCTGTTTCCCCAGTCCACTTTAGTCAATTCTACTCTCATACCTTCATAGTCTCCTTTATTTAAGCTCAGTACGCTGGTTTTAGATCCAACTCTCTCACCCTAAAACTGAATTTGGAATTGAACCATATTATGGTCACTCATTCCAAGGGGATCCTTTACTAGGACCTTTTTTATTAATCCTGTCTCATTACACAGGACCAGATCTAAGATTGCCTGCCCCCTGGTTAGTTCAGTTACATACTGCTCAAGGAACCCGTCCCTAATACACACTATGAACTCTTCCTCAAGGCTGCCATGCCCAATTTGATTAGTCCAGTCAATATGAAAGTTAAAATCCCCCATGATTATAGCTGTTCCCTTATTACAAGCCCCAACTATTTCCTGATTTATACTCCGACCAACAGAGTTGCAACTGTTAGGAGGCCTATAGACTACGCCCACTAGTGACTTTTTCCCCTTATTATTCCTTATCTCCACCCAAATTGTTTCACTATCCTGATCCTTTGACCCAATATCATTTCTGACTATTGCAGTGATTCCATCCTTGATTAACATAGCAACCCCACCTCCCTTTCCTTCCTGTCTGTCCTTCCTAATTGTCAAATATCCCATGATCATCTTGCAGCCATGTTTCCGTAATGGCCACCAGATCATACCCATGTGTAGTTATTTGTACCGTCAACTCGTCTATTTTGTTACGAATGCTGCGTGCATTCAGATAAAGAACTTTCAAATATGTTTTCTGACGATTTATTCCTGCTTTTACCCCTTTTACTACTTTACCTTTATCATTATACATTCTGTCCCTTCCTGACACGCTCTGGTTTCTAATTCCCCCACTGCTACCTTGCTCTATTGCCTTCTCTGGAGTGGGGTTTGAACCCTGCACCATCTGACCCAGAGTCAGGACTGTCTGGAGTGGGGTTCGAACCCCGCACCATCTGACCCAGAGTTGAGACTGTCTGGATTGGGGTTTGAACCCTACACTGTCTGACCCAGAGGCGAGACTATCTGGAGTGGAATTTGAACCCTGCACCATCTGACCCGGAGACAAGACTGTCTCGAGTGGGGTTTGAAACCTGCACTGTCTGACACAGAGTCGGGATGGTCGGGAGTGGTGTTTGAATCCTGTACCGTCTGAACCAGAGTCAAGACCGTCTGGAGTGGGGTTAAAATCCTGCACCGTCTGACACAGAGACGGGAATGTCTGGAGTGGGGTTCGAACCCTGCACCATCTGAACCAGAGACGAGACTGCCTGGAGTGGGGTTTGAACCCTGCACCGTCTGACCCAGAGACGAGACTGTCTGGAGTGGGGTTTGAACCCTGCACCGTCTGACCCAGAGACGAGACTGTCTGGAGTGGGGTTTGAATCCTGCACCTTCTGACCCAGGGACGGGACAGTCTCGAGTGGGGTTTGAACCCTGCACCGTCTGACCCAGAGTCGGGATGGTCGGGAGTGGTCTTTGAATCCTGCACCGTCTGAACCAGAGACGAGACTGTCTGGAGTGGGGTTTGAACCATGCATCGTCTGGCCCAGAAATGGGACTGTCTGGAGTGGGGCTAGTACCCTGCATCGTCTGGCTAGAGACGGGACTGTCTGGAGTGGGGTTTGAACACTGTACCGTCTGACCCAGAGTCAGGACTGTGTGGAGTGGGGTTTGAATCCTGCATCGTCTGGTCCAGAGACGGGACGGTCTGGAGTGGGGTTTGAATCCTGTATCGTCTGTGTTGTATCCGTGTGTTAATGGAGACACGGAATGCAGGAGTTGGTTTCACAGGTGTTTACGGAACAAAGTCTGGAGGTGAACTAACAGATACAAGACACTATACAGGCTTATATAGCCTGAGTGGCCATTACCGGCATTACAGTACACGGGGCTCTTAAAGGCACATACACCACAGTCTGGCCCAGAGACGGGACTGTCTGGAGTGGGGTTTGAACCCTGCACTGTCTGACCCAGAGACGGGTCTGTCTGGATTGTGGTTTGAACCGTGCATCGTCTGGCCCAGAGACGGGACAGTCTGGAGTGGGGTTTGAACCCTGCACCATCTCACCCAGAGACGGGACTGTCTGGAGTGGGGTTTGAACCCTGCATCGTCTGGCCCAGAAACAAGATTGTCTCGAGGGGGGTTAGAACCCTGCATCGTCTGGCCCAGAGACGGGACTGTCTGTAGTGGGGTTCGAACCCGGCACCATCTGACCCAGTGATGAGACTGTCTGGAGTGGGGTTTGAACACTGCATCGTCTTGACCCAGAGACGAGACCGTCTGGATTGGGGTTTGAACCCTGCACCATCTGACCCAGAGACGGGACAGTCTGGATTGGGGTTTGAACCATGCACCGTCTGGCCCAGAGACTGGGCTGCCTGGAATGGGGTTTGAACCCCACACCGTCTGGCCCAGCGACGGGACTGACTGGAGAGGGGTTCGAACCCTGCACCATCTGACCCAGTGATGAAACTGTCGGGAGTGGGGTTTGAACCCTGTACCTTCTGACCCAGAGACGGGACAGTCTGGAGTGGGGTTCGAAACCTGCAACATTTGAACCAGAGACGAGACTGTCTGGAGTGAGGTTTGAACCCTGCACCTTCTGACCCTGAGTCAGGACTGTCTGGATTGGGGTTTGAACCCTGCACCTTCTGACCCAGGGACGGGACAGTTTGCAGTGGGGTTTGAACCCTGCATCGTCTGACCCAGAGACGGGACAATCTGAAGTGGGGTTTGAACCCTGCACCCTCTGACCCAGAGACAGGACTGTCTGGATTGGGGTTCGAACACTGCACTGTCTGACCCAGCGATGAGACTGCCTGGAGTGGGGATCAACCCCTGCACCGCCTGACCTAGAGACAAGATTGTCTCGAGTGGGGTTTGAACCTTGCACCATCTGACCCGGAGACAAGACTGTCTCAAGTGGGGTTTGAACCCTGCATCGTCTGACCAAGAGACGAGACCATCTGGAGTAGAATTTGAACCCTGCACCATCTGACCCGGAGATGAGACAGTCTGGACTGGGGTTTGACCCTTGCACGTCTGACCCAGGGATGAGACTGTCTGGAGTGGGATGTGAACCCTGCACCGGCTGATCCAGAGACAAGAATGTCTGGAGTGGGGTTTGAACCCTGCATCGTCTGACCCATAGTCGGGAATGTCTGCAATTGGGTTTGAACCCCGAACTGTCTGACCCAGTGTCAGGACTGTCTGGACTGAGGTTTGAACCCTGCTCTGTCTGACCCAGAGACGAGACTGTCTGGAGTGGGGTTAGAACGCTGCACCGTCTGACCCAGAGATAGGAATGTCTGGAATGGGGTTTGAAGCATGCACCGTCTGACCCAGAGATGAGACTGTCTGGAGTGGGGTTTGAAACCTGCACCTTCTGACCCAGAGACAGGACTGTCTGGAGTGGGGTTAGAACCCTGCATCGTCTGGCCCAGATACGGGACTGTCTGGAGTAGCGTTCGAACCCCGCACCGTCTGACCCAGAGACGAGACTGCCTGGACTGGGGTTTGAACCCTGCACCATCTGACCCAGAGACGAGACTGTCTGGAGTGGGCTTTGCACCCTGCACCGTCTGACCCAGAGACTAGACTGTCTGGAGTGGGGTTTGAATCCTGCACCGTCTGATCCAGAGTCGGGACTTTCTGGAGTCGGTTTCGAACCTTGCACCGTCTGATCCAACGACGAGACTGTCTGGAGAGGGGTTTGAACCGTGCTCTGTCTGACGAAGAGACGGGACTGTCTGGAGAGGGGTTTGCACCCTGCACCGTCTGACCCAGAGACTAGACTGTCTGGAGTGGGTTTTGAATCCTGCACCGTCTGACCCAGAGTTGAGACTGTCTGGAGTGGGGTTTGAGTCCTGCATCATCTGGCCCAGAGACGGGACAGTCTGGAGTGGGGTTTCAACCCTGCACCATCTGACCCAGACAGGAGACTGTCTGGAGTGGGTTTTGATACCTGCACCATCTGACCCAGAGACAAGACTGTCTCGAATGGGATTTGAACACTTCATCGTCTGATTCTGAGTCGGGACTGTCTGGAGTCGGGTTCGCACCTTACACCGTCTGAACCAGAGTCGGGACTGCCTGGATTGAGGTTTGAACCCTGCACTGTCTGACCGAGAGTTGGGACTGTCTGGAGTGGGGTTCGAAACCTGCAATGTCTGACCCAGTGACGAGATTGTCTGGAGTGGGCATCAAACCCTGCACCGCCTGACCCAGAGATAAGATTGTCTCGAGTGGGGTTTGAACCCTGCACTGTCTGCCCCAGAGATGAGACTGCCTGGAGTGGGGTTTGAACCCTGCACTGTCTGACCCAGAGACGGGACTGTCTGGATTGGGGTTTGAAACCTGCACCGTCTGGCCCAGAGACGGGACTGTCTGGAGTGGGGTTAGAACCCTGCATTGTCTGGCCCAGATACGGGACAGCCTGGAGTGGAGTTTGAACCCTGCACCGTCTGACCCAAAGACGAGACTGTCTGGAGTGGGGTTAGAACGCTGCACCGTCTGACCCAGAGACGGGAATGTCTGGAATGGGGTTTGAAGCATGCACCGTCTGGCCCAAAGACTGGACTGTCTGGAGTAGGGTTCAAACACCGCACCAGCTGACCCAGAGTCGGGACAGTCGGGAGTGGGGTTTGAACCCTGCACCGTGTGACCCAGAGACGAGACTGTCTGGGGTGGGGTTTGAACCCTGCGCCGTCTGACCCAGACAGGAGACGGCCTGGAGAGGGGTTTGATACCTGCATCGTCTGACCCAGAGACGAGACTGTCTGGAATGGGGTTTGAACCCCGCACCGTCAGGCCCAGCGACGGGACCGACTAGAGAGGGGTTTGAAACCTGCACCATCTGACCCAGAGACTGGACTTTCTGGAGTGGGGTTCGAAACCTCCACCATCTGACCCAGAGGTGAGACTGCCTTGAGAGCGGTTTGAACCCTGCACCGTCTGACCCAGAGTCTGGACTGTCTGGAGTGGGGTTTGTACCCTGCACCGTCTGACCCAGAGTCTGGACTGTCTGGAGTGGCGTTCGAACACTGTATCATCTGACTCTGGGACGGGACTGTCTGGAGTGGGGTTAGAACCGTGCACCATCTGGCCCAGAGACTGGGCTGTCTGGAATGGGGTTTGAACCACGCACCGTCTGGCCAAGCGACGGGACCGACGAGAGAGGGGTTTGAAACCTGTACCGTCTGACCCAGAGACTGGACCGTCGGGAGTGGGGTTTGACACGTGAACCGTCTGACCCAGAGACAGGACTGTCTGGATTGGGTTTTTAACCCTGCACCGTCTGTCCCAGAGATGGAAATTTCTGGAGTGGGGTTCGAAACATGCACCGTCTGACCCAGAGACGAGACTGTCCTGAGTGGGTTTCGGACACTGCACCGTCTGACCCAGAGACGAGGCTGTCCTGAGTGGGGTTCGGACACTGCACCGTCTGACCCAGAGACGAGGCTGTTTGGAGTGGCGTTTGGACCCTGCAACTTCTGACCCAGAGACTGGAGAGTCCGGACAGGGGTTTGAACCCTGGACCGTCTGACCCAGAGTCGGGACTGTCTGGAGTGGCGTTCGAACACTGCATCGTCTGACTCTGGGACGGGACTGTCTGGAGAGTGGTTTGAACCCTGCACCCTCTGACCCAGTGATGAGACTGTTTGGAGTGGAGTTTGAATGCTGCACTGTCTGGCCCAGTGTCAGGACTGTCTGGAGTGGGGTTTGAAACCTGCACCATCTGACCCAGAGACTGCACTGTCAGGAGAGGTGTTTGAACCCTGCATCGTCTGACCCAGTGATGAGACTGGAGTGGGGTTTGAACCGTGCACCATCTGGCCCAGAGACTGGGCTGTCTGGAATAGGGATTGCACCCCGCACCGTCCGGCCCAGCGACGGGACCGACTAGAGAGGGGTTTGAAACTTGCACCATCTGACCCAGGGACGGGACTGTCTGGAGTGAGGTTTCAACCCTACCCCGTCTGACCCAGAGACGGGACTGTCTGGAATGGGGTTTGAACCCTGCACTGTCTGGCCCAGCAACGGGACCGTCTGGAGAGGGCTTTGAAACCTGCATCGTCTGACCCAGAGACTGCACTGCCTGGAGTAGGGTTGGAACCCCGCCCCGTCTGATCCAGATTCGGGACGGTCGGGAGTGGGGTTTGAATCCTGCACCATCTGACCCAGAGGCGAGACAGTCTGGAGTGGGGTTTGACCCCTGCACCTTCTGACCCAGAGACAGGACTGTCTGGATTGGGGTTCGAACCCTGCACCGTCTGACCCAGAGACGAGACTGTCTCAAATGGGGTTTGAACACTGCATCATCTGATTCTGAGCCGGGACTGTCTGGAGTGGGGATTGAACCCTGCACCGTCTGACCCAGAGATGAGACCGTCTGGAGAGGGGTTTGAACCCTGCACCGTCTCACCCAGAGACGGGACTGTCTGGAGTGGGGTTCGAAACCTGCACCATCTGACCCAGACGTGAGACTGCCTGGAGAGGGGTTTGAACCCTGCCCCGTCTGACCCAGAGATGAGACTGTCCTGAGTGGGGTTCGAACACTGCACCGTCTGACCCAGAGTCAGGACTATCTGGAGTGGGGTTTGAACCCTGGAACTTCTGACCCAGAGACGGGAGAGTCTGGACTGGGGTTTGAACCCTACACCGTCTTACCCAGAGATGGGACTGTATGGATTGGGGTTTGAACCCTGCATCATCTGACCCAGAGATGAGACCTTCTGGAGTGGGTTTTGAAACCTGCACCATCTGACCCAGAAATGAGACTGTCTGGAGTGGGTTTTAACCCTGCACCGTCTGACGCACTGTCGGGACTGCCTGGAGTGGGGTTTGAACCCTGCACCGTCTGACCCAGAGACGAGACTGTCCGGAGTGGGCTTTGAACCCTGCATCGTCCGACTCAGATGAGACTGTGTGGAGAGTGCTTTGATTCCCACACCGTCTGACCCAGAGATGAGATCGTCTGGAGAGGGGTTTTAACCCTGCACAGTCTGACCCAGAGACAAGACTCTCTCGAATGGGGTTTGAACACTGCATCATCTGATTCTGAGCCGGGACTGTCTGGAGTGGGGTTTGAACCATGCATCGTCTGACCAGAGATGAGACGGTCTGGAGAGGGTTTTGATCCCTGCACCGTCTGACCCAGAGATGAGACTGTCTGGAGTGGGGTTTGAACCGTGCACCGTCTGACCCTGAGACTGGGCTGTCTGGAATGGGGTTTGAACCCCGCACCGTCTGGCCCAGCGACAGGACCGACTGGAGAGGGCTTTGAAACCTGCATCGTCTGACCCAGAGACTGCACTGTCTGGAGTAGGGTTGGAACCCTGCCCCGTCTGATCCAGATTCGGGACGGTCGGGAGCGGGGTTTGAATCCTGCACCGTCTGAACCAGAGACGAGACTGTCTGGAGTGGGGTTTGAACCCTGCATCGTCTGGCCCAGAGGCAATACTGTCTGGATTGGGGTTCGAACTCTGCACCGTCTGACCCAGAGTCGGGACTGTCTGGAGTGGCGTTCGAACACTGCATCGTCTGACTCTGGGACGGGACTGTCTGGAGTGGGGTTAGAACCCGGCACCAACTGACCGAGATGAGATTTCCTGGAGAGTGGTTTGAACCCTGCACCATCTGACCCAGTGATGAGACTGTCTGGAGAGGTGTTTGAACCCTGCACCGCCTGACCCACTGACGGGACTGTCTGGAGTGGGGTTCGAACCATGCATCGTCTGACCCAGTGATGAGACTGTCTGGAGTGGGGTTTGAACCGTGCACCGTCTTGCCCTGAGACTGGGCTGTCTGGAATGGGGTTTGAACCCTGCACCGTCTGACCCACGGCCAGGACTGTTTGGAGTGGGTTTTGAACCCTGCACCATCTGACCCAGAGACGACACTGTCTGGAGTGGGGATTGAACCCTGCACCGTCTGACCCAGAGATGAGACTGTCTGGAGTGGGGTTTGAACCCTGCACCGCCTGACCCAGAGACGAGACTGTCTGGAATGGGGTTCGAACCCTGCAGTGTCTGACCCAGAGACGATACTGTCTGGCGTGGGGTTTGAACTCTGCATCGTTTGACTCTGAGACGAGACTGTCTGCAGTGGGGTTTCAACTGTGCACCGTCTGGCCCAGAGACTGGACTGTCTGGAATGGGGATTGAGCCCCGCACCATCAGGACCAGTGAATGGACTGTCTGGAGAGGTGTTTGAACCCTGCTCCGTCTGACCCAGGGACTGGACTGTCTGGAGTGGGGTTCAAACCCTGCACCATCTGTCCCAGAGTTAGAAGTGGGCTTTGGATCCTGCACCATCTGACCCAGAGACGGGACTGTCTGGAGTGGGCTTTGAACCCTGCACCTTCTGACCCAGAGACGGGACTGTCTGGAGTGGGTTTCGAACCCTTCACCGTCTGACCCAGAGACAAGACTGTTGGGAGTGGTATTTGAGTCCTGCACCATCTGACCCGCGACGTGACTGGCTGGAGTTGGGTTTGAACCCGGCACCGTCTGACCTAGACAAGAGACTGTCTGGAGTGAGGTTTGAAACCTGCACCGTCTGACCCAGAGTTGGGACTGTCTGGAGTGGGGTTCAAAACCTGCACCATCTGACCCAGAGTCAGGACTCTCTGGACTGGGGTTCGGACCCTGCACCGTCTGACCCAGAGACGGGACTGTCTGGAATGGACTTTGTAGTGTCCGTGTGTAGATAAAGACACTGAAGACAGGAGTTGCTTCATAGGTATTTACTAAGCAAGTCTGGGGGGGGGGGTTCTAAAGGATATACACAATACACAGGCTTATATAGCCCAAGTGGCAATTACCGGCATTACGCACACCTGGGGCTCTTAAAGGCACATACACCACAATTGCTCTTAAAGGCACATACACCACAATTCCTCCCCTTCTAGCTAACTAGTGCATCATATTTTAAGTAATTATTAATTACATGTTATATGCAAAATAATATACATTGCTGTATTAATTAATTATAAGTTAGTCTCTCAGGAGGCTTCCTGACTCGGTCCGGATAACGCCTCGGGGGGTAGTAGTTTCTGGTGGTGTAGTAGGTTCTTCTGGCAAGGCTGATTCGGCTTGAAGGCCAGTGTCGGGTTCATCGGGTTCCCGTATCACCGGATCGGAGGTAGATATGGGTATCTCTATTTCATCGTTAGATGTATAGCGTGGTGGTGTAGGTTGTCCCTTTTCGGATGACTTGATGATTTGGTCAGCATGGCGCCTTATTATGCTTTCTCCGATGTCCACGGTATACATCAGTGGTCCTAGTCGTGTGCCGATAGTTCCAGGCTGCCATTTCTCGGTACGGTAGTCCCGGGCCAAAACCGGTTGGCCTATCTGGAAGGCCCTAGTTGGCCTTTCATTCATTCCCTGAAACTGCCGGTTCTCCACGTCCCTTCGGATGTTGGGCTTGACCAAATCCAGCCGGCATCTTAGGTTTCTATTGTAGAACATCATGGCGGGAGTTTGGTTTGTAACCATATGTGTTGCATTCCTATATGCAAATAAGAAGTTATCCACCTTGTGCTGAAGTTTTATGTCTTCATTACCCATGGCCTTTATGGCCTTCTTAAAGGTCTGGACAAACCTTTCAGCCAATCCATTGGTGGCGGGATGGTATGGGGCGGACGTGTAGTGCTTTACCCCATTGTTCTTTAAGAACTTTCTGAATTCTTCGGACACAAATTGCGGTCCATTATCAGAACATATCTGTTCCGGCAGCCCATTCCTGGCAAATATGGTCCTTAATACTGTGATGGTTTTTTCCGTGGTGGTGGAGGACATCTTTATTACCTCCGGCCACTTGGAGTGTGCATCAACTGCGATTAAGAACATTGAGTCCATAAATGGACCAGCAAAGTCGATGTGCACCCTTTGCCAGGGAGATGAGGGCCACTCCCATGGATGTAGAGGGGCCTGTGGCGGAGCATTTTGGACCTTCTGGCATCCTAGGCAGCTCTTGGTCATGTCTTCGATGTCTCCATCGATACCTGGCCACCATACAATCGCCCTAGCTAGGTTCTTCATTTTCACTCCACCCAGATGCCCCTCGTGAAGCTCCTTTAGCACTTTATCCTGGAGTTTGGGTGGAATCACCACTCTGGATCCACACATCAAGGTTCCTCGGCACACTGACAGCTGTTCTCTTCTTTGCGAGAATGCTGGCAACAGTGGTTCGCCATGTGCTGGCCATCCCTTCATTGTTAAATCATAGACCCGTGAGAGAGTAGGGTCATTTCTGGTCTCCCTTTCAATGGCAGAATTTGTCACCGGTAGACATTCCACTATGGTAGAGTGGAATATCTCTACTGGGTCTACTGTAGGTGCCTCTTCTATCGTTGGCAACGGCAGGCGCGATAAACCGTCAGCATTCCCATGCTGTTTTGACCCTTTGTATTCAATGTTGTATTGGTGTGCCCCTAGAAAAAGGGACCACCTCTGTAGTCTTTGTGCCGTCATAATGGGGACACCTTTCTTAGGGTTGAATATGGAGATGAGGGGTTGATGGTCAGTCAGCAAGGTAAATTTTTGTCCGTGTAGGTAATGGTTGAATTTCTTCACTCCCCATACCAGGCTGAGTGCTTCCCTGTCTATCTGGGAATAGTTACGCTCAGCTGAGTTCAATGAGCGTGACGCAAAAGCTATCGGCCGTTCCGAGCCATCAGGGAATCTATGGGACAATACCGCTCCTATGCCGTAAGGGGATGCATCGCACGCCAGTCTGATTGGTAGTGATGGGTTGTAATGAGCCAAAACTTTCTCGGATGTGATTAAGTCTTTACATTTATGGAAGGCACGTTTACAGTCTTCGTTCCATTTCCAAATCACTCCTGTGTGTAGAAGATCATTAAGAGGGTGTAGAATAGTTGATAAGTTCAGTAAAAATTTATGATAGTAATTTATTAATCCCAGGAATGACCTCAATTGTGAAACATTTTCAGGTGCTGGGGCTTTTATAACTGCTTCATTTTTTTCAGGTGACTTATGCAACCCTTCCTTATTAATTATGTGGCCACAATATGATATCTGATTTTGGAAAAATTCGCACTTGGGGCGATTTGCTCGTAGGCCCTGTTCTTTCAGCCTAGTGAGCACCTGCTCCAAATTGGCAAGATGCTCGTTGTCGTTTTCTCCTGTTATAAGGATGTCGTCTAGGTAACACTGAGTCCCCGGAATCCCTTGCAGGACTTGCTCCATAGCTCTTTGCCAGATAGCTGGAGCTGATGCTACTCCAAAAACCAGTCGATTGTACTGGTACAGGCCTTTGTGTGTGTTTATTGTGAGATACTTTTTAGAGGTCTCCTCAACCTCCATCTGTAGATATGCCTGTGCCAAGTCAATTTTTGTGAAACGTTTTCCTCCGGATAGTGAGGCGAAAATATCTTCTATCCTCGGAAGAGGATACTGTACCGTGTGAAGGACCGGGTTTACAGTCACCTTAAAGTCCCCACAGATGCGAATTTTTCTCTGTTCCTCAGAGTTATTTTTCAATGCTTTTTTCATGACTGGAACGATGGGTGTTGCCCATTCGCTCCAATCTATTTTGGATAATACGCCTGCCTTTTCCAAATTCTCCAGCTCTGCCTCGACTGCCGGACGTATTGCGTATGGCACCGGTCTTGCCTTAAAATTTTTTGGAATTGCTGCATCTTCCACTTTTATTGAGGCGGTGATGCCTTTCAAGGTTCCTAGTTTCTCTTGAAACACTTCTTTGGCGTTGGCCAAGATGTCTTTTAATCGTTCAGGTATGATGTCATCCTTGTTTTTTTCCTTACTGGTCACCGTCAGTGCCTGAATGGAGTGCCAGTCTAAACGTATCTTCCTTATTCACGTCCCAACAACGGTGGACCACCATCTTGTAGAATGTATAAATGCAACTTTTGTATTTCTTTGCCGTTGTATACCACAGGCACCTTTATTTTTCCTTTGGGGTATACTTTCTGCCCCGTATATGTTTTTAAGATAATGGATGTGTCTTTTAGAGGTATATGCGAAAATAGCCTCTCGTAATCTCGTCGATTTATTACGGTTAGAGCTGATCCTGTATCTAGCTCCATTTTAACTGGGGACCCTGCTATTATGAGGGTAACCCAAATGGTCTGGTAATCTTCATTGGCAAGTACATTATGTAATTTGAGAGAGCTTAGTCTCTTGTTCCCGGAGCCGCTATCGCTCTTCTGGTCTTTGGAGCTACTGTCCGTCATCATTTGTACCTTTCTGTGCTAATCCATTGTGTTGCACGCGTGGGTTCGTATCCCATCCTCGTCGCCACTGTAGTGTCCGTGTGTAGATAAAGACACTGAAGACAGGAGTTGGTTCATAGGTATTTACTAAGCAAGTCTGGGGGGGGTTCTAAAGGATATACACAATACACAGGCTTATATAGCCCAAGTGGCAATTACCGGCATTACGCACACCTGGGGCTCTTAAAGGCACATACACCACAATTGCTCTTAAAGGCACATACACCACAGACTTTGAACCCTGCACCGTCTGACCCAGAGACGAGACTGTCTGGAGTGAGGTTTGAACCCGGCACCGTCTGACCTAGACACGAGACTGTCTGGAGTGGGGTTCGAAGCCTGCACCACCTGAGCCAGAGATGAGACTGTCTGGAATGGGTTTTGAACCCCGCACCGTCTGGCCCAGCGATAGACTGGAGTGGACTTTGAACCCTGCACCATCTGACCCAGAGACGGGACTGTCTGGAGAGGTGTTTGAACCCTGCACCGTATGACCCAGAGACGATACTGTCTGGAGTGGGGTTTGAACACTGCATCGTCTGACCCGGAGACGAGACTGTCTGCAGTGGGGTTTCAACTGTGCACCTTCTGACCCAGAGATGGAACTGTCTGGAATGGGGATTGAGCCCCGTACCGTCAGGACCAGTGAATGGACTGTCTGGAGAGGTGTGTGAACCCTGCTCCGTCTGACCCAGGGACTGGACTGTCTGGAGCAGGGTTCAAACCCTGCACCATCTGTCCCAGAGTCAGAAGTGGGCTTTGGATCCTGCACCATCTGACCCAGAGACGGGACTGTCTGGAGTGGGCTTTGAACCCTGCACCTTCTGACCCAGAGACGGGACTGTCTGGAGTGGGGTTCGCACCCTGCACCGTCTGACCCAGAGACGGGACTGTCTGGACTGGGGTTTGAACCCTGCTACATCTGACGCAGAGACAAGACTGTCTGGAGTGGTGTTTGAGTCCTGCACCATCTGACCCAGAGACGTGACTGGCTGGAGTGGGGTTTCAACTGTGCACCGTGTTTGAACCCGGCACCGTCTGACCTAGACAAGAGACTGTCTGGAGTGGGGTTCGAAGCCTGCACCAGCTGACCCAGAGACGAGACTGTCTGGAGTGGGGTTTCAACCGTGCACTGTGTGGCCCAGAGACTGGACTGTCTAGAATGGGTTTTGATCCCCGCACCGTCTGGCCCAGCGATGGGACTGTCTGGAGTGGACTTTGAACCCTGCACTGTCTGACCCAGAGACGGGAGAGTCTGGAATGGGGATCGCACCCTGCAGCATCTGATGCAGAGACGACACTGTTTGGAGTGGGGTTTCAACCGCGCATCGTCTGACCCAGAGACAGGGCAGTCTGGTGCGGGGTTCGAACCCTGCACCGTCTGACCCAGAGTCGATACTGTCTGGAGTGGGGTTTGAACCTTGCACCTTCTGACCCAGATTCGGGACTGTCTGTAGTGGGGTTCAAACCCTGCACTGTCTGACCCAGAGACGAGACTGTCTGGAGTGGGATTTGAACCCTGCACTGTCCAACCCATAGATGGGAGAGTCTGGAGTGGGGTTTGAACCCTGCACCGTCTGACCCAGAGACGAGACTGCCTGGAGCGGGGTTCGAACCCTGCACCGTCTGACCCAGAGACAGGACTGTCTGGCATGGGGTTTGAACCCTGCACCGTCTGACCCATAGATGGGAGAGTCTGGAGTAGGGTTTGAACCCTGCACCATCTGACCCAGAGACGAGACTGCCTGGAGCGGGGTTCGAACCCTGCACCGTCTGACCCAGAGACAGGACTGTCTGGCATGGGGTTTGAACCCTGCACCGTCTGACCCAGAGATAAGACTGGAGTGGGGTTTGAAACCTGCATCATTTGACCCAGAAATGAGACTGTCTGGAGAGGGGGTTGAACCCTGCAACATCTGACCCAGAGACGAGACTGTCTGGATTGGGGTTTCAACCGTGCACGATGTGGCCCAGAGACTGGACTGTCTAGAATGGGTTTTGAACCCCGCACCGTCTGGCCCAGCGACGGGACTGTCTGAGAAGGCTTTGAACCCTGCACCATCTGACCCAGAGACGAGACTGTCTGGCATGGGGTTTGAACCCTGCACCGTCTGACCCAGAGATGAGACTGTCTGGAGTGGGGTTTGAAACCTGCATCATTTGACCCAGAGACGAGACTGTCTGGAGTGGGGTTTCAACCGTTCCCAGTCTGGCCCAGAGACTGAACTGTCTGGAATGGGGTTTGAACCGTGCACCGTCTGGCCCAGCGACGGGACTGTCCAGAGAGGGGTTTGAACCCTGCACCATCTGACCTAGAGCCTGGACTGTCTATAGTGGGGTTTGAACCCTGCACCATCTGACCTAGAGCCTGGACTGTCTATAGAGGGGTTTGAACCCTGCACCATCTGACCTATAGACTGGACTGTCTATAGTGGGGTTTGAACCCTGCACCGTCTGACCTAGAGCCTGGACTGTCTATAGAGGGGTTTGAACCCTGCAACATCTGACCTATAGACTGGACTGTCTATAGTGGGGTTTGAACCCTGCACCATCTGACCTATAGACTGGACTGTCTATAGTGGGGTTTGAACCCTGCACCGTCTGACCCAAAGACGAGACTATCTGGAGTGGGGTTCGAACCCTGCACCGCCTGACCCAGAGACAGGACTGTCTGCAGTGGGGTTTGAACCCTGCATATTCTGAACAAGTGACAACACTGCCTGGAGTGGACTTTGAACCCTGCACCGTCTGACCCATAGTTGGGATTATCTGGAGTGGGGTTTGAACCCTGCACTGTCTGACCCAGAGACGGGAGAGTCTGGAGTGGGGTTTGAACCCTGCACCGTCTGACCCAGAGACGGGAGAGTCTGGAGTGGGGTTTGAACCCTGCACCGTCTGACCCAGAGACGGGACTGTCTGGAGTGGGTTTTGAACCCTGCACCGTCTGACCCAGAGACGAGACTGTCTGGAGTGGGGTTCGAAACCTGTACTGTCTGACCCAGAGACGGGACTGTCTGGAGTGGGTTTTGAACACTGCACCTTCTGACCCAGAGACGGGACTGTCTGGATTGGTGTTCGAACCCTGCACCATCTGTCCCAGAGACGAGACTGTCGAGTGGGGTTTGAACCCTGCACCGTCTGTCCCAGAGACGAGACTGTCTGGAGTGGCATTTGAAACGTGCACCATCTGGCCCAGTGATGGGGACTGTCTGGCGAGGGGATGGAACCGTGCACCATCTGACGCAGAGACAAGACTGTCTGGAGTGGGGTTTGAACTCTGCATCGTCTGACCCAGACACGAGGCTGTCTGGAGAAGGGTTTCAACTGTGCTCCGTCTGGCCCAGAGACTGGACTGTCTGGATTGGGGTTTGAACCCTGCACCATTTGACACAGAGACGAGACTGTCGAGTGGGGTTTGAACCCTGCACCGTCTGACCCAGACACGAGACTGTCTGGCGAGGTGTTTGAAACCCGCACCGTCAAACCCAGAGAGGAGACTGTCTGGAGTGGGGTTCGAACCCAGCACCATCTGCCTCAGAGATGGGACTGTCTGGAGAGGGGTTTGAACCCTGCACTGTCTGAACCAGACACGAGGCTGTCTGGAATGGGGTTTGAACTCTGCATCGTCTGACCCAGAGACAGGAGAGTCTGGCGATGGGTTTGATCCCTGCACCATCTGACCCAGAGACAGGAGAGTCTGGCGATGGGTTTGATCCCTGCACCATCTGACCCAGAGACGAGACTGTCTGCAGTGGGGTTTCAACTGTGCACCGTCTGGCCCAGAGACTGGACTGTCTGGAATGGGGATTGAGCCCCGCACCATCAGGACCAGTGAATGGACTGTCTGGAGAGGTGTTTGAACCCTGCTCCGTCTGACCCAGGGACTGGACTGTCTGGAGTGGGGTTCAAACCCCGCACCGTCTGTCCCAGAGTCAGAAGTGGGCTTTGGATCCTGCACCATCTGACCCAGAGACGGGACTGTCTGGAGTGGGCTTTGAACGCTGCACCTTCTGACCCAGAGACGGGACTGTCTGGAGTGGGTTTCGAACCCTTCACCATCTGACCCAGAGTCGGGACTGTCTGGAGTGGGTTTCGAACCCTTCACCATCTGACCCAGAGTCGGGACTGTCTGGAGTGGGGTTTGATTACTGCACCATCATGACCCAGAGATGGAACTGTCTCGAGTGGGGTTCGCACCCTGCACCGTCTGACCCAGAGACGGGACTGTCTGGACTGGGGTTTGAACCCTGCTACATCTGACGCAGAGACAACACTGTCTGGAGTGGGGTTCGAACCCTGCATCGCCTGACCCAGAGAGTAGACTGTCTGGAGTGGGGTTCGAACCCCGCACCGTCTGTTCCAGAGTCGGGAGTGGGCTTTGGATCCTGCACCATCTGACCCAGAGATGGGACTGTCTGGAGTGGACTTTGAACCCTGCACCTTCAGACCCGGAGATGGGACTGTCTGGAGTGGACTTTGAACCCTGCACCTTCTGACTCAGAGATGGGACTGTCTGGAGTGGGGTTTCAACCGTGCACCGTCTGGCCCAGAGACTGGACTGTCTGGATTGGGGTTTGAACACTGCACTGTCTGACCGAGTCGGGATTGTCTGGAGTGGGGTTCGAACCCTGCACCGTCTGACCCAGAGACGAGAATGTCTGGAGTGGGGTTTGAACGCTGCATCATCTGACCCAGAGACGAGACTGTCTGGAGAGCGGTTTGAACCCTGCATCGTTTGAACCAGAGACTGGACTGTCTGGAATGGGGTTTGAACTCCGCACCATCATGCCCAGCGACGGGACTGTCTGGAGAGGTGTTGAACCCTGCGCTGTCTGACTCAGAAATGGAACTGTCTGGAGTGGGGTGTGAACCCTGCACCTTCTGACCCAGAGACGGGACTGTCTGGAGTGGGGTTTCAACTGAACCCGTCTGGCCCAGAGACTGAACTGTCTGGAATGGGGTTTGAACCGTGCACCCTCTGGCCCAGCGATGTGACTGTCTGGAGTAGGGTTCAAGCCCTGCACCGCCTGTCCCAGAGTCGGGAGTGGGCTTTGGATCCTGCACCATCTGACCCAGTAACGGGACTGTCTGGAGTGGGGTTCGCACCCTGCACCGTCTGACCCAGAGACGGGACTGTCTGGAGTGGACTTTGAACCCTGCACCTTCTGACCCAGAGACGGGACTGTCTGGAGTGGGGTTTCAACCGATCCCCGTCTGGCCCAGAGATTCAACTGTCTGGAATGGGGTTTGAACCGTGCACCGTCTGGCCCAGCGATGGGACTATCTGGAGAGGGCTTCGAACCCTGCACCATCTGACCCAGATTTGGGATTGCCTGGAGTGGGGTTCGAACCCGGCACCGTCCGACCCAGAGACGAGAGTGTCTGGAGTGGGGTTTCAACCGTTCACCGTCTGGCCCAGAGACTGGACTGTCTGGAATGGGGTTTGAACCGTGCACCATCTGGCTCAGTGATGCGACTGTCTGGAGTGGGTTTCGAACCCTGCACCATCTGACCCAGAGAGAGGACTTTCTGGAGTGGGGTTCGAAGCCTGCATCGTCTGACCCAGACACGAGGCTGTCTGGAGTGGGGTTCGAACCCCGCACCATCTGTCCAAGAGTCGGGAGTGGGCTTTGGATCCTGCACCATCTGACCCAGTGGTGGAAGTGTCTGGAGTGGGTTTCGAACCCTGCACCACCTGTCCCAGAGTTCAGACTGTCTGAAGTGGGGTTTGAACCCTGCACCGTCTGGCCCAGCGACGGGACTGTCTGGAGAGGGGTTCAAACCCTGCACCGTCTGACCCAGAGACGTGACTGTCTGGAGTGGATTTCGAACCCTGTAACCTCTGACCCAGAGACGAGACTGCCTGGAGCGGGGTTCGAACCCTGCAGCGTCTGACCCAGAGACGGGAGAGTCTGGCGTGGGGTTTGAACCCTGCACCGTCTGACCCAGAGATGAGACTGTCTGGAGTGGGGTTTGAAACCTGCAGCGTCTGACCCAGAGACTGGAGTGTCTGGAGTTGGGTTCAAACCCCGCACCGTCTGTCCCAGAGTCAGGAGTGGGCTTTGGATCCTGCACCATCTGACCCAGAGTCGGGACTATCTGGAGTGGGGTTTGAATACTGCACCATCTGACCCAGAGACGAGACTGTCTGGAGTGGTGTTTGAACCCTGCACCATCTGACCCAGAGACGAGACTGTCTGGAGTGGGGTTTGAAACCTGCATCGTTTGACCCAGATACGAGGCTGTCTGGAGTGGGGTTTCAATTGTGCACCGTCTGGCCCAGAGACTGGACTGTCTGGAGTGGGGTCTGAAATCTGCATCATCTGACTCTGAGATGGGACTGTCTGGAGTGGGGTTTGAACCCTGCACCGTCTGACGCAGAGACAAGACTGGAAAGGGATTTGAACACCGCACTGTCTGACCCAGACACGAGGCTGTCTGGAGTGGGGTTTCAACTGTGCACCATCTGGCCCAGAGACTGGACTGTGGAGTGGGGTCTGAAACCTGCATCATCTGACTCTGAGATGGGACTGTCTGGAGTGGGGTTTGAACCCCGCACCATCTGGCCCAGTGATGGGACTGTCTGGAGAGGGGTTTGAAACCTGCACTGTCTGACCCAGAGACAGGACTGTTTGGAGTAGGGTTTGAACACTGCCCCTTCTGACCCAGAGACGGGAGAGTCTGGCGTGGGGATCGAACCCTGCACCGTCTGACCCAGATTTGGGATGTCTGGAGTGGTGTTCCAACCCTGCACCATCTGACCCAGAGCCGAGACTTTCTGGAGTGGGCTTTGAACCCTGCACCGCCTGACCCAGAGACGAGACTGCCTGGAGTAGTGTACAAAACCCCCACCGTCTGTCCCAGAGTTGTGACTGTCGGGAGTGGGCTTTGGATCCTGCACCTTCTGACCCAGAGATGGAACTGTCTGGAGTGGGGTTCACACCCTGCACCATCTGACTGGGAGTTGGGACTGTCTGGAGTAGGTTTCGAACCATGCACCGTCTGACCCAGACACGGGACTGTCTGGAGTGGGGTTCGAACCCTGCACCGTCTGACCCAGAGACGGGACTTTCTGGACTGGGGTTTGAATCCTGCACCGTCTGATGCAGAGACAGGACTGTCTGGAGTAGGGTTTGAACACTGCCCCTTCTGACCCAGAGACGGGAGAGTCTGGAGTGGGGATCGAACCCTGCACCATCTGACCCAGAGCCAAGACTTCCTGGAGTGGGGTTTGTACCCCGCACCATCTGATCCAGAGTCAGGACTGTCTGGAGTGGGGTTCTAAACCTGCACCATCTTTCCCAGTGACGGGACTGTCTGGAGTGGGGTTCGAACCCTGCACCGTGTGACTCAGAGACGCGACTGTCTGGAGTGGCGTTTGAACCCTGCATCATCTGACCCAGAGATGAGACTGTCGGGAGTGGAATTTGAGTCCTGCACCGTCTGACCCAGAGATGGAACTGTCTGGAGTGGACTTTGAACCCTGCACCATCTGACCCAGAGTTGGGACTGTCTGGAGTGGAATTTGAACCCTGCACCACCTGACCCAGAGTTGGGATTGTCTGGAGTGCAGTTCGGACCCTGCACCGTCTGACCCAGAGTCAGGACTCTGGAGTGGGGTTCGGACCCTGCACCGTCTGACCCTGAGTTGGGACTGTCTGGAGTGGGGTTTGAATCCTGCACCATCTGACCCAGAGATGGAATTGTCTGGAGTGGGATTCGCACCCTGCACCATCTGACCCAGAGACGGGACTGTCAGGAGTGGGATTCAAACCCTGCACCTCCATGCCCATGGCCGGGAAAGTCTGGAGTGGGGTCCGAACCCTGCACCGTCTGACTCAGAAACGGGACTGTCTGGACTGGGGTTTGAACCCTGCTCCATCTGACGCAGAGACAACACTGTCTGGAGTGGGGTTTGAACCCTGCACCGTCTGACCCAGAGACAAGACTGTCTGGAGTGTGGTTCGAAGCATGCATCGTCTGACCCAGAAATGAGACTGTCTGGAGTCGACTTTGAGCCCTGCACCTTCTGACCCAGAGACAGGACTGTCTGGAGTGGTTTTTAACACTGCACCATCTGACCCAGAGACGAGAATGTCTGGAGTGGGGTTTCAGCCCTGCACCTTCTGACCCAGAGAAGGGAGAGTCTGGAGTGGGGTTCGAACCCTGCATCGCCTGACTCAGAGAAGGGACTGTCTGGAGTGGGGTTTGAAACCTGCATCGTTTGACCCAGATACGAGGCTGTCTGGAGTGGGGTTTCAATTGTGCACCATCTGACCAAGAGACGGGACTGTCTGGAGTGGTGTTCGAACCCTGTACCGTCTGACCCAGAGACGAGACTGTCTGGAGTTGGTTTCGAACACTGCACCTTCTGACCCAGAGAGGGGAGAGTCTGGAGTGGGGTTTGAACCCTGCACCATCTGACCCATAGACGAGACGGTCTGGAGTGGGGTTCTAAACCTGTACCATCTGACCCAGAGACGAGACTGTCTGGAGTGGGGTTTGAACCCTGCAACTTCTGACCCAGAGACAGGCAAGTCTGGAGTGGGGTTTGAACCCTGCACAGTCTGACCCAGAGACGAAACTTTCTGGAGTGGGGTTTGAGCCCTGCACCGTCTTTCCCAGTGACGGGACTGTCTGGAGTGGCGTTTGAACCCAACGTCATCTGACCCAGAGATGAGACAGTCTGGAGAGGGGTTGGCACCCTGCACCGTCTGACTTGGAGACGAGACTCTCTGGAGCGGGGTTTGAACCCTGCACCGTCTGACCCAGAGATGAGACTGTCGGGAGTGGAATTTGAGTCCTGCACCGTCTGACCCAGAAATGGAACTGTCTGGAGTGGACTTTGAACCCTGCACCGTCTGACCCAGAGACGAGACTGTCTGGAGTGGACTTTGAACCCTGCACCCTCTGACCCAGAGTTGGGACTGTCTGGAGTGGACTTTGAACCCTGCACCCAATGACCCAGAGAGGGGAGAGCCTGGAGTGGGGTTCGAACCCTGCACCCTCTGACCCGCAACCGGGACTGTCTGGAATGGGGTTCAAACCCTGCTCCATCTGACGCAGAGACAACACTGTCTGGAGTGGGGTTTGAACCCTGCACCGTCTGACCCAGAGACAAGACTGTCTGGAGAGGTGTTTGAACCCTGCACCGTCTGACCCAGAGACGAGACTGTCTGGAGTGGACTTTGAACGCTGCACCGTCTGACCCAGAGAGGGGAGAGCCTGGAGTGGGGTTCGAACCCTACACCTTCTGACCCAGAGACGGGACTGTCTGGAGTGGACTTTGAACCCTGCACCGTCTGACCCAGAGTTGGGATTGTCTGGAGTGGGATTCGCACCCTGCACCATCTGACCCAGAGACGGGGCTGTCTGGAGTGGGGTTCAAACCCTGCACCTTCTGACCCAGAGACGGGAAAGTCTGGAGTGGGGTCCGAACCCTGCACCGTCTGACTCAGAAACGGGACTGTCTGGACTGGGGTTTGAACCCTGCTCCATCTGACCCAGTGTCAGGACTGTCTGGAGTGGGGTTTGAACCCTGCACCGTCTGACCCAGAGAAGGGACTGTCGGGAGTGGGATTTGAGTCCTGCATCGTCTGACCCGGAGATGGGGCCGTCTGGAGTGGACTTTGAACCCTGCACCTTCTGACCCAGAGTTGGGACTGTCTGGAGTGGGGTTCGAACCCTGCACCGTCTGACCCAGAGACGAGACTGTCTGGCATGGACTTTGAACCCTGCACCGTCTCACCCAGAGTTGGGATTGTCTGGAGTGTGGTTCGGACCCTGGACCGTCTGACCCAGAGTCAGGACTGTCTGAAGTGGGGTTTGAATCCTGCACCGTCTGACCCAGAGATGCAAATGTCTGGAGTGGGATTCGCACCCTGCACCGTCTGACCCAGAGACGGGACTGTCTGGAGTGGGGTTTGAACCCTGCACAGTCTGACCCAGAGACGGGACTGTCTGGAGTGGAATTTGGGTCCTGCACCGTCTGACCCAGAGATGGAACTGTCTGGAGTGGACTTTGAACCCTACACCTTTTGACCCAGAGACGGGACTGGCTGGAGTGGACTTTGAACCCTGCACCATCTGACCCAGAGTTGGGACTGTCTGGAGAGAGGTTTGAACCCTGCACCGTCTGACCCAGAGACGGGACTGTCGGGAGTGGGATTTGAGTCCTGCACCGTCTGACCCGGAGATGGGACTGTCTGGACTGCGGTTTGAACCCTGCACCGTCTGACTCAGTGACAGGACTGTCTGGAGTGGACTTTGATCCCTGCACCGTCTGACCCAGAGTTGGGATTGTCTGGAGTGGGATTCGCACCCTGCACCGTCTGACCCAGAGTTGGGATTGTCTGGAGTGGGATTCGCACCCTGCACCATCTGACCCAGAGACGGGACTGTCTGGAGTGGGGTTAAAACCCTGCACCTTCTGACCCAGAGACGGGAAAGTCTGGAGTGGGGTCCGAACCCTGCACCGTCTGACTCAGAAACGGGACTGTCTGGACTGGGGTTTGAACCCTGCTCCATCTGACCCAGTGTCAGGACTGTCTGGAGTGGGGTTTGAACCCTGCACCGTCTGACCCAGAGAAGGGACTGTCGGGAGTGGGATTTGAGTCCTGCATCGTCTGACCCGGAGATGGGGCCGTCTGGAGTGGACTTTGAACCCTGCACCTTCTGACCCAGAGTTGGGACTGTCTGGAGTGGGGTTCGAACCCTGCACCGTCTGACCCAGAGATGCAACTGTCTGGAGTGGGATTCGCACCCTGCACCATCTGACCCAGAGACGAGACTGTCTGCAGTGGGGTTTGAACCCTGCAACTTCTGACCCAGAGACGGGAAAGTCTGGAGTGGGATTTGAGTCCTGCACCGTCTGACCCGGAGATGGGACTGTCTGGACTGGGGTTTGAACCCTGCACCGTCTGACTCAGTGACAGGACTGTCTGGAGTGGACTTTGATCCCTACACCTTCTGACCCAGAGACAGGACTGTCTGGAGTGGACTTTGAACCCTGCACCATCTGACCCAGAGACGGGACTGTCTGGCGTGGACTTTGAACCCTGCACCGTCTGACCCAGAGTTGGGATTGTCTGGAGTGGGGTTCGGACCCTGACCCAGAGACGAGACTGTCTGGAGTGGGGTTCAAACCCTGCACCATCTGACCCAGAGACGAGACTGTCTGGAGTGGGGTTCAAACCCTGCACCATCTGATCCAGAGAAGGGCCTGGAGTGGGGTGTGAACCCTGTACTGTCTGACCCACAGACGAGACTGTCTGGTGTGGGGTTCGAACCCTGTACCGTCTGACCCAGAGACGAGACTGGAGTGGGGTTCTAAACCTGCACCATCTGACCCAGATACGAGACTGCCTGGAGTGGCGTTTGAACCCTGCACCATCTGACCCGGAGTTGGGACTGTCTGGAGTGGGGTTTGAACCCGGCACCGTCTGACCTAGACAAGAGACTGTCTGGAATGGGGTTCGAAGCCTGCACCATCTGACCCAGAGACGAGACTGTCTGGAGTGGGGTTTCAACCGTGCACCGTGTAGCCCAGAGACTGGACTGTCTACAATGGGTTTTGATCCCCGCACCGTCTGGCCCAGCGATGGGACTGTCTGGAGTGGACTTTGAACCCTGCACCGTCTGACCCAGAGTTGGGATTGTTTGGAGTGCGGTTCGGACCCTGCACCGTCTGACCCAGAGTCAGGACTCTCTCGAGTGGGGTTCGGACCCTGCACCATCTGACCCAGAGATGAGACTGTCTGGAGTGGCATTTAAACCGTGCACCATTTGGCCCAGAGACTGGACTGTCTGGACTGGGGTTTGAACCCTGCACCGTCTGACTCCGTGACAGGACTGTCTGGCGTGGACTTTGAACCCTGCACCGTCTGACCCAGAGTTGGGATTGTCTGGAGTGGGATTCGCACCCTGCACCGTCTGACCCAGAGTTGGGATTGTCTGGAGTGGGATTCGCACCCTGCACCATCTGACCCAGAGACGGGACTGTCTGGAGTGGGGTTAAAACCCTGCACCTTCTGACCCAGAGACGGGAAAGTCTGGAGTGGGGTCCGAACCCTGCACCGTCTGACTCAGAAACGGGACTGTCTGGACTGGGGTTTGAACCCTGCTCCATCTGACCCAGTGTCAGGACTGTCTGGAGTGGGGTTTGAACCCTGCACCGTCTGACCCAGAGAAGGGACTGTCGGGAGTGGGATTTGAGTCCTGCATCGTCTGACCCGGAGATGGGGCCGTCTGGAGTGGACTTTGAACCCTGCACCTTCTGACCCAGAGTTGGGACTGTCTGGAGTGGGGTTCGAACCCTGCACCGTCTGACCCAGAGACGAGACTGTCTGGAGTGGGATTCGCACCCTGCACCGTCTGACCCAGAGTTGGGATTGTCTGGAGTGTGATTTGGACCCTGCACCGTCTGACTCAGTGACAGGACTGTCTGGCGTGGACTTTGAACCCTGCACCGTCTGACCCAGAGTCAGGACTCTCTGGAGTGGGTTTCGAACCCTGCACCATCTGACCCAGAGAAGAGACAGTCTGGAGTGGGGTTTGTACCCTGCACCCTCTGTCCCCCCAGAGACGGGAGAGTCTGGATTTGGGTTTGAACGTTGCGCCATCTGACCCGGATTTGGAACTGTCTGGAGTTCGCACCCTGCACCGTCTGACCCAGAGACAGGAGAGTCTCTAGTGGGGGTTGAATCGTGCACCGTCTTACCCAGAGACGGGACTGTCTGGATTGGGGTTTGAACACTGCACCACCTGACCCAGAGACGGGGCTGTCTGGATTGGGGTTTGAACACTGCATCGACTGACCTAGAGACTGGACTGTCTGGAGTAGGGTTCAAACCCAGCACCTTCTGAACCAGAGACGAGACTGTCTGGAGTGGGGTTCGAAACCTGCAGCATCTGATCCAGAGACGAGACTGGAGTGGGGTTTGAACCTTGCACCTTCTGACCCAGATTCGGGACTGTCTGTAGTGGGGTTTGAACCCTGCACCTTCTGAACCAGAGATGACACTGTCTGGAGTGAGGTTCGAAACCTGCACCATCTGACCCAGAGATGAGACTGTCTGGAGAGGGATTGAACCCTGCACCGTCTGACCCAGAGACAGGGCAGTCTGGTGCGGGGTTCGAACCCTGCACCGTCTGACCCAGAGATGAGACTGTCTGGAGAGGGATTGAACCCTGCACCGTCTGACCCAGAGACCGGGCAGTCTGGTGCGGGGTTCGAACCCTGCACCGTCTGACCCAGAGTTGGGACTGTCTGGAGTGGGATTCGAACCCTGCACCGTCTGACTCAGAGATGAGACTGTCTGGAGTGGGGTTTGAACACTGTGCCGTCTGACCCAGAGACGGGACTCTCTGGATTGGGGTTTTAACACTGCACCGTCTGACCCAGAGATGGGACAGTCTGGAGCGGCGTTTGAACCCTGCACCATCTGACCCAGAGATGAGACTGTCTGGAGAGGGGTTTCAACCGTTCACCCTCTGGCCCAGCGACGGGATTGTCTGGAGAGGGGTTTGAAACCTCCACCACCTGACCTAGAGACTGGACTGTCTGGAGTAGGGTTCAAACCCAGCAACTTCTGAACCAGAGACGAGACTGTCTGGAGTGGGGTTCGAAACCTGCAGCATCTGATCCAGAGACGAGACTGTCTGGAGTGGGTTTCGAACCCTGCACCGTCTGACCCAGAGACGATACTGTCTGGAGTGGGGTTTGAACCTTGCACCTTCTGACCCAGATTCGGGACTGTCTGTAGTGGGGTTCAAACCCTGCACCATCTGACCTAGAGACGAGACTGTCTGGAGTGGGGTTTGAACCCTGCATCGTCTGAACCAGAGACGAGACTGCCTGGAGTGGGTTTCGAACCCTGCACCGTCTGACCCAGAGACGATACTGTCTGGAGTGGGGTTTGAACCTTGCACCTTCTGACCCAGATTCGGGACTGTCTGTAGTGGGGTTCAAACCCTGCACCATCTGACCCAGAGATGACACTGTCTGTAGTGGGGTTCAAACCCTGCACCATCTGACCCAGAGATGACACTGTCTGGAGTGGGGTTCAAACCCTGCACCATCTGACCTAGAGACGATACTGCCTGGAGTGGGATTTGAACCCTGCACCATCTGACCCAGAGACGATACTGTCTGGAGTGGGGTTTGAAACCTGCATCATTTGACCCAGAAATGAGACTGTCTGGAGATGGGGTTTCAACCGTTCCCAGTCTGGCCCAGAGACTGAACTGTCTGGAATGGGGTTTGAACCGTGCACCGTCTGGCCCAGCGACGGGACTGTCCAGAGAGGGGTTTGAACCCTGCACCATCTGACCCAGAGATGAGACTGTCTGGAGTGGGTTTTGAAACCTGTACCCTCTGACCCAGAGACGAGACTGTCTGGAGTGGGGTTCGAACCCTGCACCGTCTGACCCAGAGACAGGACTCTCTGGAGTGGGGCTTGAACCCTGCACCGTCTGACCCAGAGACGGGACTGTCTGGAGTGGACTTTGAACCCGGCACCGTCTGACCCAGAGTTGGGACTGTCTGGAGTGGGTTTCGAGCCTTGCACCGTCTGACCCAGAGACAATACTGTCTGCAGTGGGGTTTGAACCCTGCATCATCTGAACAAGTGACGAGACTGTCTGGAGTGGGGTTTGAACCCTGCACCATCTGACCCAGAGTCGGGACTGTCTAGAGTGGGGTTTGAACCCCGCACCGTCTGTCCCAGAGTCGGGAGTGGGCTTTGGATCTTGCACCATCTGACCCAGTGATGGAAGTGTCTGGAGTGGGTTTCGAACCCTGCACCGTCTGTCCCAGCGACGGGACTGTCTGGAGAGGGGTTTGAACCCTGCACCATCTGACCCAGAGTCGGGACTGTCTGGAGTGAGTTTTGAACCGTGCACCGTCTGACCCAGAGACGAGACTGTCTGGAGTGGGGTTCAAACCCTGCACCGTCTGACCCAGAGTCAGGACTGTCTGGAGTGAGTTTTGAACCGTGCACCGTCTGACCCAGAGACGAGACTGTCTGGAGCGGGGTTCGAACCCTGCAGCGTCTGACCCAGAGACGATACTGTCTGGAGTGGGGTATGAACCCTGCAACTTCTGACCCAGAGACAGGAGAGTCTGGAGTGGGTTTCGAACCCTGCACCGTCTGACCCAGAGACGATACTGTCTGGAGTGGGGTTTGAACCTTGCACCTTCTGACCCAGATTCGGGACTGTCTGTAGTGGGGTTCAAACCCTGCACCATCTGACCCAGAGATGACACTGTCTGGAGTGAGGTTCAAACCCTGCACCATCTGACCTAGAGACGAGACTGCCTGGAGTGGGATTTGAACCCTGCACCATCTGACCCAGAGACGATACTGTCTGGAGTGGGGTTTGAAACCTGCATCATTTGACCCAGAAATGAGACTGTCTGGAGATGGGGTTTCAACCGTTCCCAGTCTGGCCCAGAGACTGAACTGTCTGGAATGGGGTTTGAACCGTGCACCGTCTGGCCCAGCGACGGGACTGTCCAGAGAGGGGTTTGAAACCTGCACCATCTGACCTAGAGACTGGACTGTCTATAGTGGGGTTTGAACCCTGCACCATCTGACCCAGAGATGAGACTGTCTGGAGTGGGTTTTGAAACCTGTACCCTCTGACCCAGAGACGAGACTGTCTGGAGTGGGGTTCGAACCCTGCACCGTCTGACCCAGAGACAGGACTCTCTGGAGTGGGGCTTGAACCCTGCACCGTCTGACCCAGAGACGGGACTGTCTGGAGTGGACTTTGAACCCGGCACCGTCTGACCCAGAGTTGGGACTGTCTGGAGTGGGTTTCGAGCCTTGCACCGTCTGACCCAGAGACAATACTGTCTGCAGTGGGGTTTGAACCCTGCATCATCTGAACAAGTGACGAGACTGTCTGGAGTGGGGTTTGAACCCTGCACCATCTGACCCAGAGTCGGGACTGTCTAGAGTGGGGTTTGAACCCCGCACCGTCTGTCCCAGAGTCGGGAGTGGGCTTTGGATCTTGCACCATCTGACCCAGTGATGGAAGTGTCTGGAGTGGGTTTCGAACCCTGCACCGTCTGTCCCAGCGACGGGACTGTCTGGAGAGGGGTTTGAACCCTGCACCATCTGACCCAGAGTCGGGACTGTCTGGAGTGAGTTTTGAACCGTGCACCGTCTGACCCAGAGACGAGACTGTCTGGAGTGGGGTTCAAACCCTGCACCGTCTGACCCAGAGTCAGGACTGTCTGGAGTGAGTTTTGAACCGTGCACCGTCTGACCCAGAGACGAGACTGTCTGGAGCGGGGTTCGAACCCTGCAGCGTCTGACCCAGAGACGATACTGTCTGGAGTGGGGTTTGAACCCTGCAACTTCTGACCCAGAGACAGGAGAGTCTGGAGTGGGGTTTGAATCCTGCACCGTCTGACCCAGAGTCGGAACTGTCTGGAGTGGGGTTCGAACTCTGCACCATCTGACCCAAAGTTGAGACTGTCGGGAGTGGGGTTTGAACTCTGCATCGTCTGACCCAGAGACAGGAGAGTCTGGCGTGGGGTTTGAACTCACTATCGTCTGACCCAGAGGCGGGACTGTCTGGAGTGGGGTTTCAACTATGCACCGTCTGGCCCAGAGACTGGACTGTCTGGAATGGGGATTGAGCCCCGCACCGTCAGGACCAGTGAATGGACTGTCTGGAGAGGCGTTTGAACCCTGCTCCGTCTGACCCAGAGACTGGACTGTCTGGAGTTGGGTTCAAACCCCGCACCGTCTGTCCCAGAGTCAGAAGTGGGCTTTGGATCCTGCACCATCTGACCCAGAGTCAGGACTATCTGGAGTGGGGTTTGAATACTGCACCATCTGACCCAGAGATGGAACTGTCATGTGTGGGGTTCGCACCCTGCACCGTCTGACCCAGAAACTGGACTGTCTGGAGTGGGGTTTGAATCCTGCACCTTCGGACCCAGAGACGGGACTGTCTGGAGTGGGGTTTGAACCCTGCACCGTCTGACCCAGAGATGAGACTGTCTGGAGTGGGGTTTGAAACCTGCATCGTTTGACTCTGAGACGAGACTGTCTAGAGTGGGGTTTCAACTGTGCACCGTCTGGCCCAGAGACTGGACTGTCTGGAATGGGGATTGAGCCCCACACCGTCAGGCCCAGCGAACAGACTGTCTGGAGAGGTGTTTGAACCCTGCTCCGTCTGACCCAGAGACTGGACTGTCTGGAGTTCGGTTCAAACCCCGCACCGTCTGGCCCAGAGTCGGGAGTGGGCTTTGGATCCTGCACCATCTGACCCAGAGTCAGGACTATCTGGAGTGGGCTTTGAATACTGCACCATCTGACCCAGAGATGGAACTGTCATGTGTGGGGTTCGCACCCTGCACCGTCTGACCCAGAAACTGGACTGTCTGGAGTGGGGTTTCAATTGTGCACCGTCTGGCCCAGAGACTGGACTGTCTGGAGTGGGGTCTGAAATCTGCATCATCTGACTCTGAGGTGGGACTGTCTGGAGTGGCGTTTGAACCCTGCATCGTCTGACTCTGAGACGGGACTGTCTGGAGTGGGGTTTGAATCCTGCACCATCTGACCCAGATTTGGGATTGCTTGGAGTGGGTTTTGAACCCTGCACCGTCTAACCCAGTGTCGGGACTGTCTGGAGTGGGGTTCGAACCCTGCATCGCCTGACCCAGAGATGAGACTGTCTGGAGAGGGGTTTGAAGCCTGCACCGTCTGACCCACACACGAGGCTGTCTGGAGTGGTGTTTCAACCGTGCACCATCTGACCCAGAGACTAGACTGTCTGGAGTGGGGTTCGAACCCCGCACCGTCTGTCCCAGAGTCGGGAGTGGGCTTTGGATCCTGCACCATCTGAACCAGTGATGGAACGGTCTGGAGTGGGGTTCGCACACTGCACCGTCTGACTCAGAGACGGGACTGTCTGGAGTGCTGTTCAAACCCTGCACCATCTGACTGAGAGTTTGGACTGTCTGGAGTGGACTTTGAACCCTGCACCTTCTGAGCCAGAGACGGGACTGTCTGGAGTGGACTTTGAACCCTGCACCTTCTGAGCCAGAGACGGGACTGTCTGGAGTGGACTTTGAACCCTGCACCTTCTGAGCCAGAGACGGGACTGTCTGGAGTGGACTTTGAACCCTGCACCTTCTGAGCCAGAGACGGGACTGTCTGGAGTGGACTTTGAACCCTGCACCTTCTGAGCCAGAGACGGGACTGTCTGGAGTGGACTTTGAACCCTGCACCATCTGACCCAGAGTCGGGACTGTCGGGAGTGGGGTTTGAATCCTGCACCATCTGACCCAGAGTCGGGACTGTCGGGAGTGGGGTTTGAACCCTGCACCATCTGACCCAGATTTGGGATTGCCTGGAGTGGGTTTTGAACCCTGCATCGTCTGACCCAGAGTCGGGACTGTCTGGAGTTGGGTTCGAACCCTGCATCGCCTGACCCAGAGACGAGAGTGTCTGGAGTGGGGTTTCAACCGTTCACCGTCTGGCCCAGAGACTGGACTGTCTAGAATGGGGTTTGAACCGTGCACCATCGGGCCCAGGGACGGGACTGTCTGGAGTGGGTTTCGAACACTGCACCATCTGACCCAGAGACAGGACTTTCTGGAGTGGGGTTCGAAGCCTGCATCGTCTGACCCAGACACGAGGCTGTCTGGAGTGGGGTTTGATACCTGCATCGTTTGACTCTGAGATAGGACTGTCTGGAGTGGGGTTTGAACCCCGCACCGTCTGACCCAGATACGAGGCTGTCTGGAGTGGGGTTTCAATTGTGCACCGTCTGGCCCAGAGACTGGACTGTCTGGAGTGGGGTCTGAAATCTGCATCATCTGACTCTGAGATGGGACTGTCTGGAGTGGCGTTTGAACCCTGCACCGTCTGATCCAGACACGAGGCTGTCTGGAGAGGGTTTTGAACCCTGCACTGTCTGACCCAGAAATGAGACTGTCTGGAGAGGCGTTTGAACTCTGCACCTTCTGACCCATATACGGGACTGTCTGGAGTGGACTCTGAACCCTGCACCATCTAGCCCAGAGTTGCGACTGTCTGGAGTGGGTTTCGAACCCTGCACCATCTGACCCAGAGTTGGGACTGTCTGGAGTGGGGTTTCAACCCCGCACCATCTGACCCAGAGATGAGACTGGAGTGGGGTTTGAACCCTGCACCATCTGACGCAGAGACAAGACTGGAGAGGGTTTTGAGCACTGCACTGTCTGACCCAGAAACGAGACTGTCTGGAGTGAGGTTTGAACCCTGCACCGATTGACCCAGACACGAGGCTGTCTGGAGTGGGGTTTCAACTGTGCAACATCTGGCCCAGAGACTGGACTGTCTGGATTGGGGTTTGAACACTGCACCGCCTGAGCCAGAGTCGGGACTGTCTGGATTGGGGTTTGAACACTGCACCATCTGACAGAGTTGAGACTACCTGGAGAGCGTTTTGAACCCTGCATCGTCTGACTCTGAGATGGGACTGTCTGGTGTGGGGTTCGAACCCTGCACCATCTGACCCAGAGACTAGACTGGAGTGGGGTTTCAACCGTTCACCGTCTGGCCCAGAGACTGGACTGTCTGGAATGGGGTTTGAACCCTGCATCTTCTGGCCCAGTGATGGGACTGTCTGGAGAGGGGTTTGAACCCTGCACCATCTGACCCAGAGACGAGACTGTCTGGAGAGGTGTTTGAACCCTGCACCGTCTGACCCAGAGACGGGACTTTCTGGACTGGGGTTTGAACCCTGCACCATCTGACCCAGAGTCGGGACTGTCGGGAGTGTGGTTTGAACACTGCCCCTTCTGACCCAGAGACGGGAGAGTCTGGAGTGGGGATCGAACCCTGCACCGTCTGACCCAGATTTAGGATGTCTGGAGTGGTGTTCGAACCCTGCACCATCTGACCCAGAGACGAGACTGCCTGGAGTGGGGTTTGATCCCTGCACCGTCGGACCCAGAGACGAGACTGTCTGGAGTGGGGTTTGTTCCCTGCACCATCTGACCGAGAGACGAGACTGCCTGGAGTAGCGTTCGAACCCCGCACCGTCTGTCCCAGAGTTGGGATTGTCTGGAGTGGGCTTTGGATCCTGCACCTTTTGACCCAGAGATGGAACTGTCTGGAGTGGGGCTCACACCCTGCACCGTCTGACCCAGAGACGGGACTCTCTGGAGTGGGTTTTGAATGATGCACCGTCTGACCCAGACACGGGACTGTCTGGAGTGGACTTTGAACCCTGCACCGTCTGACCCAGAGTCGGGACTCTCTCTGGAGTGGGGTTTGAATCCGGCACCGTCTGACCCAGAGACGAGACTGTCTGGAGTGGGGTTTCACCCATTCCCCATCTGGCCCAGAGACTGAACTGTCTGGAATGGGGTTTGAACCATGCACCGTCTGGCCCAGCGACGGGACAGTCTGGAGTGGGGTTTGAACCCTGCACCATCTGACCCAGACACAAGACTTTCTGGAGTGGGGTTTCAACCGTGCACCGTCTGGCCCAGAGTCAGGAGTGTCTGGAGAGGGGTTTGAAACCTGCACCGTCTGACCCAGAGACTGGACTGTCTGGCGTAGGGTTTGAACCCTGCACCGTCTGACCCAGAGACGGGACTGTCTGGAGTGGGGTTTGAACCCTGCACCATCTGACCCAGAAACGAGACTGTCTGGAGTGGGGTTTGAACACTGCATCATCTGACTCTGCGACGGGACTGTCTGGAGTGGGGTTCGAACCCTGCATCGTCTGACACCGCGACGGGACTGTCTGGAGTGGGGTTTGAACGTTGCATCATCTGACCCAGAGACGAGACTGTCTGGAGTGGGGCCTGAAAGCTGCTTCGTCTGACCCAGAGACAGGACTGTCTGGAGTAGGGTTCAAGCCCTGCACCGTCTGTCCCAGAGTCGGGAGTGGGCTTTGGATCCTGCACCGTCTGACCCAGAGACGGGACTGTCTGGAGTGGACTTTGAACCCTGCACCTTCTGACCCAGAGACCGGACTGTCTGGAGTGGGGTTCGAACCCTGCACCGTCTGACCCAGAGACGAGACTGTCTGGAGTGGGGTTCGAACCCGGCACCGTCCGACCCAGAGACGAGAGTGTCTGGAGTGGGGTTTCAACCGTTCACCGTCTGGCCCAGAGACGGGACTGTCTGGAGTGGGTTTCGAACCCTGCACCATCTGGCCCAGAGACAGGACTTTCTGGAGTGGGGTTCGAAGCCTGCATCGTCTGACCCAGAGTCTGGAGTGGGCTTTGGATCCTGCACCATCTGACCCAGTGATGGAACTGTCTGGAGTGGGGTTCGCACACTGCACCGTCTCACCCAGAGACGGTACTGTCTGGAGTGGACTTTGAACCCTGCACCTTCTGACCCAGAGATGGGACTGTCTGGAGTGGGGTTTCAACCGTGCACCGTCTGGCCCAGAGACGTGTCTGTTTGGAGTGGGGTTCGAACCCTGCAGCGTCTGACCCAGAGATGAGACTGTCTGGAGTGGGGTTCGAACCCTGCACCATCTGACCCAGAGACGAGACTGTCTGGAGTGGGGTTTGAACCGTGCACCATCTGGCCCAGCGATGGGACTGTCTGGAGAGGGTTTCGTACCCTGCACCGTCTGACCCAGATTTGGGATTGCCTGGAGTGGGTTTCGAACCCGGCACCGTCCGACCCAGAGACGAGAGTGTCTGGAGTGGGGTTTCAACCCTTCACCGTCTGGCCCAGAGACTGGACTGTCTGGAATGTGGTTTGAACCGTGCACCATCTGGCCCAGGGACGGGACTGTCTGGAGACGGGTTTGAAACCTGCACTGTCTGACCCAGACACAGGACTGTCTGGAGTAGGGTTTGAACACTGCCCCTTCTGACCCATAGACGGGAGAGTCTGGAGTGGGGATCGAACCCTGCACCGTCTGACCCAGATTTGGGATGTCTGGAGTGGTGTTCGAACCCTGCACCATCTGACCCAGAGCCGGGACTTTCTGGGGTGGGGTTTGAACCCTGCACCGCCTAACCCAGAGACGAGACTGTCTGGAGTGGAGTTTGTTCCCTACACCATCTGACCCAGAGACGAGACTGCCTGGAGTAGCATTCAAACCCCCCACCGTCTGTCCCAGAGTTGGGACTGTCTGGAGTGGGCTTTGGATCATGCACCTTCTGACCCAGAGATGGAACTGTCTGGAGTGGGGTTCACACCCTGCACCATCTGACCCAGAGACGGGACTGTCTGGAGTGGTGTTCAAACCCTGCACCGTCTGACTGGGAGTTGGGACTGTCTGGAGTAGGTTTTGAACCATGCACCATCTGACCCAGACACAGGACTGTGTGGAGTGAACTTTGAACCCTGCACCACCTGACCCAGAGTAGAGACTGTCTGGAGTGGGGTTCGAACCCTGCACCGTCTGACCCAGAGACGGGACTTTCTGGACTGGGGTTTGAACCCTGCACCACCTGACCCAGAGTCGGGACTGTCGGGAGTGTGGTTTGAACACTGCCCCTTCTGACCCAGAGACGGGAGAGTCTGGAGTGGTGTTCGAACCCTGCACCATCTGACCCAGAGACGAGACTGTCTGGAGTGGGGTATGTTCCCTGCACCATCTGACCGAGAGACGAGACTGCCTGGAGTAGCGTTCGAACCCCGCACCGTCTGTCCCAGAGTTGGGATTGTCTGGAGTGGGCTTTGGATCCTGCATCTTTTGACCCAGAGATGGAACTGTCTGGAGTGGGGTTCACACCCTGCACCGTCTGACCCAGAGATGGGACTCTCTGGAGTGGGTTTTGAACGATGCACCGTCTGACCCAGAGACAAGACTGTCTGGAGTGGGGTTCAAACCCTGCACCATCTGACCCAGAGATGAGACTGTCTGGAGTGGGGTTTGAATCCTGCACCATCTGAGCCAGAGACGAGAGTGTCTGGAGTGGGGTTTGAAGACTGCACCATCTGACCCAGAGACGAGACTGTCTGGACAGGGGTTCGAACCCTGCACCATCTGACCCAGAGACGAGACTGTCTGGAGTGGGGTTTGACCCCTGCACCTTCTGACCCGGAGTCGGGACTGTCGGGAGTGGGGTTTGACTTCTGCACCATCTGACCCAGAGATGGAGCTGTCTGGAGTGGGGTTCGCACCCTGCACCATCTGACCCAGATTTGGGATTGTCTGGAGTGGACCTTGAACCCTGCACCGTCTGATCCAGAGTCAGGACTCTCTGGAGTGGGTTTCGAACCCTGTATCGTCTGACCGAGAGACGGGACTGTCTGGAGTGTGGTTCGAACGCTGCACCATCTGACACAGAGACGAGACTGTCTGGAGTGTGGTTTGAACCAGGCACCGTCCGACCCAGACACGAGATTGTCTGGAGTGGGGTTTCAACCCTGCACTGTCTGACCCAGAGTTGGGATAACAACAGAAAATGCTGGAAAAACTCAGCAGGTCAGGCAACATCCGTGGTGAGAAATTTGAGTTGACGTTTCGGGTCGAACCCTTCTTCAAAAAGCGGGGTCCGAACCCTGCACCGTCTGACCCAAAGACGAGACTGTCTGGAGTGGGGTTTGAACCCGGCACTGTCGGACCCAGCCACGAGACTGTCTGGAGTGGGGTTCGAAACCTGCACCATCTGACCCAGAGACGAGAGTGTCTTGAGTGGGGTTTTAACCGTTCAGCGTCCGGCCCAGAGACGAGACCATCTGGAGTGGGGTTCGAACCCTGCACCGTCTGACCCAGAGACGGGACTGTCTGTAGTGGGGTTCGAATCCTGCACTCTCTAACCCAGAGACGGGACAGTCTGGAGTGAGATTTCAACCCTGCACCGTCTGACCCAGAGATGGGTCTGTCTGGATTGGGGTTTGAACCCTGCACCGTCTGACCCAGAGACGGGACTGTCTGGAGTAGGGTTTGAAACCTGCACCATCTGACCCAGAGACGGGACTGTCTGGAGTGGGGTTCGAACGCTGCACCATCTGACCCAGAGACAGGACTGTCTGGAGTAGGGTTTGAAACCTGCACCATCTGACCCAGAGACGGGACTGTCTGGAGTAGGGTTCAAACCCCGCACCCTCTAACCCAGAGTCAGGACTGTCGCGAATGGGGTTTGAACCCTGCACCGTCTGGCCCAGAGACACGAGTATCTGGAATGGGGTTCGAACCCTGCACCGTCTAACCCAGAGTCGGGACTGTCTGGTGTGTTGTTAGAACACTGCACAGTCTGACCCAGAGACGAGACTGTCTGGCGTGGGGTTTGAACACTGCACCGTCTGACCCAGAGACGGGAGAGTCTGGAGTGGGGTTCGATCCCTGCACCGTCTGATGCAGAGACGAGACTGGAGTTGGGTTTGAACCCTGCATCCTCTGACCCAGAGACGGGACTGTCTGGAGTGATGTTCGAACACTGCACCATCTGACCCAGGGACTAGACTGCAGTGGGGTTTGAACCCTGCACCGTCTAACCCAGAGGTGAGACTGTCTGGAGTGGGGTTTAAACCCTGCACTGCCTGAACCACAGATGAGACTGTCTGGAGTGGGGTTCGAATCCTGCACCATCTGACCCAGAGACTGGACTGTCTGGATTGGGGTTTGAACCCTGCACCGTCTGACCCAGACTCGGGACTGTCTGAAGTGGGGTTCGAATGCTGCACCTTCTGAGCCAGAGTTGAGACTGCTGGAGTGGACTTTGAACCCTGCACCGTCTGACCCAGAGACGGGACTGCCTGGAGTGGACTTTGAACCCTGCACCGTCTGACCCAGAGACGGGACTGTCTGGAGTAGGGTTTGATCCCTGCACCGTCTGACCCAGAGACTGGACTGTCTGGAATGGTGTTTGGAACCCGCACCGACTGTCCCAGAGATCGGACTGTCTGGAGTAGGGTTCGAACCCTGCACCGTCTGACCCAGAGACGGGTCTGTCGCGAGTGGGGTTTGAACCCTACATCGTCTGACTCTGAGACGGGACTATCTGGAGTGGCATTTGAACCCTGCACCACCTCACCCAGAGTCGGGGCTGTCTGTAGTGGGTTTCGAACCCTGCACTGTCTGATCCAGAGACGGGAGAGTCTGGAGTGGGATTTGAACCCTGCACCGTCTGGCCCAGAGACTGGACTGTCTGGAATGGGGTTTGGACCCCGCACTGTCTGTCCCAGCGACTGGACTGTCTGTAGTAGGGTTCGAATCCTGCACCATCTGACCCAGAGACGAGAGTGCCTGGAGTGGGGTTTCAACCGTGCACCGTCTGACCTAGAGATGAGACTGTCTGGAGTGTGGTTCGAAACCAGCACCTTCTGACCCAGAGATGGCAGAGCCTGGAGTGGGGTTTGAACCCTGCATTGTCTGACTCTGAGACGGGACTGTCTGGAGTGGGATTTGAATCCCGCACTGTCTGTCCCAACGACTGGACTGTCTGGAGTGGGGTTTGAACCTTGTACCATCTGACCTAGAGACGAGACTGTCTGGAGTGTGGTTCGAAACCTGCACCATCTGACCCAGAGACGAGAGTGCCTGGAGTGGGGTTTCAACCGTGCACCGTCTGGAATGGGTTTTGAACCCTGCACCATCTGACCTAGAGACGAGACTGTCTGGAGTGGGGTTTGAAACCTGCACCATCTGGCCCAGAGACTGGACTGTCTGGAATGGGGTTTTGTACCCCACACCGTCTGGCCCAGCGTCGGGCTCTCTTGAGTGGGGTTCGCACCCTGCACCGTCTGATGCAGAGACGAGACTGTCTGGAGTGGGGTTCGAACCCTGCAGCTTCTGACCCAGAGACAGGTCTGTCTGGAGTGGGGTTCAAACCCTGCACTGTCTTACCCAGAGATGGGACTGTCTGGAGTGGGGTTCGAACCCTGCACCATCTGACCCAGAGATGGGACTGTCTGGAGTGGGGTTCAAACCCTGCACCGTCTGACCCAGAGATGGGACTGTCTGGAGTGGGGTTCAAACCCTGCACCGTCTTACCCAGAGATGGGACTGTCTGGAGTGGGGTTCGAACCCTGCATTGTCTGACCCAGAGACGAGGCTGTCTGGAGTGGGGTTCAAAGCCTGCACCATCTGACCCAGAGACAGGACTGTCTGGAGTGGGGTTTGAACCCTGCACCGTCTGACCCAGAGACGAGGCTGTCTGGAGTGGGGTTTGAACCCTGCACCGTCTGACCCAGAGACAGGACTGTCTGGAGTGGGGTTCGAACCCTGCATTGTCTGACCCAGAGACGAGGCTGTCTGGAGTGGGGTTTGAATCCTGCACCATCTGACCCAGAGACAAGACTGTCTGGAGTGGGGTTTGAACCCTGCACCGTCTGACCCAGAGACGAGGCTGTCTGGAGTGGGGTTTGAACCCTGCACCGTCTGACCCAGAGACAGGACTGTCTGGAGTGGGGTTTGAACCCTGCACCGTCTGACCCAGAGACGAGGCTGTCTGGAGTGGGGTTCAAAGCCTGCACCATCTGACCCAGAGACAAGACTGTCTGGAGTGGGATTTGAACCCCGCACCATCTGGCCCAGCGACTGGTCTGTCTTGAGAAGGGTTTGAGCAATGCAACATCTGACCCAGAGACAGGACTGTCTGGAGTGGGGTTTGAACCCCGCACTGTCTGACCCAGAGTCGGGCCTGTCGGGAGTGGGGTTTGAATCCTGCACCGTCTGACCTAGAGGTGGAACTGTCTGGAGTGGGGTTCACACCCTGCACCATCTGACCCAGAGACAGGACTGTCTGGAGTGGGGTTCGAATCCTGCACTCTCTGACGCAGAGACTGCAGTGTCTGGAGTGGGGTTCACACCCTGCACCATCTGACCCAGAGACAGGACTGTCTGGAGTGGGGTTCGAATCCTGCATTGTCTGACGCAGAGACTGCAGTGTCTGGAGTGGGGTTAGTTCCCTGCATCGTCTGACCCAGAGACGAGACATTCTGGAGTGGGTTTCGAACCCTGCACCGTCTGACCCAGAGACAGGAGAGTCTGGAGTGGGGTTTGAACCCTGCACCGTCTGACCCAGAGACAGGAGAGTCTGGAGTGGGGTTTGAACCGTGCATCGTCTGACCCCGAGTTGGGACTGTCTGGAGTGGGGTTCGAACCCTGCACTGTTTGACCCAGAGACAGGAGAGTCTGGAGTGGGGTTTGAACCCTGCACCGTCTGACCCAGAGACAGGAGAGTCTGGAGTGGGGTTTGAACCGTGCATCATCTGACCCCGAGTTGGGACTGTCTGGAGTGGGGTTCGAACCCTGCACTGTTTGACCCAGAGACGAGACTGTCTGGAGTGGGGTTCGAACCCTGCACCGTCTGACCCAGAGACAGGAGAGTCTGGAGTGGGGTTTGAACCCTGCACTGTCTGACCCCGAGTTGGGACTGTCTGGATTGGACTTTGAACACTGCACCTTCTGACCCAGAGACGGGACTGTCTGGAGTGGACTTTGGACCCTGCACCGTCTGACCCAGAGTTGGAACTGTCTGGAGTGGGGTTCGAACCCTGCACCATCTGACCCAGAGACGAGACTGTCTGGAGTGGGGTTCTAACCGTTCACCTTATGACCCAGAGGTAGGAATGCTACCACTGAACCAAGGCTCACTCCGAAGAGCTTGTTAAGTGAGCTGAAGCCCACAGCTAAAAAAGTCCATCATGCACAGCTAAAAAACTCCATAATCCATAGTTCGGGGATAAATATTGGCCAGGATGCCAGGGAGAACTCCCCTGCTCTTCTTCAAAATAATGCCATGGAATCTTTTCATCCACCTGAGTGGGCAGGGGTAAATATGCTACCGCTGAGCCACGGCTGACACCTAAACCATTTGTTCACCTAGTACATGGCAATGGTCGATAGAGGGACTGGCATGTGTGATATTTATATGCATATAATCAGCTTTGTTGACGATATTTGGCAACAGAGTAGGATGCCATTTCTGTGTCATGGAGACTGGTGCCACCAATGCCAACATTAACATCAATTTGCCCACATTGTGTTGCATCATCATTCAGGTGATGTGTGATGTGTTCTTTTCCAAGTTAACTTTAAGAAATGCCATGAAGCTCTTCGATGACTTAATGGGTAAAGCCAGGACCAACTGTATTCCTGAGTGAGTGAATTAATATTCGGAGAGATTGAACAGGCTGAGGCTCTTCCCTCTAGAAAAGAGAAGGCTGAGGGGTGACCTGATGGAGGTCTTTAAGATTATGAAAGAGTTTGATAGGATAGACGTGGAGAAGATGTTTCCACTTGTGGGGGAGACCAAAACTGGGGGTCATAAATATAAGACAGTCACTAACAAATTCAAAAAGGAATTCAAGAGAAACTTCTTTACTCAGAGAGTGTTTAGAATGTGGAACGTGCTATGACAGGGAGTAATTGAGGCAAATAGCATGATAAGTACATGAGGGAGAAAGAAATAAAAGGTTATGCTGACAGGGTGAGATGAAGAAGGGTGGGAGGAGGCTGGTGTGGTGCATAAGCTCCAGTATAGAACAGCTGGGCCGAATGGCATGTTTCTGTGTTGTAAATTCTATGTAATTTTACGTGATATAAATCAGCAAGGTCTGAGATACAATCTCCAGTTAGTGCTCAGTTAGCCAGAGTAGATATTAAGGGTACCAGAATTCTCACTTCAAATCACCAACCATTGACTTCTGCCAGAAAGTAACACATTTGTCATCTTTGGGTTTGGCCAGTATTATGCTTGGCTGTGATGGTCCAACTGTGATGGTTTAGGCTGACTCATGAACTATGACCAGTTGAGCAAGGTGCTGGATAGTCCTTGAGTTGCCCCCTTCAGAAGAGTAGGGAAGAAAAATAAAGGAAAATCCCAAGGTGTTTTATAAGTATATTAAGGGCAAAGAGTAGGGCCCATTAGGGACCAAGTGACAATCTGTGTGTAGAGCCGGAAGATGTAGGTGAGGTTTTAAATGAATATTTTGCATCTGTGTTCACTATGGAGAAGGACGATGTAGGCATAGAAATCAGGCAGGGGGATTGTGATTGTTATGTCCCCTATGAGACTTTTAGTATTGTGTTTTGTCTCCCCCCTAGTGGTTTTACTACTTACCTCCTTATTGTTGATTTATGTCATGTGACATGATGAGAAAGCGAAAGTAAAACACAACCACGAGGGAGCCCACAATTCATGGCTGGTGATGTATACAGTATCTAACGCCATCCTTCTTAGTTTCCCCCTTTGATTGGCATTGTCTGTAAGTAGCCTTTTATCAGATGTCTTTATGTTTGATCTATGTCACCATTTCTTGATATTTGTGGCCAGATGAGTTAAAATATTGCACTTTGTGGAGTTTCCATGTGGCTGGCTATTAGTCTTTCTCCTGGCATTCATGTGTTAGACCTTTGATTGTTGAATCAGATTTACCTCAAATTGTAATAGAACCGTTGAGTTATAGTGGTAACGTTTCATTCTACTATCCTAGGTTTATTTTGTGTTTTCAGATCGTGATTGTAAGACCAATCGGCCTTATTTGATGTTGTAATTTCTTGCTCTCTTTGTAGTTTCACCCTGTGTCATTAAACTGGATTAAAAGTAACAACGCCTCCTGTTTGGTGATGAGGGTTTAGCTGTCTGTCGAATCTTAGTCGTGAGGAGGACAGAACAGTGATATACTTGAACAAATTAGCATTGAGAGGGAGGAGGTATTAGCGGTTTTAGCGGGCTTAAAAGTGGATAAATCCCCAGGCCCAGACAAGATGTATCCCAGGCTGCTGTGAGGCAAGGGAGGAGATTGCAGGAGCTCTGACACAAATTTTCAGATCCTCTCTGGTCACAGGGGATGTGCCAGAGGACTGGAGGACAGCTAACATAGTACCATTATTCAAGAAGGGTAGTAGGGATAAACCAGGGAATTACAGGCCAGTGAGCCTAACATCAGTGGTAGGGAAATTATTGGAAAAAATTCTGAGGGACAGAATTAGTCTCCACTTGGAGAGGCAAGGATTAATCAAGGATAGTCAGCATGGCTTTGTCAGGGGGAGATCATGTCTAACCAATTTGATTGCATTTTTCGAGGAGGTGACTAGGTGTGTGGATGAGGGTAGTGCAGTTGATGTAGTCTACATAGACTTCAGTAAGACTTCTGACAAAGTCCCGCATGGGAGACTGGTCAAGAAGGTAAGAGCCCATGGGATCCAGGGCAATTTGGCACATTGGATCCAAAATTGGCTTAGTGGCAGGAGGCAGAGGGTGATGGTCGAAGGTTGTTTTTGTGACTGGAAGCCTGTGTCCAGTGGTGTACCGCAGGGATCGGTGCTGGGTCCCTTGCTGTTTGTAGTGTACATTAATAATTTAGATATGAATGTAGGAGGTATGATCAGTAAGTTCGCAGATGACACAAAAATTGGTGGAGTGGTAAATAGTGAGGAGGGAAGCCTCAGGCTACAGGATGATATAGATCACAGAATCACAGAAACCCCACAGTGCAGATAGAGGCCATTTCGGCCCATCGAGCCTGCACCGACACATATCCCACCCGATCCCCGTAACCCCTACACCAACACATATCCCACCCTATCCCTGTAACCCCACGTATTTAATCCCCCTAACACTAAGGGTCAATTTATCATAGCCAATCAACCTAACCCGCACATCTTTGGACTGTGGGAGGAAACTGGAGCACCCGGAGAAAACCCACGCAAACACGGGGAGAATGTGCAAACTCCACACAGACAGTCGCCCGAGGCCGGATTCGAACCCGGGTCTCTGGCGCTGTGAGGCAACAGTGCTAACCACTATGCCACCGATGGGTTGGTTAGATGGGCAGAACAGTGGCAAATGGAATTTAACCCTGAAAAATGTGAGGTGATGCATTTTGGGAGGACTAACAAGGCAAGGGAATAGACAATGAATGGTAGGACTCTAGAAAGGACAGAGGGACCTTGGTGTGCATGTACATAGATCCCTGAAGGCAGCAGGACAGGTAGATAAGGTGGTTAAAAAGGCATTGGATTTCCAGCATCCGCAGTATTTTGCTATCGTACTGGTTAAAAAGGCATATGGGATACTTGCCTTCATTAACCGAGGCATAGAATATAAGAGCAGGGAGGTTATGATGGAGCTGCACAAAACGCTAGTTAGGCCACAGCTGGAATACTGTGTGCAGTTCTGGTCGTCACACTATCGGAAGGATGTGATTGCATTAGAGAGGGTGCAGAGGAGATTCACCAGGATGTTACCTGGGATGGAGCGTTTCAGCTAGGAAGAGAGACTGGACAGGCTGGGGTTGTTTTCCTTAGAGCAGAGAAGGCTGAGGGGGGACCTGATTGAGGTGTACAAAATTATGAGGGGCATAGATAGGGTAGATAGAAAGGAACTTTTCCCCTTAGTAGAGGGTCAATAATCAGGGGGCATAGAGTCAAGATAAGGGGCAGGAGGTTTAGAGGGGATTTGAGGAAAAAAAAATTCACCCAGAGGGTGGTTGGAATCTGGAACTCACTGCCTGAAAGGGTGGTAGAGGCAGGAACCCTCAACATTCAAGAAGCATTTAGATGGGCACTTGAAACGCCATAGCATACAAGGCTACGGACCAAGTGCTGAAAAATGGGAATAGAATAGATAGGGCTTGATGACTGGCGTGGACACGATGGGCCGAAGGGCCTCTTCCTGTGCAGTATAACTCTAAAATTAACAAAAAAGGGCAGACGATTGCTGTGATAGGTGAGAGGACAGCACTGATTTGGCCTAGGAGAGGAAAACCTTGTGTAATTTTGTGAAATAACAACACACTATTTGTCTGATTTACACTTCTGTGAGCGTCTTGCGATGCCTCGCCCCTCCCTATCTCTGTAACCTCCTCCAGCCCTACAACCCTCCGAGATTTCTGTGTTCCTCCAATTCTGGCCTCTTGCGCATCCTTGATTTTCATTGCTCCACCATTGACGACGGTGCCTTCAGCTGCCTATGCTCTAAGCTATGGAATTACCTCCCTAAACCGCTCCATCTCTCTACCTCTCTCTCCTCCTTTTAAGAGGCTCCTTAAGACCTACCTCTTTGACCAAGCTTTTGGTCACCAGTCCGAATATCTCCTTGTGTGAGTCAGTGTAAAAATTTGTTTGATACCGCTCCTGTGAAGCGCCTTGGGATGTTTTACTACGTTAAAGGCGCTATTGTGGCGGAGCCACTAAAGGACTCGGATTGTTTGTATATAATTCCCTTTAACAACATGTTAGCTACAGCCTGAGTCTGTATCTTTATTTATACTGTTTACTTGTACAGAGCGTGATTACTTTAACAGCGCGGGTAAACGCGATGATGGCACGCCGTTCATCACGTGATCCCCCACTGGCGGGAAGAACATGATGATGTCATGACATCAACCACGGGACCGCTGGAGCAGTCCTCGTGGAGCCTCCGAACTGAACAGACCTACACTCGATGTTCTCCTGTAGTTACTTGTTTAAACCTGTTAGTTTCCATTAAACTTCGTTTTGTTTGATCGCCTGAGTGGACCTCAGTCTTTGGATAGGAACTAGACATTCCTACACTATATAAATACAAGTTGTTGTTGTTCGTAGTTGTCTCTGTGGAACACACTTGAGTAAACAGACGACAGTTGTACTCTATTAGGGTGCATCAAGTTGTATATAAATGTTGAGCTACAAAATATTCAATTAGAAATGAACATAATGTTAGCTGGAAGTATGGAAATTAAATTCACAAACTGCTGTGTCTCCGCTGTGCGTATTATTGTCAGCGGGATACAATTGAAGCATTCCTGTTTTACAATTGCCCAATAAACTCCAGGCATTAATACATGCTGCTCATTATCATACAAATTTCAGTCTTGTAAAATTACTGAACAGGCATCTTTTTTATTAATTTGCTGCATATTTTATTTTGCAATAGAACCTGCCTTCTGTTGCAATTTAGCAGATGTCCTTTGTGTCGGCAATAGCGGGAATGTTAGCATAGTGGTAATGTCACTGGGCTAGTAATCCAGAGGCCTGGACCAATGATCCAGAGACGTGAGTTTAAATCCCACCACGGCAGCTGGGGAATTTAAATTCAGTTAATTAAATAAACTGGAATAATTACTAGTATCAGTAATGGTAACAATGAAACTATAGGATTGTCTAAAAACCCATCTGGTTCACTAATGACCTTTAGGGAAGGAAATCTGCCGTCCTTACCTGGTCTGGCCTATATGTGACTCCAGACCCACAGCAATGTGGTTGACTCGTAACTGCCCTCTGAAATGGCCTAGCACTCAGTTGTAACATAATTGTTGTAACACTACTAAACATAATAAGAATGAAACCGGACGGACCACCCAGCATCGACCTCGGGACCGGCTACAGACACGGAAACTGCACACCCAGCCCAGTCAACCCGGCAAAGTCCTCCTCACCAACATCTGGGGACTTGTGCCAAAATTGGGAGAGCTGTCCCACAGACTAGTCAAGCAACAGCCTGACATAGTCATACTCACAGAATCATACCTTTCAGCCAAACTCCTCCATCACCATCCCTGGGTATGTCCTGCCCTACTGGCAGGACAGACCCACCAGGGGTGGCGGCACAGTGGTATACAGTCGGGAGGGAGTGGCCCTGGGAGTCCTCAACATTGACTCCGGACCCCATGAAGTCTCATGCCATCAGGTCAAGCATAGGCAAGGAAACCTTCTGCTGGTTACTACCTGCCACCCTCCCTCAGCTGATGAATCAGTACTCCTCCATGTTCAACAGCACTTCAAAAAGCACTGAGAGTAGCAAGGGCACAGAATGTACTCTGGGTGGGGGACTTCAATGTCCATCACCAAGAGTGGCTCGGTAGCACCACTACTGGCCGAGTCTTGAAGGACATGGGCCTGCGACAGGTGGTGAGAGAACCAACATGAGGGAAAAATCTGCTTGACCTCGTCCTCACCAATCTACCTGTCGCAGATGCATGTTAATTGGTAGCAGTGACCACCACACAGGCATTGAGGACACCCTCCATCGTGTTGTGTGGCACTATCACCGTGCTAAATGGGGTAGATTGAGAACAGATCTAGCAGCTCAAAACTGGGCATCCATGAGGCGCTGTGGGCCATCAGCAACAGCAGAATTGTATTCCACCACAATCTGTAACCTGATGGCCCGGCATATCTCTTACTCTACCATTACCATCAAGCCAAGGAGTGTAGAAGAGTGCACCAGGCGTACCTAAAAATGAGGTGCCAACCTGGGGAAGCTGCAACACAGGACTACGTGCATGCTAAAAAGCGAAAGCAGCATGCTATAGACAGAGCTAAGCGATCCCACAATCAATGGACCAGATCAAAGTTCTGCAGTCCTGCCACATCCACTCGTGAATGGTGGTGGACCATTAAACAACTAACTGGAGGAGGAAGCTCCATGAATATCCTGATCCTCAATGATGGTGGAGCCCAGCACGTGAGTGCAAATGACAAGGCTGAAGCGTTTGCAACCATCTTCAGCCAGAAGTGCCAAGTGGATGATCCATATCGGCCTACTCCTGAGGTCCCCACCATCACAGAAGCTAGTCTTCAGCCAATTTGATTCACTCCACGTGTTATCAAGAAATGGCTGAGTGCACTGGATACAGCAAAGGCTGTGGGCCCGGACAACATCCCGGCTATCGTGCTGAAGACTTGTGCTCCAGAACTAGCCGCCCCTCTACCCAAGCTGTTCCACTGCAGCTACAACACTGGCATCTATCCAATGTGGAAAACTGCCCAGGTATGTCCTTTCCACAAAAAGCAGGACAAATCCAATCTGACCAATTACCGCCCCATCAGTCGACTCTCAATCATCAGCAAAGTGATGGAAGGTGTCATCAACAGTGCTATCAAGTGGCACTTACTCACCCATAACTTGCTCACCAAGACCACTCGGCTCCCGACCTCATTACAGCCTTGGTCCATAGAAACATAGAAGATAGGAGCAGGAGTAGGCCATTCGGACCCTCGAGCCTGCTCCGCCATTCAATGCGATCATGGCTGATCATGCAAATTCAGTACCCGGTCCCTGCTTTCTCCCCATACCACTTGATCCCTTTAGCCTTAAGAAATATATCCAACTGCTTCTTGAATATATTTAATGTATTGGCCTCTACTGCCTTCTGTGGTAGAGAATTCCACAGGTTCACCACTCTCTGGGTGAAGAAATTCCTCCTTATTTCTGTCCTAAATGGCCTACCCCTTATCCTTAGACTGTGACCCCTGGTTCTGGACTTCCCGACCATCGGGAACATCCTTCCTGCATCTAGTCTGTCCAGTCCTCTCAGAATTTTATAAGTTTCAATGAGATCCCCTCTCATTCTTCTAAACTCCAGCGAGTACAAGCTCAATCGACCCAATCTCTCCTCATACGTCATTCCTGCCATCCCAGGTATCAGCCTGGTGAATCTTCGCTGAACTCCTTCCATGGCAAGAACATCCTTCCTCAGATAAGGCGACCAAAACTGCACACAATACTCAAGATGTGGTCTCACCAAGGCCCTGCACAACTGCAGAAAGACATCCTTGTTCCTGTACTCGAACCCTCTCGCTACAAAGGCCAAAATGCCATTTGCCTTCTTAACCGCCTGCTGCACCTGCATGCTTACCTTCAGCGACTGGTGCACAAAGGCACCCAGGTCTCGTTGCACTTCCCCTTGTCCCAATCTATTGCCATTCAGATAATAATCTGCCTTCCTGTTTTTGCCACCAAAGTGGATAACCTCGCATTTATCCACGTTATATTGCATCTGCCATGCTTTTGCCCAATCACCCAACCTGTCCAAATCATCCTAGAGTTTCTTGGCATCCTCCTCACAGCACACACGCCCACCCAGCTTTGTGTCGTCTGCAAATTTGGAGATATTACATCTAGTTCCCTTGTCTAGATCATTAATATATATTGTGAATAGCTGGGGCCCAAGGACCGATCCCTACGGTACCCCACTAGTCACTGCTTGCCACTCGGAAAAAGACCCGTTTATTCCAACTCTTTGCTTTCTGTCTGCCAACCAGTTCTCTATCCAAGTCAATACCTTGCCCCCAATCCCATGTGCCTTAACTTTACACGCTAATCTCTTATGCGGGACCTTATCAAAAGCCTTCTGAAAGTCCAAATACACCACATCCACTGGTTCTCCCTTATCTATTTTACCAGTTACATCCTCAAAAAATTCCAGTAGATTAGTCAAGCATGATTTACCTTTTGTAAATCCATGTTGACTTTGTCCGATATTGTCACTGTTTTCCAAGTGCTCTGCTATTACATCTTTTATAATGGACTCTAGCATTTTCCCCACTACCAATGTCAGGTTTACTGGTCTGTAATTCCCCGTTTTCTCTCTACCACCTTTTTTGAATAGTGGGGTAACATTAGCTACCCTCCAATCCATGGGTACTGTTCCAGATTCCATTGAATGCTGGAAGATGATCAGCAAAGCATCAACTATTTCTAGGGCCACTTCCTTAAGTACCCTAGGATGTAGATTATCAGGCTCTGGGGATTTATCGGCCTTCAATCCCATCAATTTCCCTAACACCATTTTCCTACAAATACTGATTCCTTTCAGTTCCTCCCTTTCATCAGACCCTATGTTCCCGACATCCCTGGGAGGTTATTTGTGTCCTCCTTTGTGAAGACAGGACCAAAATATGAATTTAATTGGTCTGCCATTTCTTTGTTCCCCATTATAAATTCCCCTGATTCTGACTGCAAGGGACCTACGCTTGACTCCACCAATATTTTTCTCTTCACATATCTATAAAAGCTTTTACAGTCAGTTTTTATGTTCCCTGAAAGCTTACTCTCATATTCTATTTTCCCTTTCTTAATTAATCCCTTTGTCCTCCTTTGTTGAATCCTAAACTGCTCCCAATCCTCAGGTTTACTGCTTTTTCTGGCCAATTTATATGTCTTCTCCTTGGATCTTATGCTATCCCTAATTTCCCTTGTTAGCCACGGTTGAGTCACCTTTTTTGTTTTATTTTTATGCCAAACTGGGATGAACAAATTCTGTAGTTCATTCATGCGGTCTTTGAATGTTTGCCATTGCCTATCCACCGTCAACCCTTTGAGTGACATTCCCCAATCAATCCTACCCAACTCGCACCTCAGACCATCGTAGTTTCCTTTATTTAAATTTAGGACCCTAGTCTCTGAGTCGACTACTTCATTCTCCATCTTAATGAAGAATTCGATCATATTATGATCGCTCCGACCCAAGGGGCCTCGTACAACAAGATTGCTAATTAATCCTTTCTCGTTACTTAATACCCAGTCTAAGATGGCCTGATCTCTGGTTGGCTCCTCGACATATTGGTCCAGGAAACCATCCCTTAAACACTCCAGGAATTACTTCTCCCCAGTATTGTTACTAATTTGGTTAGCCCAATCTATATGTAGATTAAAGTCACCCATGATGACTGCTGTGCCCTTATTGCACGCTTCTCTAATTTCCCTTTTAATGCCATCCCCAACCTCCGCATTACTGTTTGGAGGTCTATATACCACTCCCACTAACGTTTTCTGCCCCTTGGTATTTCTCAGTTCTACCCATACAGATTCCACATCAGAGCTAATATCCTTCCTTACAATTAATCCCTTCTTTAACCAGCAATGCTACCCCACCTCCCTTTCCTTTTTGCCTATCTTTCCTGAATATTGAATACCCCTGGATGTTGAGTTCCCAGCCTTGGCCACCCTGGAGCCATGTTTCCGTAATCCCAATCAAATCATATTCGTTTACCTCTATTTGCGCAGCTAATTCATCCACCTTATTACGAATGCTCCTTGCATTAAGACACAAAGCCTTCAGGCTTGTTTTTTTAACACTCTTACACTTATTAGAATTATTATTTACTGTGGCCATGTTTGATTTAAACCGTTGATTTCTCTGACTGCCACTTATGTTTTTCTCCTTCCTATCTTTTGCTTTTATCCTTGTTTCCCTTTCCTCTGTCCCCTTGCTCAGGTTCCCAACCCCCTGCCATTCTAGTTTAAACCCTCCCCCAGAGCACTGGCAAACACTCCCCCTAGGACATCAGTCCCGGCCCTGCCCAGGTGCAAACCGTCCGGTTTGAACTGGTCCCACCTCCCCCAGAACCGGTTCCAATGTCCCAGGATTTTGAATCCCTCCCCCTTGCACCATTCCTCTAGCCACGTATTCATCTGAAATATCCTTCTATTTCTACTCTGACTAGCACGTGGTACTGGTAGCAATCCTGAGATTACTACCTTTGAGGTCCTATTTTTCAATTTACCTCCTAACTCCCTATATTCCGCTTTTAGGACCTCATCCCGCTTTTTACCTATATCGTTGGTACCTATATGCACCACGACAACTGGCTGTTCACCCTCCCCTTCCAAGATGTTCTGCAGCCGCTCTGAGACATCCTTGACCCTTGCACCAGGGAGGCAACACACCATCCTGGAGTCTCGTTTGCGGCCGCAGAAACGCCTATCTATTCCCCTTACAATAGAATCCCCTATTACTATAGATCTACCCCTCTTTTTCCTCCCATCCTGTGCAGCAGAGCCACCCCTGGTGCCAGGAAGTTGGCTGCTGCTGCCTTCCTCTGATAAGCCATCCCCCCCAACAGTACTCAAAGTGGTGTATCTGTTTGAGAGGGGGATGTCCACAGGGAACCCCTGCACTACTTGCCTGTGCCTAGTACTCTCTGTTGGTCACCCATTCCCTTTCTGCCTGTAGGAGCAGGAATAGGCCTATCGGCCCTTCGAGCCTGCTCCGCCATTAAATATGATCATGGCTGATCCTCTATCTCAATACCATATTCACGCTCTCTCCCCATACCCCTTAATGCCTTTTGTGTCTAGAAATCTATCTATCTCCTTCTTAAATATATTCAGTGACTTGGCCTCCACATCCTTCTGTGATAGAGAATTCCACAGGTTCACCACCCTCTGAGTGAAGAAATTTCTCCTCATCTCAGTCCTAAATGTCCTACCCCATATCCTGAGACTGTGACCCCTCATTCTAGACCCCCCCAGCCAGGGGAAACATCCTCCCTGCATCCAGTCTGTCTAGCCCTGTCAGAATTTTATACGTTTCAATGAGACATGGACAAAGCAGCTGAATTCCAGAGGTGAGGTGAGACTGACAACCCTTGACATCAAGGCAGCATTTGACCGAGTGTGGCACCAAGGAGCCCTAGTAAAACTGAAATCAATGGGAATCGGAGGGAAAATGCTCCACTGGCTGGAGTCATTCCTAGCACAAAGGAAGATGGTTGTGGTGGTTGAAGGTCAATCATCACAGCCCCAGGACATCGCTGCAGGAGTTCCTCAGGGCAGTGTGCTAGGCCCAACCATCTTCAGCTGGGAAGCCTGTGCAGCGTTCTTCAATCCAAACGGCATCAGCAGAAATTCAAACAGGCCGAATGGGGTGATGACTGCAGCTTTTGGGACGTCTTGCGGGTGTACGGGGACCTGGTGGTAGCCACGGACAAGGTCGACTTTTGAAAAAATGGTATTTCCCGCCAAATGGGCAGAGAAATCCTGAATATGAGGGATTGGGTACCGATCAGGAGTAGTGGCGTCGTTCAGGCGTCGATAGTCGCCACAAGGCCACCAGCCGCCGCCAGGCTTTGGAACAATGTGGAGAGGCGAAGACCAGGGACTATTCGACCAGCGAATAATCCCTAGCCGCTCCATCGTGTCGAACTCCGCTTTCGCAGCCGCGAGCTTGCCAGGTTAGAGGCGCCGGGCCCGTGCGTAGACCGGGAAGCCAGTAGTGGTGATGTGATGTTCGATACCATGTTTCGTGGCCGTGGAAGAGAAAGTGGGTCTGGTCAGGTCTGGGAAATCTCCGAGGAGGCGAGTGAAGTCATCCGGAGGTGGGAACGCACAGGAGACAGTACGCGCCACGGTGTTACCGCGGTGGCATGAGATGGAGTGAAAAATGGCTGCATTGATCAACCGGCGGTGCCGTACATCCACCAGGAGGCCATTGACGCACAAAAAATTTGCCCCAAGGATGGCTTGAGAGACTTTGGCCGTGATGAAATCCTAGTAAAACCGCTGGCCGCTGAAGCACACCTGGACCCGCCGGCTTCCGAAGGTCCAAATGGCCCCGCCATTAACCGCCTGGAGGGAGGGGCCGCGCCCCCCGGCTTGTAGATCGAGATTTGACGCGGGTAGGATGCTACACTGCGCCCCGGTGTCGCAGAGGAAACGTCGACCAGATAGGGAGTCGTTGATGAAGAGGAGTTTTCCCGAATTACCGATTGCCATCGCAGCCGCGGGGCGCTCGTTGTAACTGGTCCTCTGTCGACAGGGTGGCTGCTGTTCTTTTTTTTTGAGCGAAAAGCTGCAGGGAGGGCGGCAGCATCCTGCTTTCGCGCCAAAACGGGCGTGGTAGAAGCACAACCCCGCAGGTTGAGGGGCTGGAGCAGCGTCTGTGGGGGATGGGCGCCTTGTGGCAGCGCAGTACTGCTGTGTCACCGTGAAGATCTTGTCTGCATCGGCAGCCAGCTCTGCGCAGTCTGTGACTTCCAACCTGGCCAGGGCAGCCTGAACTTGCTCCGGTAGCTGGCTGAGGAATAGCTCCCTGAAGAGGAAGCATTCCGGTTCGGAGCCCAGGAGCGTGAGCATTTGGCTCATGAGCTCGGACGGCTTGGAGTCCCCGAGGCCGGGCATAGCGAGCAGCCGGCGGGCGCGCTCCGACTTCGTGAGCCCGAAGACCTGTAACAACCGCGCCTTTATCGTTTCATACTTGCGATCTTCTGGTGGATTACCAAGCAGGCTGACGATCCATGAAGCTGTGGTGCTGTCGAGGGCGGAGACCACGTGATAGTAACGGGTCTGATCCGCAACGATGTTCCTGATTGCGAACTGGGCTTCAGCCTGGATGAACCATGTTCTGTTGCTCCCAGAACTGTGGTAGGTTCAAAGCAACGGCGTTCGATTCCATGTTCAGTAACTTCTGCGAAAACCATTTGCAAAAGTCGGGGTCACCAATGTAGGAATGTCTAGTTCCTATCCAAAAGACTGAGGTCAACTCAGGCAATCAAATAAATGAGGTTTAATGAAAACTTTGAGTTTAACGGATAACTACAGGAGAACATCGAATATAGGTCTAGTCAGTTCGGAGGCTCCACGAGGACTGCTTGGGTGGTCCCGTGGCTGACGTCATGACGTCATCACGTTTTTCCCGCCGGTGGGGATCACATGATGAACGGCGTGACATCATCGCGTTTACCCGCGCTATTAAAGTGATCGCGCTCTGTACATGTAAACAGTGAAAACAGAGATACAGACTCAGGCTGTAGCTAACATATTATTAAAGGGAATTATATACAATTGATCAGAGTCCCTTAGTGGCTCCGCCACAACAGCATCTGCCATATTTTTCATAAAATGTTCTTGAAAATGTTAAACATTATTACTATCTACATTTTGATCGATATTAAAATAAAATGATGAAATCCAGAGCTTGTTCGTTAGCACCTGAAAAGACAGACTTCAAAGTAATTCATTGTATGCGTAGTTCTTTGAGAAATGATGAAAATGCTACAGAATATTGATCCCTTAACCAACACCAAAAAACCAAGATTATCTGGTCATTATCTCATCGCAGTTTATGCATACTTGCTGTGCGCAAATTGGCTGCTGTGGCAGAACCACTGAATGACACTAGCTAACTGTATATAATTCTCTTTAACGATGTTCTAACACCAGCCTAAACCTGTACCATTGTGTTAGGCATTACTGTGTTTTGTATATAGAGTTTGCATGTACGGGGCGTGGCCCCTTTAAGAGCGCGGGAAAACGTGGGCAAACGCGATGACGTCACGTCGCAAACCACGGGGCTGCCCAGGCAGTCCTCGTGGCATCTCCGTTGAGTAAAGACCTGTTTAATTGTTCTCCTGTGTCGATCTCCGTTATTCGTAGGAATTCGTTAATTCCTACATTGGTGACCCCGTTTTTGTGAACGTTTTCACAAACGAAGAGCACGGCATGGAGGCAAACGCTGTTTCGCTAAAGCTACCGCAGTTCTGGGAGCAGCAAGCGCCCTCGTGGTTTATTCAGGACGAGGCCCAGTTCGCCCTGAGGAACATCGATGCGGATCAGGCCAAGTACCTTTATGTGGTCTCCGCACTCGACAGCTCTACCGCCTCTCGGATCGTCAGCCTCCTCAAAACCCCCCCAACGGAGCGCAAGTATGAAACACTCAAAGCGCGGTTACTGCAGGTTTTCGGGCTCACGAAATCGGAGCGCGCCCATCGATTACTCGCTATGCCCGGGCTCGGGGACTCCAAGCCTTCAGAGTTGATGAGCCAAATGCTCACACTCCTGGGCTCAGAACAGGAATGTTTCCTATTCCGCGATATTTTCCTCAGCCAACTGCCTGAACAGGTACAAGCTGCCCTGGCCAGATCTGAAGTTGAAGACTGCGCAACACTCGCTGCGGAGGCTGACAAAATTTTCGCTGTAACTCGGCAGTACTGCGCCGCCACGAGGCACCCATCCCCCGCAGACACCGCCCCAGCTCGTCAGCCTGCTCAGCTGTGTTTCTACCACGCGCAGTTCGGCGCGAAGGTGAAGCGTTGCCGCCCTCCCTGCAGTTTTCCCCAACAAAACAAAAAACAACTGACACTGCGACCACCGAGGGACGGGTCTAACGGGCACCCCGCGGCCGCGATGGCGATCGGCAACGCGGGAAAATTGCTGTTCATCACTGATACTCTCTCCAGTTGTCGTTTACTGTGCGACACCGGAGCGCAGTGCAGCATTTTACCCGCGTCCGCCCTCGATGTGCAGACGGGGAATCACGGCCCCACCCTTGAAGTGGCCAATGGCGGAGCAATTCGGACCTTCGGCAGACGGCGAGTGGAGGTGTGCCTCAGGGGGCAACGTTTTCACTGGGAGTTTGTTACGGCCAAAGTTTCCCAGCCCCTCCTCGGCACGGATTTCCTGTGCACCAACAGCCTCCTGGTCGACGTTAGGAACCGACGGTTGATCAACGCAGCAACTTTGAATTCTCTTCCGTGTTACCGCAGTAACACTACGTCGCGCACCGTCTCCTGTGCGTTCCCGACTCCTGATGAGTTCACTCGCCTGCTCGGCGAATTCCCCGACCTGACAAGACCCACATTCTCCTCCACAGCCACGAAACATGGTGTGGAACACCACATCACCACCAACGGCACCCCGGTCTACGCGCGGGCCCGGCGCCTGGAACCTGGCAAGCTGACAGTCGCAAAGGCGGAGTTCGCAACCATGGAACGGTTAGGGATTATTCGCCGGTCAATTAGTCCCTGGTCTTCACCCCTCCATATCGTCCCGAAGCCTGGCGGCGGGATGGTGGCCATGCGGCGACTATCGACGCCTAAACGACACCACCACTCCTGATCGGTACCCGATCCCCCACATTCAGGATTTCTCTGCCCATTTGGCAGGGAACACTGTGTTCTCAAAAGTCGACCTCGTCCGGGGCTACCACCAGGTCCCAGTTCATCCACAAGACGTCCAGAAGACCACAGTCATCACCCCATTCGGCCTCTTCGAGTTTTTACGAATACCGTTTGGGTTAAAGAACGCCGCCCAGGCTTTCCAATGCCTGATGGACTCCGTGCTGCGGGACCTCAAGTTCCTCTTCGTCTACCTAGATGATATCCTAATTGCCAGTCCTACTAAGGAAGAACATACCTGTCACCTATGCACCCTTTTTCGATGCCTCAGCCAAAACTGCCTGATTATCAACCCGACCAAGAGTCAGTTTAGCCTGCACCAAATTGACTTCCTGGGGCATCGCATCACCTCAGAGGGAGCGGTTCCTTTACCTTCGAAGGTAGAGGCGGTGACATCCTTTCCACGCCCGCAGAACGTAAAGGCCCTGCAGGAATTCCTAGGCATGGTAAACTTTTACCACCGTTTCATGCCTAAGGCGGCACTACTCATGCAGCCCCTGTACGAGGCCCTCAAGGGCAAGACTGGCAAGAACCCGGTAGACTGGACGGACGACATGGCCCGAGCGTTCACCGACACCAAAAGCGCCTTAGCCAACGTGACTATGCTGGCGCACCCGCTGCCAGGAGCCACCATCGCCCTCACCACCGACGTGTCGGACTATGCAGTCGGTGCCGTGCAACAGCAGTGGGTGAACGGGACGTGGCAGCCGTTGGTATTCTTCAGCCGTCAACTACGGCAGAACGAGAGAGCATACAGCACGTTCGACTGGGAGTTGCTTGCCCTTTTTCTGGCCATCCGTCATTTTCGGTTCCTTCTGGAAGGACGTTCTTTCACTGCCTTTGTGGACCATAAGCCGCTAACCTTTGCAATGGCCAAGACCGCCGAACCGTGGTCAGCACGTCAGCAACGTCAACTGACCTACATATCCGAATTCACCACGGATATACGGCACGTGGCCGGTAAGGACAACCTGGTGGCAGACTGCCTCTCCCGCGCGATCGTCAATACGGTTCATTTGGGCATCGACTACGCCCTCATGGCAGCGGACCAAGCCTCAGACCCGGAAGTCCAAGCTTACAGAACGGCCATCACTGGCCTCCAGTTGGCCGACGTCAAGTTCCATTCGGTAGGTACCACGCTGTTGTGTGACGTCTCCGTACAGGATCCTCGCCCTGTCGTGCCGGTCGTCTGGAGCCGCAAAATGTTCGATGCCATACATGGGTTGTCACACCCAGGAATGAAGGCCTCTCAGAAACTGATGTCAGCGAAATTTGTATGGCATGGCATGCACAAAGATGTCCACGACTGGGCCAACACCTGCGTGGTCTGCCAAAAGGCCAAGGTACAGCGCCACAGCAAAGCTCTGTTGGCCACCTTCACAGTTCCGGAGCGACGTTTTGACCATGTCAACGTGGACCTGGTAGGACCACTCCCACCCTCCCATGGTTTTTCACACATCCTGACCATGGTTGACCGCACCACCAGATGGCCAGAGGCGGTCCCCCTGTCATCCACTACTTCGACGGACGTGGCCAAGGCGTTCATTTCCTCCTGGATTGCCCGTTTCGGAGTGCCTGCAGATATTTCGTCAGACAGGGGACCGCAATTTTCCTCCGAACTCTGGAATGCAGTGACCCAAGGACTCGGTGTCAAATTACACCGCACCACAGCCTACCACCCACAGGCGAATGGCCTTTGCGAACGCTTCCACCGGTCAATGAAAGCCGCCCTGAGGGCCAGCCTCCAGGACGCTGGATAGGCAGACAAGCTACCGTGGGTCCTGTTGGGCCTTCGCACGGCCCCCAAAGAAGACCTTCACTCTTCTTCAGCGGAGCTTGTGTATGGTCAGCCGCTGCAAGTCCCAGGGGATTTCCTACCAACATCGATGGAGCCAGGGTCCGCGTCTGCCCAGCTTGCTAGTCACCAAGAGGCGGCCAGATGTTTCGCACCGGTGCCCACTTCGCACCACAGGCTGCAGAGGTCACACGTTTTTATTCGCCATGACGCACATAGGGATCTGCTCAAGGCCCCATATACCGGTCCCTTCTGCATGTTGGAAGCAGGGGACAAAACCTTCATGGTGGATGTCGGTGATAAACCGGACCACATTTCGGTCGACCGCTTAAAGCCAGCACATTTAGACCTCGACCGCCCCGTCGAGACAGCACAACCGCCAAGACGGGGTCGGCCACCCATCGTCGTTACGGCAGACCAAATGCGACCGCCCGCCGCCCTGCAGCCTGCGCCTCGAGAGTACAGGAGTCGTTCTGACAGGCTCGTCAGACCCCCTCACCGCTTGACTTTGTCCGTTAAAGCGAATTCTGGGGGGGCGCATGTGGCAGAACCACTGAATGACTCTGGCTAACTGTATATAATTCTCTTTAACGATGTTCTAACACCAGCGTAAACCTGTACCATTGTGGTAGGCATTACAGCGTTTTGTATATAGAGTTTGCATGTACGGGGCGTGGCCCCTTTAAGAGCGCGGGCAAATGCGATGACGTCACGTCACAAAACACGGGGCTGCCCAGGCAGTCCTCGTGGCATCTCCATTGAGTAAAGACCTGTTTAATTGTTCTACTGTGTCGATCTCCGTTATTCGTAGGAATTCGTTAATTCTTACACTGCCACATTTCCGACATTGCAACAGTGACTGCACATCAAAAGTACTTCTTTGGTTGTAAGGGCCAATGGCCAGCCAATAAATAATGTATATCCCATTCATTTATTCACGGTAGTATATTAGTTATCTTGATGTCTATAAAAGTTTGAGAATGTTTTAGTTACGTGCTTCTGCTGTTTAGTACACTGTACTGTGTTCAGTCTTGCTAAAATGTACTCCTAAATCCGCTTTCCTTCCTCCCATATCAGCTTGGCTCAGTTGGTAGTATTGTTGCCTCTAAGTCAGAAGGTTGTAGATCTCGAGCCCCATCCTGGATTTGAACACATGATCTAGACTGACAACAATGAAAGAGTATTGCATTGTTCAAGGCTGCTCCATCAACAGCAATTTGCATTTATATAGCGCCTTTAACATAGTAAAACATACCAAGGCGCTTCACAGACAAAATTTGATGTCAGGAAGCACTTCTTCATACAAAGGGTAGTGGAAATCTGGAACTCTCCCCCGGCCCCCCCCCCCCACAAAAAGCTGTTGAGGCTTGGGGTCAATTGGAAATTTCAAAACTGAGATTGATTTTTTTGTTAAGGGATGTGAAACCAAGGCAGGTGGATGGAGTTAAGATACAGATCAGCCATGATCAAATTGAATGGCAGAACAGGCTCGAGGGGCTGAATGGCCTCCTCCTGTTCCTGTGTGCTAGCCTCGAGCCTCATCTGTGTGGGCTTTGCAGGCAAGCCTCATCCTGTCCTCATCTGATCACAGGCTTGGGATAGAACTTGGGATTCTCCCAATCCATGTGGCTCCATGCCATGCCATCTGGTGCTTTGCTAACAAAGGCACCAGAGAGAGAGCCTGTTTTAAAAAGGACTTCATCAACATTGCAATTACTATGGTGGTAGATTTTGACTTTGTGCAATCGTGTAAACTGGCTGATGGTGAATCGACAGCTTGTTTTACATCTCTCACCATTTTCATTTTCCATTGAAAATCCTGCTCGATTTAAAAATTCTCATCCTTGTTTTCAAATCCCTCCATGGCCTCGCCCCTCCCTATCTCTGTAATCTCCTTCAGCCCCACAACTCTCAGATCTCTGCGCTCCTCCAATTCTGGCCTTTTGCACATCCTCAATTTTCATCGCTCCACCATTGGCGGCTGTGCCGTCAGCTGCCTGGGCCCTATGCATAGAATTCCCTCCCTAAACCTCTCCGCCTCTACCTCCCTCTCCTCCTTTTAAGACACTCCTTAAAACCTACCTCTTTGACCAAGCTTTTGGTCATCTATCCTAATATCTCCTTACATGGCTCGGTGTCAGATTTAGATCATCGCTCCTGTGAAGCGCCTTGGGACGATTTTACTACGTTAAAGGCGCTATATAAATGCAAGTTATTGTTGTTGAATACAATGGAAATGGGTCCAAATCTATCCCAGTGTGTATATTCCAATATCTGCCACTCTGTGGGGAAAACTCTTCACATGTTTTATTTCTGAGAGGGTATGTAGAAGAAGGGGAATTCTGTGCAGTTTATTTATTGGAGATGTTGGGGTATGCCAGATAGTTTTATATTCTCGTGCACTAAATCGTGCAGAACTGAACAACAGTAAAAGCAAAGCTCGTTCCTGATACTTTCCCCTTGTAATCTGCATTGAAGATTTCCTGAAGTCCATTGTTAGCCTTGGCCCAGTTCAAGTCCCACTCCAGAGACTTGAGCACATAATCTAGGCTGCTACTCCAGTGCAGTACTGAGGGAGTAAGTGCTGCACTCACGGAGGAGCCATCTTTCGAATGACATGTTAAACTGAGGCCCTCAGTCTGCTCTCTCAAGTGGATGGAAAAGATCCCACGGCACTATTTCAAAGAAGGCCAATATTTATCCCTCAACCAACATCACTAAAACAAATTATCTGGTCATTATCTCATTGCTGTTTGTACACAAATTGGCTGCTGTGATTTCTACATTACAACAGTAACAACACTTCAAAATGTACTTCATTGGCTGTATAGTGCTTTGGGATGTCCCGAGGTTTTGAAAGACGCTATAAAAATGTCAGTTTTTCCCCCCTTTCTTTCTATAAAGGTATCTTGCAATATAAAAGCCCTCCGTTGTCTAAGGCTTGGGGCAAGTGCACAATGTCTGGAGCAGTTTCTTGCAGTGTCAGCATTCAAACTAGATTCTGATTCCTCCTTCCCCTCCCCAGTCTGTTTCAGTTGCTGAATGTGCACAAAATCCAGTTCAGCAACGCTGACACTCAGCTGTTTATGAATTGCAAAGAAAAAAAATGAGCTGAACTCTTTAATCACAAGGGCTACTGAAGTGTTTTTTTTTCAAGAAAATGCTGAAGTAACGAACTGAACCAAAAAAAGGAACAGCCACCATTCATTGAAGCCCACCAAAGTCTTTCTTACCTAGTGCATGGTTTGCTTTTTTTAGGGCCTTATTAACCCATGTCGATACTTTTAGTGATTTGTGTATCTGTACCCCTGTATCTGCTCCTCTACCCCATTTAGACTCTTATTATCCAAACAGTATGTGCCCTCCTTATTCTTCCAACCAAATGCACCACTTCAGACTTATCTGTATTGAAATTCATTTGTCAATTACACACCCATTCTATAGTTTATTAATGTCTTCCTGTGTTTTATTACATTCTTCCTGTTGTGTCCGTGTATAATAAGACACAGACTGCAGGAGAACGGTACAACAGGTGTTTACTCAACGTGGCTCACACTGGAACTGATCTGTACAGATTACTACTCAGTGTTATATACAGGTGTGGTCACTGCCGGTACTGCAGTATACATGAGCTGTAAAAGATAGTTCCCCCTTAAAGGTATACACATTACAATTCCTCCCCTTTTAGATTAACAGTACCATAACACTCATTTAACAATTAAATATCAAACTAATTACAATTAACACTTTTAACATGCAACATTAGCTGAAAATAGTCTATTTATATATTCAGTCTTTGGGGAGGCTTCCTGATCCTTTCTGGATAGCGCCTCTCCCGAGTGTCTTGCTCTTGGTGCGGAGGCGATTCTGGCCCCCTGTCGTCGGTTGGTTCATCAGCTTCCGATACTACTGTTTCTGGGGTAGATGCGACCTGTACGTCAGGTTCATCACTAGGTACGTATGGGCGAGGCATGGGGTTGACTTGTTCCTGTGACTCTAGGATCTGGTCAGCATGGCATCTCACGATGCCCTCCCCAACATCCACTGTGTACGTTAGTGGGCCCTGCCGTGTGCATATCGTTCCTGGCTGCCATTTTTCTGTTCGGTAGTCACGGGCCAAGACTGGTTGCCCTACATTGAAGCTCCTTGTTGGCTTCTCATGGATGTGCTGGAATTGCTTATTCTCAACATCTCTTCGTACGTTTGGTCTGAGCAAATCCAGGCGAGATCTTAACCTTCGGTTAAAGAACATCATGGCTGGGGCCTGGTTGGTGACTGCATGTGTCGCATTCCGGTAGGCGAACAGGAAATTGTCCACCTTGTGCTGCAACGGAATGTTGTCATTGTACATAGCCTTTATTGCCTTCTTAAAGGTTTGTATGAACCTCTCAGCCAATCCATTTGTGGCTGGATGATATGGGGCGGATGTGTAATGCCTTACCCCATTCTTTTTCAAGAACCTCCGGAACTCTTCGGACACAAACTGTGGTCCATTGTCGGAGCAAATCTGTTCTGGCAAGCCATTCCTGGCAAAAATGGTCCGTAGGACTGCAATAGTTTTCTCGGTGATGGTGGAGGACATTTTGATGACCTCAGGCCATTTCAAGTGCGCATCCACGGCTATTAAAAACATTGAGTCCATGAATGGACCAGCAAAATCAATATGCACCCGTTGCCATGGAGATGAGGGCCACTCCCATGGGTGTAGAGGGGCCTGTGGTGGTGCATTTTGGACTTTCTGGCATCCTGAGCAGCTCTTGGTCAGGCCCTCGATTTGTTTATCGATTCCCAGCCACCACACATAAGCCCTGGCTAGGCTTTTCATTTTTACCCCTCCCAGATGACCCTCATGAAGCTCATTGAGCACTCTATCCCTTAACTTGGGTGGAATTACCACTTGGGATCCACACATCAAGGTCCCCCGGCACACTGACAGCTGTTCTCTCCTTGTCGAGAATGCTGGCAACAGTGAGTCGCCATGTGCTGGCCATCCCTTCACCGTCAAATCATATACCCGAGACAGTGTCGGGTCATTTCGGGTTTCCTTTTCGATACAAGCGTTAGTTACCGGTAGGTATTCAACTATAGTCGAATGGAATATTTCGACAGGATCCACTGCTGGTACTTCCTCCGCAGTAGGCAGTGGCAGGCGTGATAGCCCATCAGCATTTCCATGCTGTTTCATGCCCTTATATTCAATCTCATAGTGGTGCACCCCTAGAAAAAGTGACCATCTTTGTAGTCGTTGCACAGTCATCACCGGAACGCCCTTCTTCGGATTAAAAATGGAGACAAGAGGCTGGTGATCAGTCAGCAAGGTGAATTTCTGCCTGTGCAGATAGTGATTGAACTTTTTCACTCCCCACACTAGGCTGAGGGCCTCCCTGTCAATCTGGGCGTAGTTACGCTCAGCTGAGGTTAGCGATCGTGACGCAAAGGCTATTGGCCTATCTGAGCCATCCGAGAATTTGTGCGACAGCACCGTTCCAATGCCGTAGGGTGACGCATCACATGCCAACCGAATTGGTAATGCCGGGTTGTAATGGGCCAATACCTCTTTCGATGTGATTAGTGTTTTGCTCTTCTGGAAAGCTCGTCTACATTCGTCACTCCACTTCCATGGCACCCCAGTTTGCAGTAGGGTGTTCAGTGGGTGTAGTATTGTAGACAAATTTGGCAAGAACTTATGGTGGTAGTTTACCAGCCCGAGGAACGACCTCAGTTGTGACACATTTTCCGGTGCTGGAGCCTTGACTACTGCCTCAATCTTCTCTGGGGACTTATGTAACCCCTCTTTATCGATAACGTGGCCGCAATACGAGATCTGTTTTCTAAAAAAACTCGCATTTGGGGCGGTTAGCTCGGAGCCCATATTCCTGCAATCTAGTGAGCACCTGCTCCAGGTTGGCAAGGTGATCACTGTCATTTTTGCCCGTGACCAGGATGTCGTCCAAATAACACTGGGTCCCTGGGATCCCTTGCAGGACTTGTTCCATTGCCCTCTGCCAAATAGCCGGAGCTGATGCTACCCCGAATACCAGCCGGTTGTATTGGTAGAGACCTTTATGGGTGTTGATTGTGAGGTATTTTTTTGATGCTTCTTCTACTTCCATTTGCAGATACGCCTGGGCCAGATCAATCTTAGTGAAGCGTTTCCCTCCAGATAGTGAGGCGAAAATATCTTCAATCCGCGGAAGTGGATATTGTACGGTGTGAAGGACCGGGTTCACTGTTACCTTAAAGTCCCCACAGATGCGAACCTTCCTTGGTTCCCCAGGCGTGCTGCTCAATGAATTTTTCATCACAGGGACGATGGGTGTAGCGCACTCGCTCCAGTCTACCTTGGACAGTACACCTGAACGCTCCAGACTCTCCAGCTCTGCTTCGACGGCTGGGCGGATCGCATAAGGTACCGGTCTGGCCTTAAAAAATTTTGGGCTTGCGTTTTCTTCAATTTTAATCGCCGCTGTCATGCCTTTTAGTGTTCCGAGTCCTTGCTGGAACACTTCTTTCGCGTCAGTTAGGATCTTTGACAGTCGCCCAGGTGTGACGTCGTCATCCTTTTTGTCAGCCACAGTCAGTGCCTGTATGGAATGCCAATCCAGTTGTATTTTCCGGATCCATTCACGTCCCAGTAATGGTGGTCCTCCATCTTGCAATACATACAGGCCTAGTTTTGGTGTTTCCTTACCGTTATATATAACGGTCACCTTTATTTTTCCTTTGGGGTAGACTTTTTGCCCCGTGTACATCTTCAAAATAATTTTTGTGTCTCTCAAGGGTATGTGTGAGAATAGCCGCTCGTAGTCCCATCGGTTTATGACTGTTAGGGCTGATCCTGTGTCCAATTCCATCTTTACCTGGACTCCTGCTATCTTGAGAGTGACCCAAATGGTTCGGTGATCCTCCGTTGTGATCACATTATGTAGTTTCAGACAACTCAGTTCCCTGCTTTCGGAGTCGTTATCACTCTTTTGTTTGTCTGAACTATTCTCCGTCATCTTATGTACCTTCTTGTACTTTTCTTTGGTAGGTTTCTTATTGCTGGTTTTCTTTCCCGACCTGCAGACTCGTGCTATGTGTCCTACTTTTCCACACTGTCTGCACACTTTGTCTTTGAACCAGCAATCATTCTGGTCATGTGTTGTTCTGCCGCAGCGATAGCACTTCTCTGTTCCATATGACATTTCGTTTGTGCCATATTCTTGCGGTCTCTGTTGTATCTCTGCAGCGCCCCGTCCTGCTGCTTCATATGATACCGCAATGCTGAAAGCCTTTTCCAGCGTAAGGTCCTTTTCAGATAAAAGCCGTTTCTGGGTTCCTTCACTTTGAAGCCCACACACAAACTTGTCCCTTAAGGTATCTGCCAGTCCCGCTCCAAACTGGCAGTGTTTCGATAGTTTGCGCAGTTCTGTTAAATAATCAGCATTGCTTTCATCCTTATGCTGGTTCCGTTTGTGAAACTTGTTCAAAAGTTCCTGTAGTATCGTTACAATGTCTTCAAAATTCTTTTCCATTGGCTTCGTTGGGGTTACTAGATTTTGTAATAAACCATACGTCTTTGCACCCATTAAATTTAACAATACCGACGCTTTCTTGTCATCTGACACCTCATTTGCCTTGCAGTATACCTCTATTCGTTCGACATATGTAGTCCAATCTTCGACTTCATTGTCAAATGCGGTGATATTGCCACTCTTCGGCATTTTGGGTGTGGTTTAAAATGGCATCTCCCAATGGCTTAAAATGGCGTCTCCCGCGCTTTCCTTCCTCCCCCGCTACTGCCAACGCCGCTCCCGGCGGTCCTCGTGACAATGGCGGCGCCTTGCGGGTTTCTGCGCGTCTCTCTCTCCCTCTCTTCGACACTGCTCGGCCCCTGAATACCGGCTGTGCCCTGTGCGCTCTGCCCTCTCTCTCTCTCCCCCGTCGACACTGCTCAGCCCTTTACTGTGCCACTCGGTCGGGCTCTAGCCCGCCGCTGTCCGGGAAGGGTCTGCGCACTACCTGTTGCCAGCCCGTTTCGCTGGACCACCTCGACTGGAAAGCCAAGCCTGGCTCTCGACAGCCTCCCCCGCAATTCTCGAGTCTCTGCTGGATGACTGGGCGGTTGCCCGTGGTCGACGCCCGAGACTCTGGCCTTGACCTCCAATCCACTGATCTCCAGGAACGAATTCCCGGGAGGTGATGCAGAGTTGCAGGTAGGTTCGAACTTGCCTTGTCGCCAATGTTGTGTCCGTGTATAATAAGACACAGACTGCGGAGAACGGTACAACAGGTGTTTACTCAACGTGGCTCACACTGGAACTGATCTGTACAGATTACTACTCAGTGCTATATACAGGTGTGGTCACTGCCGGTACTACAGTATAGGGACTGCAGTACTGGCAGTGACCACACCTGTATAGGGACTAGGGACAGGGTCACTGGCAAGGCTTGGAAGCTAAGCAGAGCCAGGCCTGGTTAGTCCCTGGAGGGGTGACCATCAGGGAAGACCAGGTGCAGAAGGTCACGGAAGGAGCCCCGAGGAGGGGCGGTTGGTGAGAAGGTCACGGAAGGAGCGGCTGGTGAGCAGGCCCGGGCGGTGGGCTGAAGATTGTCGGACAGGAGGAATGGTGGAAATGGAATGGCGGCGCGCACCGACGCAGCGGCTTTGCTTCTCCCAGTCCTGGGAGCTTGCAAGATCACATTTCGTTGTTCATGTACTTGTGCAATGACAATAAAGTTGAATTATTATTATTATTATACATGAGCTGTAAAAGATAGTTCCCCCCTTAAAGGTATATACATTACACTTCCTTTTTATATTAACTACACCCAATTTGGTATCATCTGCAATTTTAGAAATTGTACTTCTGAATTCCGATTCCCGAGTCCAAGTCGTTTATGTAAATAGTGAACAACAATGGTCCCAGCAGCAATCCTTGTGGAACTCCACATCCCACCTTCTGCCAGTCTGAGTAACTACCTTTAACCCCAGCTCTCTTTTCTGTTTTGTAGCCAGTTTGCTGTCCATTCTGCTACTTGTCCCCTGACTCCACATACTCTGACCTTAGTCAGGAGTCTACTATGCAGTACCATATCAAAGGCCTTTTGAAAAAACAAATATATTGCATCTACTGCATTACCCTTGTTTATTCTTTCTGTTACTTATTCAAAGAATTCAAAAAGGTTGGTCAAGCATGACCTTCCCGTTTGAAATCCGTGCTGACTATTCTGTTATATTTTCAGTTTCTAGATGTTTTTCTATTACATCTTTGAGTAAAGATTCCATTATCTTTCCGCCCACCAACATTAAGCTAATTGGGCTATAGTTCCCTGGACTAGTTCTATCTCTATTTTTAAATATTGGAATAACATTAGCTGTCCGCCAGTCCTCTGGCACTATTGCCTTTTCTAATGAATTTATGTATATATCTATATATATAAATGGATCGATCTGTCTGTCTGTCTGCCTGCCTGTCTGTCTGTCTGTCTGTCCTCCGGTGTGCGTCTGTCCGGCTATGCACTCGAAAGTTATAGAGCGTTCCTACGCGTGCGTTACCTCCAAAGAAAGCTTACGGTTCCGGGACGGTCGTAAGCGTATTTACTTTTCGGTCGGATGAAAATTGTTCACGCCTTATGCAAAAAACCTTCAAAATTAAACTCATTATCTGCTACTTAGCATTGATTGACTGACGTCAAGGTTCGACCAATCTTGTGCCGTCACGATTGACCAATCCTACATTTCAGTCGCCTGATGGTTGGCCAATCGCTGCGTCTGTGGGCGGGACTAATCGTTTTCATCTCAGGGATGTGGCAGCCATTGCCTCAAGCTAAAAACCCCATTTACTTCCAGCTCAAAATCTGCTCATCCGGCTTCGAAAAAGTTAGTATCTCTCATGTTATTTTTAAAAGATTTACCAAAAACGTTTTATAAGTACTTTCACTTTCAGCTTTCAAGGTACTAAAAGGTAGAAATGTTGCCCGGCAGCAGATTGAGAGAGGGACACAGAGACAGGGCCCAAAAGCCTAGGACTCGATTTAAACCGCCCGGCCCAAAACAGCCCTGGCAAAGCCGGGCTCCCCCAGCTAGTATCTATATCTATATATATAAACGGATCGTTCTGTCTGTCTATCTGTCTGTCCTTCTGTCTGTCTGTCCTTCTGTCTGTCTGTCCTCACATGTGCGTCTGTCCGGCTATGCGCTCGAAAGTTATAGAGCGTACCTACGCGTGCGTTACGTCGAAAGAAAGCTTACCTTTCCGAAACGGTCGTAAGCATATTTACGCTTCGGCCGGACAAAAATCGCGCCCGCGGTATCCGAAAAACGTTCAAAATTCCGCTCATTAGCATCTCATTATCCGCTCATTAGCGACAGAGTGACCTCGAGGTCGACCAATCGTACGCCGGGTTCCTGGTGCGTGCGGCCGGGCCCTCCTACGGTCGAGTGACGGGACGATTGACCAATCCTACGCTTCGGTGACCTGACGGCTGACCTGGGAGTGCAGTGAGCAGCGACGCCCGACCAGAGCGGACCTGCGTGAGGTAGAGGCAGCGCGGCAACTTTAAAAGGAGGGGCGAGGCGAGGCCCGACCACAGCGGCTGACCTGGGAGTGCAGTGAGCAGCGACGCCCGACCAGATCGGACCTGCGTGAGGTAGAGGCAGCGCGGCAACTTTAAAAGGAGGGGCGAGGCGAGGCCCGACCACAGCAGCTGACCTGGGAGTGCAGTGAGTAGCGACGCCCAACCAGAGCGGACCTGCGTGAGGTAGAGGCAGCGCGGCAACTTTAAAAGGAGGGGCGAGGCGAGGCCCGACCACAGCGGCTGACCTGGGAGTGCAGTGAGCAGCGACGCCCGACCAGAGCAGACCTGCGTGAGGTAGAGGCAGCGCAGCAACTTTAAAAGGAGGGGCGAGGCGAGGCCCGAGCACAGCGGCTGACCTGGGAGTGCAGTGAGCAGCGACGCCCGACCAGAGCGGACCTGCGTGAGGTAGAGGCAGCGCGGCAACTTTAAAAGGAGGGGCGAGGCGAGGCCCGAGCACAGCGGCTGACCTAGGAGTGCAGTGAGCAGCGACGCCCGACCAGAGCGGACCTGCGTGAGGTAGAGGCAGCGCGGCAACTTTAAAAGGAGGGGCGAGGCGAGGCCCGACCACAGCGGCTGACCTGGGAGTGCAGTGAGTAGCGACGCCCGACCAGAGCGGACCTGCGTGAGGTAGAGGCCGCGCGGCAACTTTAAAAGGAGGGGCGAGGCGAGGCCCGACCACAGCGGCTGACCTGGGAGTGCAGTGAGCAGCGACGCCCGACCAGAGCGGACCTGCGTGAGGTAGAGGCAGCGCGGCAACTTTAAAAGGAGGGGCGAGGCGAGGCCCGACCACAGCGGCTGACCTGGGAGTGCAGTGAGCAGCGACGCCCGACCAGAGCGGACCTGCGTGAGGTAGAGGCAGCGCGGCAACTTTAAAAGGAGGGGCGAGGCGAGGCCCGACCACAGCAGCTGGCCTGGGAGTGCAGTGAGCAGCGACGCCCGACCAGAGCGGACCTGCGTGAGGTAGAGGCAGCGCGGCAACTTTAAAAGGAGGGGCGAGGCGAGGCCCGACCACAGCGGCTGACCTGGGAGTGCAGTGAGCAGCGACGCCCGACCAGAGCGGACCTGCGTGAGGTAGAGGCAGCGCGGCAACTTTAAAAGGAGGGGCGAGGCGAGGCATACCAATTCAACAGCAGGGGAGAGAGGTAAAAAGTAATCGAAGTGTGACGTCACCAGGAAGGAGGTAAGTGATTGGTTGGATTGGTTGGTGAGTATTTCTTCTTTTTATTACAATCTTAAATTCTGCAGTTTTTTTCTAGGGTCTCTGTGCTGTAGTGGAGACAGTTGGTAAACCATTTAACTGGTGTAATTAGAGGGATTGATTTAATTTAAATCCAATTAATTAAAGGGGATACTAGCATCTATAATCGGGAAGAGGGTGTCCATAACTAACAATAAAAATTTTAAAAATTAATTACATAGAATGGAGCAGGTGATGTGTTACTGTTGCGAGATGTGGGAGCCGGTAGACCCCATTGAGGCTAACGATGAGTACATCTGTGACAAGTGTCTGCTGCTACAGGATCTCCAGCTCCGTGTTGATGAGCTGGAGTCTGAACTTCAGATACTGCGACACATCAGGGAGGGGGAGAAGTACCTGGACTCTGTGTATCAGGAGGTGGTCACACCTATGAAGTTAATTAATTCAGATGTAGCCCATGGCCAGGGTCAGGACGGTGTGACTACGAGTGAGGCAGGTACGGGGAAGCAGGAGGTAGTGTTGGAGGAGCCGCAGCCCTTGCTCTTGACCAACAGGTTCGAGGTTCTTACTCCCTGTGGGGACGGGAGCAGGGGCTGCAGGGAGGATGAGCAACCTGGCCACAGCACCGTGGAACAGGGGGCCATTCAAGAGGGGGGAGTAAATAGAAATGTTGTAGTGGTAGGGGATAGTATTATTAGGGGGATAGATAGAGTTCTCTGCAGCCAAGAGCGAGAGTCCCGTAGGCTGTGTTGCCTACCCGGTGCCAGGGTTAAGGACATCTCCTCTGGGCTGGAAAGAAACTTGCAGTGGGAGGGGGTGGATCCAGTCGTCGTGGTCCATGTTGGTACAAACGACATAGATAGGACTAGGAAGCCGGTTCTGTTAAAGGAGTATGAGCAGCTAGGGGTCAAATTAAAAAACAGAACCTCAAGGGTAATAATCTACCTGAGCCACGAGCGAATTTGGCTAGGACAAATAAAATCAGAGAGTTAAATGCATGGCTCAAAGACTGGTGTGGGAGAAATGGGTTTTGCTTCCTGGGACACTGGCACCAGTACTGGGGCAGGAGGGAGCTGTTCCATTGGGACGGGCTTCACTTGGCCAGTGCTGGGACTAGGGTCCTGGCGGATCATATAACTAGGGCTGTAGAGAGGGCTTTAAACTAACAAGTGGGGGGGAGGTTCCTAGAGAACAAATAATAAAAATGACAACAGAGAAGGTCATAGACTTAGGTAGCAGTGGGGAAATGAAAAACCAGAGCGTGTCAGGAAGGGGCAGAAGGTATGGGGTAAAAGGTAAAGTAATAAAAAGGGCAAAAGCAGGAACTAAGTGTCAAAAAACACATTTGAAAGTTCTCTATCTGAATGCACGTAGCATTCGTAACAAAATAGATGAGTTAATGGCACAAATAGCTACATATGGGTATGATCTTGTGGCCATTACAGAAACATGGCTGCAGGGTGACAATGCCTGGGAATTAAACATACCAGGTTATTTAACGATCAGGAAGGACAGGCAGGAAGGAAGGGGAGGTGGGGTGGCTATGTTAATAAAGGAAGGAATCACTGTAATACAGAGAAATGATATTGGGTCAAAAGATCAGGATAATGAAACAGTTTGGGTGGAGATAAGGAATAATAAGGGGGAAAAAACACTAGTGGGCGTAGTCTATAGGCCTCCGAACAGTTGCAACTCGGTTGGACGGAGTATCAATCAGGAAATAGTTGAGGCTTGTAATAAGGGAACATCTATAATTATGGGGGATTTTAACTATCATATTAACTGGACAAATCAAATTGGGCAGGGCTGCCTTGAGGATGAGTTCATTGAGTGTATTAGGGATGGGTTTCTTGAGCAGTATGTAACTGAACCGACCAGGGGGCAAGCAACCTTAGATCTGGTCCTGTGTAACGAGACAGGATTAATTAAAAATGTCCTAGTAAAGGATCCCCTTGGAATGAGTGACCATAACATGGTTGAATTCCATGTTCAATTAGAGGGTGAGGAGGTTGTATCTCAAACAAGCGTGCTAAGCTTGAATAAAGGAGACTATGAAGGTATGAGAGCAGAATTGAGCAAAGTGGATTGGGAAAATAGATTAAAGGGTAAGACGATACATGATCAGTGGTGTACATTTAAGGAGTTATTTTACAACTTCCAAAAAAAGTATATTCCACTGAGAAGAAAAGGGTGTAAAAGAAAAGACAGCCATCCGTGGCTAAGTAAAGAAATTAAGGATAGTATTCGACTAAAAACAAGAGCATATAAGGTAGCCAAATCTAGTGGGAGGATAGAGGATTGGGAAAACTTTAAAAGACAGCAAAAAATAACAAAAAGATTGATTAGGAAAGGGAAGATAGATTATGAAAGTAAATTAGCAAAAAATATAAAAACACATAGTAAGAGTTTTTATAGTTATATAAAAAGAAAAAGGGTGGCTAAAGTAAATGTTGGTCCCTTAGAGGATGAGACCGGGAAATTAATGGTGGGAAATATGGAGATGGCAAAAACACTGAATGAATATTTTGTATCAGTCTTTACAGTAGAGGACACCAAGAATATCCCAACACTGGACAAGCAGGGGGCTATAGGGGGGCAGGAGGTAAACACGATCAAAATCACTAAGGAAGTGGTACTCGGTAAAATAATGGGACTCAAGGCGGATAAATCGCCTGGACCTGATGGCTTACATCCAAGGGTCTTGAGGGAAGTGGCGGTAGGGATTGTGGATGCATTGGTAATAATCTTCCAAAACTCCCTGGACTCAGCAAAGGTCCCAGCAGACTGGAAAACTGCTAATGTAACACCCTTATTTAAAAAGGGCAGTAGACAGAAGGCTGGAAACTATAGACCGGTTAGCCTAACATCTGTGGTAGGTAAAGTTTTGGAGTCCATTATTAAGGAGACAGTAACAGGACATTTGGATAATCATAGTTTAATAAGACAAAGTCAGCATGGTTTTATGAAGGGGAAGTCATGTTTGACAAATTTGCTGGAGTTCTTTGAGGAAGTAACATACAGGGTGGATAAAGGTGAACCAGTGGACGTAGTGTATTTAGACTTCCAAAAGGCATTTGACAAGGTGCCACACAAAAGATTATTGCTTAAGATAAAAAATCACGGGATTGGGGGTAATATTCTGGCATGGATAGAGGATTGGCTATCTAACAGAAGGCAGAGAGTTGGGATAAATGGTTCATTCTCAGACTGGCAATCAGTAACCAGTGGTGTTCCGCAGGGGTCAGTGCTGGGTCCCCAACTCTTTACAATCTATATTAACGACTTGGAGGAGGGGACCGAGTGTAACATATCAAAGTTTGCAGATGATACTAAGATGGGAGGGAAAGTAGTGAGAGAGGAGGACATAAAAAACCTGCAAGGGGACATAGACAGGCTAAGTAAGTGGGCAGAGACTTGGCAGATGGAATACAATACTGGAAAGTGTCAGGTTATGCACTTTGGCAGGAAAAATCGTAGAGCAAGTTATTATCTTAATGGCAAGAAACTGGAAAGTACTGAAGTACAAAGGGATCTGGGGGTCCTGGTGCACGAAACTCAAAAGGTTAGTATGCAGGTGCAGCAAGTGATTAAGAAGGCCAATGGAATGTTGGCTTTCATTGCTAGGGGGATAGAATATAAAAATAGGGAGGTATTGCTTCAGTTATACAAGGTATTGCTGAGACCGCACCTGGAATACTGCATACAGTTTTGGTGTCCATATTTAAGAAAATACATACTTGCTCTCGAGTCAGTACAAAGAAGGTTCACTCGGTTAATCCCGGGGATGAGGGGATGGACATATGAGGAGAGGTTGAGTAGATTGGGACTCTACTCATTGGAGTTCAGAAGAATGAGAGGCGATCTTATTGAAACATATAAGATTGTGAAGGGGTTGGATCGGGTGGATGCGGGGAGGATGTTCCAGATGATGGGTGAAACTAGAACTAGGGGGCATAGTCTTAGAATAAGGGGCTGCTCTTTCAAAACTGAGATGAGGAGGAACTACTTCACTCAGGAGGGTGGTAGGTCCATGGAATATGCTGCCCCAAAAAGCTGTCGAAGCTACATCATTACATAAATTTAAAACAGAAATAGACAGTTTCCTAGAAGAAAAGGGAATTAAGGGTTACGGGGAGCGGGCAGGAATTTGGACATGAGTTTAGGTGCGGATCGGTCATGGCCCTGTGGGTAGCGGAGCGGGCCCAGGGGCCATGTAGCCTGATCCTGCTCCTGTTTCGTGTGTCTAATTCTGTTAGATTCAGGAGATAGTCCTGTCATAGTGGATTGGCGGTTAGGATCAGATCAGCCATGATCTTATTGAATGGCGGAGCAGGCTCGAGGGGCCAATTGGCCTACTCCTGCTCCTATTTCTTATGTTCTTATGTTCTTATAATCGGTGCGTGTGTGGGCGGGCCTTATCGTTCTGAACCGAGGTGAGTCGCCGCCATCTTGATTCCAAACTTTTCCTTTCTTTTTCCCGCTTTCTGCATCTTTGAAAAAAACGTTGCTTTTAAAACACATATTGTTTTTAAAAAAAGTTAATTACTTTCTAAATCTTTTATCTAATCTCATTAATTTTCCTACCTTTCCCCATTTTTCCAGGTAGGCCTCGAAGCCTCGGCCTCCCCTCCGCACCCACGCCCGAGCTAGGCACCTCCCGGCCCCAGTCAACAAGCGGCCCCTGATCGCCGCCATCTTTGTGAAGGCTGGAGGGGCGGGCCTCAGCCGAGCGCCGCTACCGCCGCCATCTTAGTAAAGGCTGGTGCGGCGGTGGCGGCACGGAGCTCCGCGGAGCAGGAGCGCGGCGGCGTCTAACTCTCCCCCCCCCCCAGTCTGTCTCTCTCTCTCTTCCCCGCGCCTCCTGAATGCGCGGGGGAAGAGGCCCGGGGCACCGTGGCCGCTTTCGGAGACTTCAACTCAGTGACAGGTGAGGAGGGTCTTTGTTCACGTTGGGCGGCGGGTGGTTTCCCCGGGTGCTGATTCCTGCCGGTGTGGGTGTGGGACCGGAGCCCGGCTCTTACCTTGCCCCGGAGAGCGGGCAGACGGCGGCGCATGGAGTAGCAAATCGGGCACCGGCGCCAAGATGATTTCTATACAGAGCCTGAGCGGCCGACGAGCTCGCCGACAAAAAACGGCAGCAGAAAAACTGAGAGCGGTAGAGGGGAACAGACGTCAGAGAGACAGCGAAGTAGGGAGGGAGGAGAGGGAGAGGGGCAGGGAGGGAGGAGAGGGAGAGGGGCAGGGAGGGAGAGAGGAGAGGGGCAAGGAGGGAGAGGGAAGAGAGAGAGGGTGGGGGGAGGGAAGAGAGAGAGGGTGGGGGGAGGGAAGAGAGAGAGGGTGGGGGGAGGGAAGAGAGAGAGGGTGGGGGAGGGAAGAGAGAGAGGGTGGGGGGAGGGGAGAGAGAGAGGGTGGGGGGAGGGAGAGAGAGAGGGTGGGGGGAGGGGAGCGAGAGAGGGTGGGGGGAGGGGGACCGAGAGAGAGGGTGGGGGGAGGGGAGCGAGAGAGAGGGTGGGGGAGGGAGCGAGAGAGAGGGTGGGGGGAGGGGAGAGAGAGAGGGTGGGGGGAGGGGGGAGAGAGAGGTGGGGGGGGAGCGAGAGAGGGTGGGGGAGGGGGAGCGAGAGAGGGTGGGGGAGGAGGGAGGGAGAGAGGGTGGGGGAGGAGCGAGCGAGAGAGGGTGGGGGGAGGAGGGAGGCAGAGAGGTGTGG